>NC_080432.1:2063493-2384681 GCF_028018845.1 Melospiza georgiana | reverse complement strand
CCCAGCCCCTTCCAGGGCTCTGTCCCACCCTGTTCCTGCTGCAATGGAAAGTCTGCCCCACACTCTCCTACCTGCCGTGGAAAGAGAAGCAGTGGGAAACCTAATTCCATGTTTGTACCTGGGATATTCATTCATTTAATTATGGAGGGACATGTGGGATCCAGGGCACAACGTTACCTAAATGTGTAGTGCAGTGTCATTCCTGTACCAAAGATAAATGGACACAATCAGCCAAAGCAGCCAAATGTATCCTAGGATGTTGGGAAGGATGAAAGTTTGACAAGAAAGTCTCACAGATATGTATCTTTAGCAGAAAGATTTTTAAATGTACAGTCTGATGAAGGAATAGAGATGGAAGCAAGTTTTGATACAGAAGAAAAGAATTGCTGAGTCTCACTGGCTAGCCAAGGAGACAAAGGGTGTGTTAGTTAGAAGGGTTTTTATGGCTTAGAGCAAAGGATAAACCCACCTCACACAAGATGTTTTTACCAAGCAGAAAGAGAGCACAGGCAAACAAGTCAGCAAATGTTGCAAGTAGAAAAAAGGTCTCAGAATTTTTCACTGCAAGAAAACTGAAAAACAACTTCTAGCTTAAACTGTGATGTACTAACTTTTAGTGACTGGAGAATAGTAACATGAATATGGTAATTATAGAAGTTATGATAGGCTATAGATAATAGTTAAGGTATAGATTGGCTCTACTGTATTAAGATGCTCAGCAAAGTCTATAATGCACTGTAACCAAAAGAAAAGTCTATAATGCACTGTAACCAAAACCAAAGGGTCTCCAGGGCTGCCTGCAGCTGGAGCTGACAGCTGTGGGCACAGCTCTGTCACCCACCACCCTGGGCTGCTGTAACCTCTTAGACAGATTAAACTGCATTTTGGAGAGCCCCTGGAGTCCCACATCCCTCATTTCGGTTCTTACACTAGGACTCAAACAAAATCAGATACAATATTCCTAGTCAGGAAAAATAACCTGAGTAAATATAACCTTGCGTTTAACACTCATAACTGATAGGTTTAACACCCCAAATCTGGCAAATTCACACATTTACATCCCTTTTTCAAAACAGCAGCAAAGAGAAACTTCTGCACCCTGCGTACCACAACCACCTTCACCCAGGAATAATTACCCCCTTTTATTACACAACTCTGATCCCCTCAGAGCAGCATCCACACACACAACCCTCTAGGTAAAGATCCTCTGCCATTCCTTTTTCATTTTGGAGAGGGAAATTACAGCACGAGCACGAGAAGCCTCCAGCAAGGCTCATTTGGATGCACGGGGCTGCCAGTTGGGTGAAGTTTCTCCCCATTTAGGCGCTGCTGTCTCCCAGCAACCCGGGCTGTTGCCAGGAGAAGCCCCGGGAGCGCTTCCTCCGCACCCCCCGGCTGTGAGCCGCATGCTAAGCAGAGCTCCAGGAACTCCAGGGACTCGAACAACGCGTTTTTATTTTTTTTTTTCCTCCACTTTTTTTGTTGTGTTTTTTTTGAGGGGTTTAGTGATGAATGATGTCACCCTTCCTCTTGGGATGCAGCGAGAGGTGATAAGTAAGCGCAGGGTGATTCCGTCAAGGTTATTCCACCTCAAAAGCAGCATTTGGCAGCTCTGTAAATATATTTCCTGAATGCTTTCCATCTCTCCAGCATCCTCTGTGCCTGTTAACTTCCTCTGGGTTGTTGTTTCCCAGCTGCCAAGAGCATAAACCACATGCAAACAACAGGAAAAAAAAAAAAAATCTCTTTATGTTGACTTAAATCTTTGCTTCTTCTTGCAGCACCTTCCAAAATCTAAAATGCAACGGGGGGGGGTTAAAAGCAATTTCTGTTTTTCCAACAAGAGCACAATATTTACAGCTGTACAGTTGGCTTGAAAATTAGGTGTTTAGTGTGTGAATATAATTACCTGACAAAGCGCACAAAAAAATTAGAGAACTGAAAAAAAGCCATGACAGGCAGGATTTCCAAGGAAATTCATCCTGGTTGTACCTGTAAAGAAGTTGTAACCACAAATTTGAGAAGTCTTTTCAGATAATAAACAATCACTGGGGTGAGGTGTTTGCTGTGCATTCTGCTTTCAATCTTGGCATACACAACAAAATTGTAATGAAATTTAATAATTTATGGAAATTGATGGCTTGAGTGTGTTTGAGGCAAAAACTGTCTCCTAGAATGAAGAAATAAGTAATTAACTCTTCTGAGTTAGAAAGGTAAACTGCAATTTGCAAAGTGCTAAATCACATATGACATTGTTACTCAACACACTCCTGCAATGGAAGTCAAGTCTCTCATTTTTTTGGCCCATATTTCATAGAATCTCAAAATAAAAATGGAAAACTAATTAATTCATTATGTAGAATTGTACCACATAAATAAAGTGGTGGAAATTCTGAAGAAACGAATCCTCCTAAACCTTAAGATGAACTTTATTTTGAGGTTTTGTCCTGAGGTATGATCTCAGGAATCTTTATTTTAGACCTAAAATACAGCGCTACTGAATTCATGTCTGAAAAAATTTTGTATTTGCTCATTATTACAAATTCTTTTAATCAGTAAAGGAAATGAACATGAATATTTTTCTTTTTTTTTTTTTTTTATTTTGAGGACATAGTTTAATGGTGAATGGAAGTACCAAACCATGGAAGTACCAACCAAACCACAGGCCACTGGTTTGACCACAATAATTTCTGTTCAGTGTCTTAAGAATGGTAAAAAAGGACTAACAGGGAGAACATGTGGATCCTCTGTCAAATGACATTTTTAATCAATATTTTCTTTGAAGAGCGTGATCTGATTCAAGCAAGAATTAATTCATGGCAATGCTGTGCTTTTTTTTTTTTTTTTTACATAGAAGGTCAGACTAAAATTCACCATGACCTCCTTCACATTTGTAATTACTGCTCTATTAATCTTTAGCTATAAAGCTAAGAGGCCTAATGGGTTTAGACAATCCTAAGGCTCTCTACCCATGAGCTGGACTTTCTCTGCCTCAAAAAAGTCACTACAAATGTGTAAGAAGATATTCTCTGACATTGTTCATTAGGAGCAGTAGGAAAAACATTATTTTAATTTATTACACATTGGTACCTCAGGATATTTACCAGAAAAAACCTCTATGTGTGTGTGTGTGTATAAATATATATAAATATATATCTATATATATTACTCAATGTCTAAATTCCTAGGGTCCTTGACTACTGCTCCTACCACTGTCATAAAATAAATTCATTAAATAGTGTAAGCAATAAATCCTCACATACTCAGAAAACACAGCCACGTTTCAGCAGCAATCAAACTAAAATTAACTCTGAAAAGTAGAGTTACACTAGAAAGGTAGGAGCAATAAATAATGTGTGTTTTTACTATAAAGCACAACATCTTATTGCACCATTATACGAGGATATGAAAGAAGTAATTTAAAAAATGAATGCAGATGCTCTATTGCAAGGAAAGAAAACTGCACAACAAACTAATTCCCAGTTAGAATACAAGACCTGATAAACTCAACTTGCTTACAAAAAAAAGTAAGTGATGTTTGCTAATGTCTGTACTCCTTTCAGCTAATGCAGAGCAGTTTATCCAGGTCAAACTGCATGATTTTTTTGGATCCTCAGTGTGCACTAACATCTCTGGAACCTCAGCCTCCCTCCAGATAGACTCTGAGAAGAGCCTGGTGCTCCTCCACAGGGATCTCAGCAGGGGCAGCAGCACTTTTGGGAGCTTTGCTGTGGCAGATGGAGTTCCAAGGATGTTTTATCCCATCAGGATGAGGAGCAGGGAATCAATGGGATCTCCAAGAGACAAGGAGCTGAATGTTCTGCAGCTCTTCACCTAGGAAAGCAAAAGGCTGCTAGCACCACTGAAGCTGAAGAGAATGGACACTGCAGGTCTAGAAAGCACTGGAAGAACTTTTCCTCAAGTGTCTCCACCCTAAGGCAGAGCTTGGCCCACCTGGATGTCCAGCTGTGGTCACAGACCTCTGATGTGACAAGAATCAGAGACTGGCACAGCACACACAGCTGGAGCAGGGATCAGAACAGGTTTTGCAGGATGTAGGAATTATTCTTCCTAGCACAGAAGGACTGGATGGGGAGCTGCACTCTGCTGAAACACAACTCCTTGAGAGCACAGGGCTCCAGAGGGGAACAGTCCTGACAGTACCCAGAAGACAGTGGAGATGGGGATCCAGAGGAAGGCTGGAAAGGTACACAGAGTTAGCATTTTCTACCTGCAGAACTTTGGCTTATACAGGGAATTATCACAGAATAACAGAATCTCCTGAGCTGGAAAGGACCCACAAGGATCATTGAGTCCAATTCCTGCCCAGGACACTCCAAAAATCCTGAGAGTGTTGTCCAAACACTCCTGGAGCTCTGACAGCCTTGGGAATGTCACCATTCCCTGGGGAGCTGTTCCAGTGCCCCACACCCTCTGGGGGAAGAACCTTGCCCAGATATCCAACCCAAACCTGGCACAGCCCCAGCTGTTCCCTGGGCCTTGGTCACAGAGAGCAGAGATTGGAGAGGTAGAAGCCCCTGGGAGGCTATCACAGGGAGAAAAAGGCTCTTCAAGGTGGTCTGAATTTGGAAAAAAAATTTTCTAAGAGAGTTAAGAAACAAAACATGATGTAGAAAAAGTGGGAACTTCATCAGAAACACAGAGCTGCTTAAAGGATTAAAATACAGAGATCAAAAACAAACAACAAAGGAGGCAAAGAAAATACCACCTCAGCATTTAGGCACAAAATCAGCGAGGCCAAAGCTGGAGTTCAGCCTGGCTGGGGACACAAATGGTAATAAGAAATGAATCCACAAAAATTACTGGAGTAAAAAGAAGCTCAGAAAGAATCAAGGTGCATTGATGCATACAGGAGACAGCCTGGAAGTGTGTACAGAAAAGACTGAAGTACTTAAAACCTCTTTTGCACAAGTCTCCAGAAAGAACAACTGCTCCAAAACCTCTCCAGGCTGGTACAATCAGAAAGAAAAGCACCAAACAATGAGAGGAAAAATGGGTTGTGGTTACTTAAAGAAGCTAAATGTGTTTAAATCCAAGGAGCCCCATGGAGTTTTTCCAGAGCTGGGAGGCCAGGTTTGCTGGTGAGGCCATCAGAAATAATGAAAAATCAGATGGATCAGAAATAATGAAAAACCACAGAGATTGGGGATCTCTGATGATGAGAACTGGTCTACAGTAACAAGTGCTTTTAAGAAAGGGGAAAACAGAACTGAGGGGGTACAGGATGCTCAGCTTCAGCTCAATCCCTTGAGATATCATGCTCTCCTAGAAATTATTTCCAATCGGGGAACAAGAAAGTAATCAGGAATAACCAACACATTTACCAAAGGCAAATCATGCTTGTCCAGCTGAGCTGCCCTTTCAGGCTGAAATGATGCCTGTAGCACATGTTGACTTCAGCAGGCTTCTGCCCTCTCTCCCAGCATTTGCTGTGGAAGCTGACAAAGTCCTGGCTGGAGGAACAGCCTGCATGTCAAAAATGGGCAGGAGCAGCAGGCTCCAAAGGCAGAGGGATCAATACCTGCACGTCTGGTGGGCAGCAGGTGACCCCAGGGGCTGGTGCTGGGGCCAGAATCATCGGATGGCTGAAACAGCCAAGTGAGTGATGTGACAGGAAACACGCTCAGCAGATCTGAGGGCAGCGTTAAACACACAGCCAGAGCAGACACAGCAAACAGCAGAGGAGAGCTGGAACAGCTCCAGGTCTGAACCAACAGAAACCTCAGGGAGGTCAACAGCAAGAGCAGGATGATCTCAGAGCTGCTGGGAAGGAGCTGTGCTTCTGCTGGATGCCAGGTTAAATGTGCTCACAGTGCACATTTTCACAGAGAAAGCAAACTGTGGCTCTGGACAGCAAAGAAAAATCCCTCTCTTCTGTGCTGTACTGGTAAGAATTCACCTGGTCCAGTTCTGGTTCCTGACTCACAAACAGCATTATTAACATGGCAAGGGTCTGCAAGTTCAATCAGCCTTGAGTTGATCATCTGCCTAAATTTGAATTGCTATTCTTTTCTGAGCAATTTACATCTTAACACTGACAGTTCTCTGGAGGGCCATGCTGTTAATAATACCACATTCAGCCACAGAAAAACATTTTTAAAATTGTATTTGTTTTAATGAGGATGCTTTTTCTACAGCAGCCCAAAATTGTTCTACCTGTGCAGTTACTCAGTATGAAATGAGCTTGGTGTGGCTTCTGTTTTCTCAACAAACAACATGAAGCTGCCACTTTAATCCAGGCAATGTGCTACTGTTGGTGACATGTCTGGCACTCCTGGCATCATCATGTCTGGAGTTCACTGCTGTGTTTGCACAAACCCCACCTCTGCACCCCTCCTTTGAATCCACGTTCTCTGCAGCAGAATAACAGTCTTCCTGCTACCTTTATTTCACCACTACCTTCAGCTTTTTACTAAGTATCTATAACATGCAAGATTTTATTATTCTCTTGACCACTGGGCCTGTGCCATCATCCGTTTATAATTCTTCCACCAGCACTTATGCACTAAAGGTGTTTAAGTATTATTTATTTTAAGCCCTAAGTTCTCATACTTTGTTAGGGCCCATAGGACTCTGCAGAAAAGATCCATATAAACAACACCTTGTTCAATAAACACCTCAAATGTGAACTATTCAATAGTTAGAGCACCTCAGTGCCACTAGAATTCCTCCTGAACAGCACTGACAGTCATCTTGGAACACCTTCAGTTCCTAGGAGGACTGTCAGGAAGTAAATTCATTAATTCTGGGTTGGTAGTTTGCTTACAGTACACATCCACTCAAAGGAGAAAAGTAATAGGAAGAATTATTAAGAATTCAAAAGCACTTTGCAAACAGAATCACAAAATTTATTTGGGTTGGAAGAGACATTAAAGCTCATCTCATTTAATCCCCTGCTATGAACAGGGACACTTTGCACTGTCCCAGGCTGCTCCAAGACCTGTCTAACCTGGCTTTGGACACTTCCAGGGATCCAGGGGTAGTCACAGCTTCTCTGGACAACCTGTGCCAGGGCCCCACCACCCTCACAGAGAAAGATTTCTTCCTAAAACACCCACAGAAGATACAAAGCATGTCACGGTTTTATTTTTAAGTATTATTGTTTAACAAAAGCAGTAACGGCTAAGGAAATCTGTTTAAAATCCTGTTGCTGGCTTCAGTAAAAAATAAAAGACAAAATTTATATATAGCCAAGAGAAATTATGGAAAAAAACACAGGATGGTTTGGTAGGAAAAGAATCTTAAACCTCATCCAATTCCATCCCCCTGCCACAGGCAGGGACCCCTTCCACTATCCCAGGTTGCTCCAAGCCCCGTCCGGCCTCGCCTTGGACATTTCCAGTGACGGAACAGCCACAGCTTCTCTGGGCCAACACGAGCCGCACTCGCTGGCTACTCCATCAATCCGTCCATTTCTATTCTTACGGCACACAAGAAACATCACTGCGAAAGCGAACCTCGACACGAACCCCTTGCAAGCCACATTTAACCCCTGTCCCCGTCCCCCCTCACGGGACGCGCCCCCCTCCGCCGCCGCCATGTTCCTCCCCACGTCCCCGTCCCGTCCCTCAGCGCGCAGGCGCCGCGCCGGCCCCGCCCCGCCGCCGGGGCAACGCGCATGCGCACGCGGAGAGCGGGGAAGGGGCGCGCGGCTGAGGCGGCGGCGGGGCGCGGGGAAGGAGAGGAAGGGAAACGCAGTTCGCACTTACCTGGCACCGCCATGCGCTGGGTCCTGCCGGGCAGCGCTTCGCTCGCCTGCGGCAGGCGGGAGGCCCAGTCGCCCATGCCAAAGGCAGAGCCGTGCAGGGTGCGGAGGAAGAGCAGGAGGTGGAGGCGGTGGCGCGGCAACATCGCCCGCTGGGGGAGATAAGGGAGCCCCGGGGAGGGAGGGGCGGGGAGTGCGCCCCCTACCGAGCGGCACGGGCAAGGCAACGCAATTCGCCTCGCCGCCCTCAGCGAAACGCCTCAGGTGCCCTCAGTGACTCTTGAACCCGAAATGTCCCTTCCCATGGGCTCTGCCCGCTGCTGTGAAAAATGCGTATTTTATTATTGGCTTTCCGCAACTATTCAAATGAATATTGCATGTGTTGTGTTAGAAAGTAATGCTGTATTAATTCTCTTAAGTAGTGCGTTAAATACAGTTTTAGGTTATAACAAAATGTTGAAACCATGCTATGTAGGATACTTTTCTTCTAAAGAAAGGACTGGCACTGAGATAACAGCCACAGGACACCTAAATCTTTCAGAGAAAGGGAATTTATTGCTCCATTATCAGGAGAGACGAACTTCTTCCCACCTTGCTTGGGCAGGATGATGCCATCAGGATTATGAGGAAGAAGTTGAGGATGACCAGACAGAATCCTGTGTTTGAATGGAATTTATGCATCATGGATGAGGTGTATGAATATGCAAGAGGTTATTGTTTTTAATGGTTAATCCTTTGTTAATGTGTGTCCTTTTACAGTCTTATGTTGCCCAGAAAAGGTACCCAGACATCCGTAACTCTTTGTTTCTATTGTCTCATATTGTTCTAACTCAAATTGTCCAAATTATTATTACTCTAATTGTATTACTATTTTTATAACCATTTTATTACTATTAAACTTTTAAAATTTTAAAAACAAGTGATTGGCGTTTTTCACACTGGGAAACACCTCTGTGGAATGCTGCTTGCTCTGAAGTCTGCCCATGCCGTTGTTCCCAAGGTTTTGGGACCCTCATGGAGTCCACGTCACCTCCACCTCATTCCTCGTCCGTGTCACATCCACCCTCTGGCCTGTCTATGCTCCCAGTTTTAGAGGGGGTTTTGCAGACTCATTTAAGAAAACACACTACACATTCCTTTCATGCAGAAATGTGTTTTATTTGTACAATTACCACAGAGTGGTTTGGGTTGGAAGAGGAATTTAAGCTTATTTTGTTCTAACCCCCAATAATATATATATATATTTAATTTTTCCATGGCTTTTGTGGCTGTTAATTTTGACAGCATTCTCCTGTGTTGGGTTTAGCTAATGTCCAGTACCATCCCAACTTTGCAGAGTATTTTTTCACTGAATATATTTCAGATAACATAAATCTCTCAGGAGAATTTTCTGTACCTATATTTGCAATAGAAACACATAAAAAGTGGTCAGAGTGTGAGTGCTTGTGGAAAATACCCTCTGTGGTTTTGGGGGTAAATACAGTGTAAATTCCTACAATCATACAATAATTTGGGTTGAAAGGGACCTTAAAGTTTGTTTCATTCCACCCCCTTGTCATGGGCAGAGATGCCTCCACTGGACTATACAAGAAGCAGGATACTAATTGATTAAAAAACTCATCTGGAGGGGTTGTGAAAAATGTGAGTTGTTGGCTGAATAGAGATAAAAAAACGGACTGATGCCTAGTCTGAGAGGAAGGTCAGATAATTCTCTCAAAAAATTGTCTATGACTGATGCAGTTCCATTCAGTTTATAATCAAGCTGGGTTTTGCATGGATACTGCCGAGGCCTGGAATTTAATTCATATATATAAAGGTGATGGATATTTACAGCAATACTGAGAATTCCCAGGTGCTCTTGAAAGAATCTAGAGCAGTGGGAAAATCATGTTTTAGGAGTCAGGTTTTCCTCAAAATTAAAAATTCAGATAGGAACAGGAGAAACAAAACTGTCCCACCTCAGCTTTTAGGTTCCATGTTTTGTGTTTGAAAGGTGAACTAAATCCTCTCTGAGCACAGGTGGTCCCAGGATTGTAGTCAATTTTTCAAGTTTTTTTACATTAATAAAATTTCTGATTAATGGTAAGTAGAATTACTGAGGTTAGGACTGGAGAGGATCTCAGATGACCTGAAAAAATGCCTTGTAATAACCTGAAGAAAATCCATGGAATAATGAGTGAGTGTAGAGACATTTGTGATAAATATATGTGATATTTTGAGAGTACAAGTCAGTAAGAACAAGAAATGCTCAATAACAAAGTGTGAATTTCATTTAAAATGTGTTTGCCTAATTAGTTACTCTCTCATTATGGTCCTGGTGTCAATTCCCAGCTCTTTCTTTATAAGAAACCACTAAAGATGACGACATCCACTGGTTTTACACTGCCCATCTCTTCAATTTCACCACACCCCTCTGCCAACATGTTCCTAAAAATGCACTGCTCAGTGTCACGATGGATGGCAATGGAATTTTCCCCTCAGAATTAATGTCTCCACCTGCGAGCTTGAATTTTTTTTGCCTCTTAGTGACCAGTTTTGTTTTTATTGCCATCTTTCCTGCGTGAGATGAAGGCAGTCAGAGGTGAGGGGCAGAAAAATAGGCTGCTCAGCCTCACAGGTGAAGTGGCTGTGGTGTTCCAGATGTGCTCCAAAATTCCAGCTGCTGAAAAGCCAGCCTTGCTCCACTCCAGTGATCCTGGCTGAACGTGCTGTCCTTGGGTGTTGATATTCTGTGTATTCCTCAAATCATGGGTGCCTTTTCCACTGCTTCAATTCCTCCAGGAAAAATTGCTTCGTCACCCATCACCCAGTCGAGCTGCTTTGTTCCTCTGCTGAAAGCAGCAGAGGATTGGGATCCAGAGCAGTGACAGCAGGACTGCTGATGCTGGAAAATTACAGCTCTTGGGGGCAGGAATCAGCCTGGCGTTCCCTGTTTGTGTGGCACTTCACGCGCCCTGTCCCTGACTTGTCACTGAATCCCAAGTATTAAATGGTAATAAGCCACCGTGCCACTTAACAAATAAAAAACTGATTTTCACAAGGGTTTAGTGCTTGTTGGCTCCATGGAAACAGAAGACTGTTTAAATTAGATAAATCCCGCTTATATTTCAGGAAAGTGTGGGCTATCCCCTCCTCTTGTTGCAAAGGGTGAGGTCTGGGTGAGAGACTCTGAAAATTACACTCTAACTTTATTTAAAGTTTACTTATTTTTTTACCTCTCCAAGCAAGCAGTAGAATGTGATTATTTTTTTATTTATGATGTATTATGCTTCACACTTAAACATAGACTTTCCATGTACTAACACACTGAATTAAGAAATATATCAGGGAAAAAAGCCTGGATTATGGCACCTACACAGTGCTTGCATTCCTGTGTAATTATCACAGTATTCCCAGCACAGCAATTTTATGGCAGATGCTAAAAAATTTGTGTGAAGATGGAAAAAGAGGAGAGAGAGAGAGAAAGCAGGAAGAAAAGGGATGTGGGCTTACCTCTCTCCTTTCAGCCAGAGCTTTGCGCAAATTCCTACTCATCCAGTCCTAGGAACTTGCTCAAAATACAAACAATTATTTTTTTCCAGGACCTGACATTTCCTATGTATAATCCATCAGAGTTAAATTTCCTAGTCTTTGTGGTTTGGAATAGATGCTTTTTTTCCCGTGTAACAAAATCTGCCGTATCTTGAAACTGATAAAGCCCTGTGTGGCCATCTCCGTGGAAAAACAGGGATTGGGAAGGCAGGTTTGTGCTGCAGTGTGCATCTCCTGGAAAAGCAATCTCTTTTTTGTCTGAAAACATGCAGTGAAAGAAGATCCTCCACAGGCTTTAGTGGATTATTCAGTGCTTGATTACTGTTAAAAATATGCAGCTTATTTTTAGGTTGGCTTTGGCTCCCACCCGTCACAGCTTAGCTTATCTTCCCTGGAATGAAGAGATTGCTTTTATCCAGGTTTTGTTATCCAGACTTAGTGCTGCAGGCTGCGGTCATCCCTCAAGGAAAGATAAACAGGACTCTGGGAGTTCATCACTGTCAAGGATGTTTTCTAATTCTCTTAAGTCATTGCACATCTCTGGATGCTGTTCAGGTTTTCAAGTGACGTATTTCCTGATTTTTTTTCCTGCTTTGATGAAGATGTGAGTAAGGAATTCACCCTCCTGGTGCGGCTCAGACCAAGCAAGTGCCAGTATAATCTGGTTTCTTGATTCCTGGTTGGATGTGCCTTGATCTGTCCAAGAGCAGTATTAGACCTTCCAGCCTCACAGATGCATTGCTGTGACTTCCCAAGGGTTCCCAAAGGAATTGATTACCAAAGTATAGAAATATAAAGGTGATTAGGGCAGATATGTAGAAAATTGAGTTCTCTGCCTGGACCTTGTCATCATTTGAATCACTAATCTAGGCTTGTTGCAATCCCTTGTCTTTGTTGCTATTGCTGCTGCAGCTTCTCCTAAGCTGCTGACAGAAATCATTTTCCCAGCTCTTCTCCATAGCTGATAAAACTGTCAAATAGTGAATCACAGAATATCTTGAGTTGGAAGGGATTCAACAACGATCATCAATCCAGCTCCTGGCCCTGCACAGACACCCCAACAATCCCACCCTGTGCATCCCTGAGAGCGTTGTTCAAATGCTCCTGGAGCTCTGGGAGCCTTGGGAATGTCACTATTCCCTGGGAAGCTGTTCCAGTGCCTGACCACCCTCTGAGGGAAGAACCTAAAGCCCCAAAAGGGGAGAATTGTACCCAGAGTGTGCCCATGGCTGCTTTGGGCACAGGGACATGTCCGTGAGTCTGTCATGGCCCTGCCTGTCCTGGCTCCTGACTTGCTTCTCCTGGGGAAGGGCCTTGGGAGAGTTCCCCCTCCAGGACTGCCTGCACTGCTGGAACTCACTCAGATCTGGGGACTTCTTGGTGCCCTTAGGGGCTTGGTGGCTCTGCTGTGGGGCTCAGTGATGCTTTTGCACCTCTTGGCTGCCATTTCCTGGGGCCCTCTGCACTCCCTTCCCACTGCATGCAGACACAGACAGGTTATGGATGGAATTGTTTTGATGGAAAAGCAGAACAGTGAACACCACCTTCTACATCTGAATCTACATCTGAATCTGCATCTACATCCACATCTACATCTACATCTACATCTACATCTACATCTACATCTACATCTACTGCTACAGCTACAGCTACAGCTACAGCTACAACATCAAAAACACCCTGGCTCCATCCCCAAACAATGTGAGCTCTCAAAAAACCTAGTCCCACATTTCTGCTCCAGCTCTGCCAGTGGGAGCCTTGAGCTTGCTCTCAGCTCTGGGCAGAGGGTCCTCCTTCTTCTTCTTCTTCCCTCACCTTTCCAGCCTGGTGCCATGTGTGGACACGCTGCCCTGGGGTGGTGGCACGTCCGTCCCTGCATCCTGCTGTGGCTCCTGGTGTTTCCTGCCAGTGGCCCTGCCGTGCTGTGTGCCCAGGATGACTTTGGAGCTCAGTGAGGGGCACCTTCCCAGGCAGCCAGAGCTGGGGCGTTTTGCACTGGAGCTGGTGCCACTGGTGCCTTCAGAGTCCATGGGGGCATGGGGACACTTCTGAAGTCACCCAGGGCCCCCAGGGCCTGGCAGAGGAGCTCTCAAAGGTCTGTCCTGGGCAGATGTGGCCCAGACAAGGCCAGGGGTGCTGGCTGTGCCCTGCTGAGCCCTCGGGCCACAGCTGGCAGGGGCACAGGGCTGCTGGGGGGCTTGGCTGATTCTGTGGGAGGTCATGGCCCAAGCTGGGGGTCAGACGCTGAGGGCCCTGAGGAGGAGGGAGAGGGCCAGAAGGGCTGGCAATGTCCCCACACTGCATCCCTGGGCTGCTGCACTCAGGATCAGGCCCTCCCTGTGCTGCAGGAGGCCTTGGGGGAGAGCAAGGGCTGCAGGAGCTGGGCCATGGGGGAGCTGTGGCTGCCACAGCGGTGCCACAGAGCTGACAGGACCATGGTCACTCAGGGCCTCTGGCCAGTCTGCCCTGTCCAGACACAGGTCTGGACTCTGCTCTTGGAACCTCTCCAGGGCTGCAGTGTTGGGGTTCCCACTGTTCTCTCACACAGCCAGGAGTGCTGGGGGTCCCCTTGTCCTGTCCCACCCACAACAGCTCTGCCAACTCTTGGTGGGGAGAGAAAGGGTGAACCACAGAACTGGAATTACAGAATATCCTGAGATTCATGGAACCCACCAGGATTATTGATCCAACCCTGGCCCTGCACAGACACCCCAACAATCCCACCCTGTGCATTCCTGAGAGCATTGTCCAAATGCTGCTGGAGCCCTGGCAGCCTTGGGAATGTCACCATTCCCTGGGGAGCCTCTTCAGTGCTCAGCATCCTCTGGGGGAGGAACTTTTTCCTGATATCCAACCTAAAGCACCCCTGGCACATCTCCAGCCTATGCCTCACTTGGTAATGGAGCTGAGGATTGATGCTGATATTATATCACTATAAACACAGCAACCCCATGATGAGTGTCTCATTGCAATCACATTTTGTGACTAGTCAGAAAACAAGACCTTTGAAAAAGCTCAAATTTTCACCAGGACACACAAGTCATTTTCCCAGTTTTAGCAAAAAAGCCACAAGCTAGTTCTCGAGGGTTTTCAGTCAAGGGTCTCAGAGACTTTAAGTGCCACAGTTCTTTTTGGAAACATGAATTCCTGTATCAACAGCTGTATCTGTTACTCAGAAGGACAGCAAAGATGATAACACAGTTCAGGAGCGATGTGAGATGGTTTCTAGAGAGAGGAGGGAAGATTAATCAGTCATTCATCTGCCTTCCATTTGGGATCTAGATGAGCATTGAGATAGAGATTAAGCTACATAAATTATCCTAAAAATGGAACTGATGTAGAAGAGCCATCAGCACTGTACCTCAGGATAATGCAGTGGTTTGGGATTTACAGAGGGATGTCAAAAACAATGGGCAATTTCATGGAACACAGTCTACCATATGTGCCAGGCAGAAGATGAAAACACAGGATACAAACAGTCTCTTCACACAGGTTCTTTATTTTTCCATGGCACTATAGCAATGAGGGAGGACATGCTGATACAGGATACAAACAGTCTCTTCACACAGCTTCTTTATTTTTCCATGACACTATAGCAATGAGGGAGGACATGCTTATACAGCACAAGCTCTCTGCAGGGAGAACCTTTGGTTCTCTCTTCCCTTCGCTGGAGTTCAAGGTACACTTTTATCACCTCACAAGCCCAGGTTGTGGCTGCCCCACCTCTGAAGTGTCAAGGGCCAGGTTGGATGTGCTTTGGAGCAAACTGGTCTGGTGGGAGGTGTCACTGCCCATGGCAGGGGTGGAATGGGATGAGCTTTATGGCCCTTTCCAACTGAAGCCATTCCATGACTCTGTGACAGGCACCTGGTGGCCCATCTGCCTGAAGTCAGAATTCACACTTTGCAGCTGGGTACCCCCAGCTTTAGCAGAAATCTCCTTCAACAGCATGGCTTCTCACAGCTCCATAGATTTCCTAGGATTGAATTCCAAGCAGCTGAGGCTTGGCCCTGCAGCTTTTAAATCATGAATTCCTACTGTGGTGTAGAATACTCTGTATGTCATTTTCAGGAGAGGTCAAATTCCTGGGCACATAGAGTGGCCAATGCTGTGCACATCAGGTTAGATGGTCACTGCCAGTGTCCTTGCCTAAAATCTGTCATTTTAATACAGATTTCACTCGCTTGTGTCATCATGACACAGTGCTTTTTTTGTTCAACTGTAATTTTGGTAAAGAGATTTCTCAATAAATATTTTTGATTCAGTTCACCTTGGGGTTTCTATGGTTTTGTCACCACAAGCTCTGTTTTTGCAGGACTGACTTTATGAACATTTTTTCTTTTATTTAACTAGGAAAAATTGAAGACTTTTAATTAAAGACTTTTAAAAGTCTTTAATTAAAAACTAAAGACTTTTAAATTTTAACCCTATAAAAATATTGGTCATATTACACATGACTAACAATTCCAAAATAAATTGACTCTTTAGCCCAAAATGTTTCACATTCTCCATCCTAAGTAGTATTTTACATTCCCCCCTCCTGATTTTCCATATTGATTTCATAGTCCTCAAGATTTCATCCCTCCCTTACTAAAAACCTTTTTCTTTCTGAATCCCAAATTCCTATTTGCTCAAATATTTGTTTTTAATCACTGAAAGTCCAAAGTCCATTCACAAGCAAGTGGCTGAAGTATGTTAATGACTTTTATTTACTTAAATTACCATTAGTGGAGAAATAAGCATGATATTAAATTATCATTAGTGAAGAGATAAGCGTGAAAACAGATAAACTGTTAACTTTGGGGTAACATTTCACCAAGGCAACTGCTCTGCTAGAGATACTGGTGGGATTGAGCTGGAAAATACAAGGGGATGGTGAATAACTGGGTTTCCTTTGTATCTCCCATAGTAAGGAATGATATAAAAAAAATGTAATCAGCTATATTTTTTGGTGGAAAATTAGGGATTACACCCATGCTCTGGTGGTGGTTCTAAATGCATTGCCTCAGCCTCATCAGTGGGTGCTGGTTTGTGTTCAGTGGCACTGATGACTTTATAAAAACAAATGACAGAGTTGTTTACGCTGCCCTGCTAAAGAAAATAATCTGATTTAATGGTGCTGGTTTCCCAGTTTAAAAATAAAAAAGAAAAAGAAAGAAAAAGGAAAAGAAAAAAAAAACACAACAACTCCTGTGCTATGTGCTGTAATAAGCTTTTTATAAATGTGCTCATGTGGTGCTGAGCGGAGCCCGCTGTGCCGACACCATAAAACCGAGAGGGAGCTTCATCAGCTCTAAGTGCCATCGTATATTCCCTGCAGCAGCATTCCCCAGGATTAATAAAGTTTGTAAGAAATACACAGGCAAAAGATTAAAAATACATGCGTGATACTACCCGTGGTAATAAAAGCTGATGTTGTTTGGACTGCTTGTTTATTGGCTTGCCCTAGATGAGATGTTTTAAGGTGAATATGATTGAAGACATGAGCTTTCCCTCAAGGCCCTGCTTTTCCCTGCCCAGCAGCCTCCCAGGGATGCTGGTCCAGGGCTGCTTCCCTGGGCCCTCTCGTGGGCTCCTTCCTCCACTGCAACAGCGCATCCTGCAAACGAGGCATTTGCTGGCCTCCGGGAAGGTGATCTTTATGGAATGTGAGCTGTCTCCTCATCTCCCTGCCTCAGGAAACATGTAAAAATAAAGCAAAATTAGTATTTCATTAAAGGCGTGAGAAATGTTTATGGTTTCGACCACAAATACCTTGTTTTTGTTGTGGCATCCAGCAATAACAGTGATTATGGAATTGCAACACAGGATGCTCTTCTGGGAATAGATCTGCAGCGCAGCCTGTCACTGCTTGGCAAAATGCACTCAGGTGCTGATGGAAATTGAAAGGTTGTGTATTTGAGGTGGTTTCATTGAAAAAATCATAATAAAGTGGATTAAGAGACAACTGAAATGCCTCCTGGCTTTAAACAAAAATATCAGGACAATTTCCTGACAGCATCTGGATCCTTGAGGGAAATTAAATGCCAGGTAATATTCTGTTTGGACGAAAATAAATTAACATATATATGTAAAATATATCTGATGCCCATTAGATTATCTTTAATCATCCATGGGATGTTGTGGCTTTTGATTCCATTCCCTATTGGAGTTGCTACACTGGGTGTTGCTGTGCAGTGCTTACAGGAAGGCACAGGTCCAGATCATTGAGTCACAGAATGGTTTGGTTGGGAAGGGACCTTAAAGATCATTCAGTCCCACCCCCTGTCATGTGCAGGAGCACCTTCTACTATCCCAGGTTGCTCCAAGCCCTGTCCAACCTGGTCTTGGACATTTCCAAGCATAAAAGATCCTTAGGTATTGGTTCTGTTGCTGTGTAGATATTTTAGTCCCAGGGAAATCAATGGAACATTGTCACCTACTTTGACCCCCAGGAAGTTACATTCCAAATGAGACGGAACATCCCAAAGTGGGGCTCTGAGCAACCTGGTCTAGTGGAAGGTGTCCCTGCCCATGGCTGGGGATTGGACTGGATGACCTTTGAAAAGCTCCTACCAACCCAAACTCTTGTATGATCCTGTGAAGGCCATAACAAGCCTGGTGCAGATGTTGCTTATTGAATTTGTTTTTCATTGTGGTGGGGTAGAATTGTGAGGCTGGCTTGGAAGCAGGGGCATGAAGAGTATTAAAGTACAAACCATCCACAGAAGCGTGTCACAACAATTGTGGGGTGTAAGGCACCAAAATGAGCCTGAGAGGGTTGGGAACACAGAGGGTTGGACTATTATCAAACCAGATTGGAAAGAGGAATAGAACATGGGAGATTGGAATATGGAGTGCAGCAAAACTGGGCATGACTATTAGGGGCTGTCAACAGCAATATTTTCCCAGACAAAGTGAGCAGAGCACAACTTGCAACCCATGTCCATGGATTAAGCAAAGGTTGTGACTTTCAGCAGCAATGTGCTTGAACAACCAAGTGTCCTGCAGCTGCTGTGAATAAAAATTCAACATTTGTCATATCTCAGTAATTGCAATCCCTTGGTACCATCTATTCTGAGTGTTGGAGGTTATAAATATTGTTGATGACTCAGCATTTGCTTTAGACTTCTTGGGCTTTACCAGCCCTGTTTGCACTCCTTATTCCTGTTGTCACTGTTTGTCAGTATGAACCTTCACCCAAGTGGAGGAGATTTACAATGAATTCTGGGGGACATTTGTCTTTAGTTCAGCTTACACCAATTTGGACCTTTCTGTCATAAATATTTCTAAAATTTATTTGCTTTTCATTGGACGATGCAAAAGAGGAACAAGATGATGCTGTTTTTGCCTCACTCTGGGAAGGGCATGTTCCTTCAAATATTTTCCAGGATGGCTGGAAGGATACAAAAATCCTGATTTGGGGATGAGCAGTTCTGGCACAAATACCAAGAGACGACACTTCCATCCTTAAAATAAGCCCCCCGACATAAGTGATAATTTAATATACATCATGCCATCTGCTTGCAGAACTGTGCAAGCTGCTCCCAAAGAAGTCAATGGGAAATGCATTTTTCCTATTATTTTAAACATTCTGGGATCAATCTTGATGTCACAAAGGCAGGCAATAGTCACCTTTCCCCAAAGACAAATACAGCTTGTCACTAGAGAGAATAACCACTGCTGCAAACCCACCATTTCTACTCCTCCTCCTCCTCCTCCTCCCTCTGCCCTTCCCAACCCTCGGGATGAAAACACAGAGTGCTCTGCCAGTTAAAAAAGCAGATGGGGAAAGGAGAAGGTTTCAGAGCTACTAAGCACAGGAGCCCTGGCAGCAGCTTTTCTCTTTATCCCCTGTGAGCTTCTGTCTTGGAAACTTTTACTGATCTTGACCTGACCTACAGAAATGTGTCAGCAGCATTTGAGGTTGGAGGAAGGACTCATTTCACTGTTTTCCCTTTATTCCAGTTTATACAAAGGCTGGGTCAAGCCTTGCAGATGTATTTTTGTGCGTGGGTCTTCTGCTGCTTTACTGCAGGCTCAGTGGAACTTGGGAAGAGAACACAGGCTCCACTGAGGAGTTTTCTCTTTCTGATGAAATCGTTCACAAACATGTAGAAAAATGGGAGATTGTGGTCGATTCTTCCCTAGCTCCTGGCTGCTGGTGAACCTGCATCTCAGGCATTTGCTCAGATGATCTCTGGATCTTGGGCTATGAAATTATAAATGTTGCCTGCTCATCTCCTTATAGCAAAGGAACTCCCTCCCTCTTTCTTCAGCTCAAGTGTGCAGTTTAGTCAAATTCCCTTCTTCTCTTGTTAGTGCTGTTCCACCACTCCCATCTCCTTATTCCTGTCATTCATACTTTTCCAACTTCCCAGCATCCTTTTTGAGGGGAGAGAAAGGAGACACAAGCAGCACAGATTTTTCAAGGTGCAGAGGCACCAAGATCTAGAGACATGCAAAGCAGTCCTGGCTGGGACAGACATTTTGATGTCTCCACTCAAATCGTAGAATCATGGGATGATGGTATGGTTTGGCTTGGAAGGAACCTTAAACCTTATCCAGTTCCACTCCCTGCCATGGCCAGAGACAACTTCCACTATCCCAGATTGCTCCAAGCCCCATCCAGCCTGACACTTCCAGGGATCCAGGGCAGCCACAGCTTCTCTGTTATAATTCCAAGCAACTTTCTCTGCCCAGACACTTCAAATTCAAGTTCTTTTGGTGTTCTTTGATCCATCCACTATGGCCTGCGGATCAGAAGTTATTCATTTTACACCCTGCTCCTTTCTTGGCCCTCCACACTGCCTGGCAGGCTTCCTAATCCACTCGTGTTTGTAAAAGGATTGATAATTCAGCCCTTCTCTTAGAAAGTAGTTCTTCAAATCTCTTAGTCTACCTTTTAATAGAATGCCTGCTCTCTATTTTTTCAGTGTTTGAACACGAAGTCTTCTTACTTGTAACAGCCTCCTTCGCTCTGATCTTTAATTACAGTAGCTTTCTTCTGGTCTTTTTAAAAGTCTTTTTTGATACACTCTGAGTATTTTCTCTGAGCCTCTAATATGGTGTCTTTAAACAATATCTCTGCTGCTTGCAAACATTTCACCCCGTCGTGGCTCGTACTAATTTCCTTTGAACGAGTCGCCTCATTTTTCATAGGGCTCCTTTTTAAATCCAGCGCTGTGCTTGGTGATATTTTTGGCTGCCTTGTTCCTATGACTATACTGGAGCTCAGCACATTATGGCTCTTCTCCTACAGAGTCTCTCTTTGATAACACCATAATGATCCTGGGCTGCACAAGGAGTTCTTTCTCCAATGGCTTAATCTCCAAGGAGTGTTTGTTCACAGGTATCTAAACATTTACCCTCAGTAGCCATTACGTTTATCCATTGTACATGAACAAAAAGGTTTCCCCCTTTTATTGCATCTTGTGTACCCACAGTGTCTTCGGGGTCCTCTAGGACACTTCAGGCAGTGGCACTGCCCTGGCCAAGCCATTGAGGAGTAGCTCTGTTGTTGTCCTATTCTTGGCTCTTTCCCAAAGAGATCTTCACCAGTTCCCACCGTGTCTTTCTCACCTTTCATCATACCCTTCACTCCAGAACAAACAATCCTTGGCCGAGATTCAATTTCCAGACAAACACCATCCTTTACACTCACACCAGGGCACTTGTACAGCCAGGAGGGAGGAGCTGAAGGTCAGGAGAGCATCTTCACAGCTGGGAGCTGGAGTCTGGACTCTCAGCAAGGAAAGGACATTGCCTGGAGGATGGGAGATGCTGCTTTTAATACACTTCATGTAATGACTCTGAAAATTAGGCTCTGAGCAGCCTGATGTAGTGGAAGGTGTCCCTGCCCATGGCAGGGGGTTGGAAGGGGATGAGCTTTAATGTCCTTTCTGACCCAAACCACTCAGTGATTCCCTGATATTATACCATACATCTTATATAACTTTATATTCTTTTATGTCTATATTTGGTCCTGTTTTATGTGCATTTGCTCATGTTTTAGGGGACTAAATCTTCCCTCAGCCCTACTTTTTGGAGGGGACTGCCACCAAACCCCAGTGGCATTGTTGCTCTGCAAATTCTGGAGCAGCAGGAAGCCCTGCTGGGATCCAGGCATTGTCCTCTGCATCCTGTAAGAGTGGAGCTGCTGGTCTGGGAATGGAGTTGGAAAACATTCCAACGCTGGGAGCTGTGTGTACTTGCTGCAGAGCTCGTACAGGTGTGCTAATGAGAGACTCTGCTCATCACAATCCTGAGACCTTGGAGAATATTAGTAAAAATGCCAATTTGCATGTCTTGGGGTTAATTGAGGAAATCTCCGATGGAAAAATCTCGCTGTCACTCTGGAACCTGTTTCTGAATACAAATTGTGTGTCTCCATTGGATATCGCAAAATCTTTTCAACTTCTTTGCAAACCTGTAGGAACAAGGAAAGTTGTTGGCTCCCAGTTGTTTTCCTCAAAATTTCAGACATTTTTTATCTGTGTTGACATTAGCATGGGACTCCTACACCAAGCATGGAGAATATGTGGGATCCTCCACCAAAAAAAACAAGAAAGAGGCATGAATATTTTCTCAGATATTCCCCAGGCCACGTGTTTTTAATAGGAAAAGACATTTCTGCATGCAAAATACCAGTTCTTTTCAAGTGGGGCAACACTCTTATTTTATGCCTGTACTCTAATCCAAGTTTCTTGCATATAAAAATAATTACTGGATGTTTTTATCTTTGCTTGAGCTGAGCAGTTGTTTGACAATATGAGTTGTCTCATTGAGAAACAGGGAAGCAGAGAACTGCTTCATTCACCTGATCCTGATTAAGAATCAGTGCAGGTTTTATTATCCTCAGATCACAATATATTTTCTCATCACCTGGTCTTCCAGGGGGGTTTCTTTCCTTTACAACTGTTTTATTATATGCCATTTTAAGATTACCACCAACAGTGCAAGGCACAACCAGAAATCCTGAATATTTCTCTGTTTAATTGCAAATGTTTTGTGATGCTCTGATCATTCCATCAGCCATTTGGGGATTTTATAAATGTCTCGCTCCACATTATGTCTGTATAATTAACTACTCTTGTTGAAACACCTAATTTTTGGAGGAGTTTATGGAAGAACACAAGGGAGAGGCATGGGTTTGATGCTGATTTTAAATGAATTATTCCTGGGTTTTCGAAGTTTGCTTTTAGTAGTTTTGACATTCAGTCTTTCTTTTTTTAAACTAGCATGTCCTGTGGAACAAAAAGATAAAAAATTAATTAGAAAAGACAAGAAAAGAGAGCAAAAAGGCCAGATTTTCCCCTCAGCAAAAGTTTCTTCAAACCAAACAGTTTCTGAGCGTCCAGCAGAACAGGAAAGTTTTACCAAATTCTTTTCACTTCCCTTTCTCCAGTTTTCCTCGTTTGAGCATTCTGATGGGGCTGTGCGACGCTGCTGATTTCAACGTGTCACAAGGGGTGTAATTAAAAGCAGAATTCTGCCTTGATTATGGCTCTGGTACGTGCCCTTCCCAGCAGTTGGAAGATGATGAGCTCTAAAACCATGGAACCATGCAAAGCACTGCTGCATGGATAATGCTGCATGCCGTGGTACGGATGAGTGACGGGACACAAGGACATGGCCTCCAGCTGTGCCAGGGGAGGGTCAGGTGGGACATGAGCAGGAATTTCTTCATGGAGAGGGTGGTCAGACACTGAAAGGAGCTGCTCAGGGAGGTTTGGAGTCCCCATCCCTGGAGGTGTCCAAGGAATGACTGGAAATGACACATTGGTGTGGGTGACAAGGTGGGGATGGGTCACAGCTTGGACTCAGTGGTCTTGAAGGTCTTTTCCAACCTACACATGCCCTCATCTGGGGTGGGTTTCTATTTAATGTCACAGAGGCACCTGTGGGGGCAGAAAATCTTGGGATGAAACTCCAAGGGGGTGCCAGAGCCATGTCTGGGATTGGCATCATTGCTCCTGTGTTCTCTCTTTAGTGGGTGAGTCCCAATTCTGCAGGCCCAAGAGAAGCTGTGACTGCCCCTGGATCCCTGGAAGTGTTCCAGGGCAGGCTGGATGGAGCTTGGAGCAGCCTGAGAGAGTGGAAGGTGTCCCTGCCCATGGCAGGGGTGGGATGAGATGATCTTTAAGCTCCCTTCCAGCCCAAGCCACTCTGTGATTCTGTAGAACACCACATCCATGAAGTGGGATAAGCACACAGTGTTTCTCCCCTTGCAAAGGCAAGGGGTGTTGTGAGGATAAATAAAATTAATTACTGCCTGAAATAGTAAAGATACACATTACATTGGGGAACTGTACAATGAGGACAGGTTTCAAGATCTGTCACAGGCTGCTGAAGGAGAAATAAAAATCTATTTTTTTCACCAGGTTTAACATGGGAAAAGAAACCCAGGCAGTCACTTTTGAAGAGAAATTAGGAACAAAAGAGAACACATGTGGTAAAATGTTATAATAGTCAGAGCCAGAAGATCCTACTCATTTCCTGTAGGAGGAAAGTCACCAAGAATTGGAGAGGGGAAAGCCCACATGATTAAAGGAAGAACAAGATTGACTTCTCCCTGACTGACAGTCCCTGCATCAGTGCTGTTCTGTTCCAAGACTCCTGTTCCCAAGGTAGTACAATCCAGCCAAAGATAAAGCTGCGGGAAGGCAGAGGGAACATCAAAGATTCACTTACTGATGGAAGAAAGAGGCAGAAAATTAAATTTCAGGTGGCAAATGAGGTTTCCACCCAGGCTAAGATTGACCAGCAAGACAACCCTAGATATGAGATATGAAATAGCAAGTGCAAGACTGGGGAAAATGGGGTGTTGTGGGTGTGTTTTATGTGTGACACACACAGTTCTGGCAGGGTGTTGAGCTCCATTTCCACCTCTAGTCACAATGTGGATATGAGTTGGATGAAGCCACAGCAAAGCTGCTGCATCCTCAAGTTTTATGGTAAAATGAATCCTTTCAAAGAGACATTTTTCCTTATTTACTCTTTCTTGTGAAATGACTTTAAAGTTTCAATGTTTTTGTGTGTGTGTGTCAAAATCAGCTTATGTAGTTGTGTTTACATATAGTCAAATAAAAAGATGGGCAAATATCTGTATAAATAGATACTTGTACTTTCACCCATCTCTACTTTTACATACAGCTCTATGTGATGAGCCTCATACATGGAACTCATTTCTTTGCCAGACTATCATTTTCTCTGACCACAGACCTGTGAGCAAATTTTCTAGGACCAGAACTAAATTTTCCAGGATCAGAACTGAATTTTCAAAGGACGCTTGCCATGTCCCAGAACCATAAAGCCATGAGCAGGAGCTGTCTCAGCACCTTGCTGTGCTGTGTCTCCTGAGATCTGCAGTGCCCCCCTGCACTGGGTCAGGGCTGGGATGAGCAGCACCAGCCTCTGCAGCTTTCCTGTGGCATCAAAAGGGCACTTGTTTTTCCATATCTTATATAGGAGCCTTCCCACTTATAGATTTCACAGTTCAGATACTTGAGATTTTGCTGTCATGAAAAAATATGCAGTTTTCTTTTCAAACTCAACAAAATCAGTGCTGTAACAACACATCCACTAATCAGTAAATTGGTGGGATGGACAAGCAGGTTTGCCCTCACATTTCTTCCTCTCAGGGAGGGAAGTCTTTTAACTCCTTGTGCTGAAGCTGTTGAGATGGGTCTCTAATGGGCCATATGTTCCTGGAGCTGCTGGGAGAGCCCTGTGACCCAGCCCTTGCTCCACCATTAATCCCTCACCTTCCTTCTCACTGACAAACTAAATGGGAATGAACAAAGGCCAGGGAATGGCTCTTTGCCCTGAGGCCAAGTGGTACAACTGAGCTCCCTGTCCCCAAAACAAGGCTGGCCAAGTCCACACCATTCCCTGGGAATGAGCCCTGGCCCTTGACTGTGCCTGAGGAATTTTTGGGTCAATGTTAGTTGGCACAGACCAAAACTAGGCCAGGGAATGTGCTGGCCATTTTTCTGCCCTCACAGCATTATAGCCCAGCACCACAGACCTTACCTGGGCCTCCCTTCCAGGCTAAAGGGCCATGTTTTCTTTAGTTTAGTATTCAAATGCTAAGTAAAGCTAGAAAGCTTGCAATTAAGAAAGATAATGCACATAAACCCCATCTTGGCATCAAAGCTCTGAAGAGAGATAAGGGCTGAAATTCTTCAGAGAAAGGAGGGCATAAATCCCTGATATCCAGCATCCTCCTAGAGAAACCCATTCCCAGAATTAATGGAATAAAACCATCCTCCAATTCTCTGGATTGTGCTGGTCCTGACTTGCTGAAACCTTCCTACCAGATTGAACCTCTGAAGTGGGATTGATGGGGGAAACCTAAAACATGAGCCATGACCGCTTCAGTGCCCAATCTCATAGACTGGATTTAGGAATAGCACATCTAATAAAACCATTAGACCCATGGGATTTACCCAAATCCATTTGAGAGTCTCATTCACATTTCCCCACTCCCCACCCCAATGAGAGAATCACACAAATAAAGACAAGACGTTGCTGGAGGCTGAGGCCTTGTAGAAGTGGCCTTCTCCAGGCCTGTCCTGTTTACAGAATCCAGAGTCCCTGCAGCAAGGTACCTCTTTCATCAACCCTTTCAGGTGTGCCTGGGGAAATCAGGTTGGATATCAGGAAAAGGTTCCTCTCTCAGAGGGTGTCAGGCACTGAAGAGACTCCCCAGGGAATGGTGACATTCCCAAGGCTGCCAGAGTTCCAGGAGAATTTGGACAGTGCCCTCAGGGATGCACAGGGTGGGATTGTTGGGGTGTCTGTGCCGGGCCAGGGTTGGATCAATAATCCTGGTGGGTCCCATGAATCTCAGGATATTCTGTAATCCCAGCTCTGTGGTTCACCCTTTCTCTCCCCACCAAGAGCTGGCAGAGCTGTTGTGGCTGGAGCAGGACAAGGGGACCCCCATCACTCCTGGCTTTGTGAGAGAACAGTGGGAACCCCAACACTGCAGCCCTGGAGAGGTTCCAAGAGCAGAGTCCAGACGTGTGTCCAGTCCACAGAGCAGACTGGCCAGAGGCCCTGAGTGACCATGGTCCTGTCAGCTCTGTGGCACCGCTGTGGCAGCCGCAGCTCCCCCATGGCCCAGCTCCTGCAGCCCTTGCTCTCCCCCAAGGCCTCCTGCAGCACAGGGAGGGCCTGATCCTGAGTGCAGCAGCCCAGGGATGCAGTGTGGGGACATTGCCAGCCCTTCTGGCCCTCTCCCTCCTCCTCAGGGCCCTCAGCGTCTGACCCCCAGCTTGGGCCATGACCTCCCACAGGATCAGCCAAGCCCCCCAGCAGCCCTGTGCCCCTGCCAGCTGTGGCCCGAGGGCTCAGCAGGGCACAGCCAGCACCCCTGGCCTTGTCTGGGCCACATCTGCCCAGGACAGACCTTTGAGACCTCCTCTGCCAGGCCCTGGGGGCCCTGGGTGACCTCAGAAGTGTCCCCATGCCCCCATGGACTCTGCAGGCACCGGTGGCACCAGCTCCAGTGCAAAACCCCCCAGCTCTGGCTGTCTGGGAAGGTGCCCCTCACTGAACAGAGCTCCAAAGTCATCCTGGGCACAGAGC
Organism: Melospiza georgiana; assembly: GCF_028018845.1. Taxonomy (NCBI): domain Eukaryota; kingdom Metazoa; phylum Chordata; class Aves; order Passeriformes; family Passerellidae; genus Melospiza; species Melospiza georgiana. Next base: position 2,357,851 of record NC_080432.1, on the reverse strand, counting down.
ATGGCAGGGCCACTGGCAGGAAACATCAGGAGCCACAGCAGGATGCAGGGACGGACGTGCCACCACCCCAGGGCAGCGTGTCCACACATGGCACCAGGCTGGAAAGGTGAGGGAAGAAGAAGAAGAAGGAGGACCCTCTGCCCAGAGCTGACAGCAAGCTCAAGGCTCCCACTGGCAGAGCTGGAGCAGAAATGTGGGACTAGGTTTTTTGAGAGCTCACATTGTTTGGGGATGGAGCCAGGGTGTTTTTGATGTTGTAGCTGTAGCTGTAGCAGTAGATGTAGATGATGTAGATGTAGATGTAGATGTAGATGTAGATGTAGATGTAGATGTAGATGTGGATGTAGATGCAGATTCAGATGTAGATTCAGATGTAGAAGGTGATGTTCACTGTTCTGCTTTTCTATCAAAACAATTCCATCCATAACCTGTCAGTGTCTGCATGCAGTGGGAAGGGAGTGCAGAGGGCCCCAGGAAATGGCAGCCAAGAGGTGCAAAAGCATCACTGAGCCCCACAGCAGAGCCACCAAGCCCCTAAGGGCACCAAGAAGTCCCCAGATCTGAGTGAGTTCCAGCAGTGCAGGCAGTCCTGGAGGGAGACTCTCCCAAGGCCCTTCCCCAGGAGAAGCAGCCCTTTGGCATGGGAGCCAGGACCACCAGGAATTTTAGTTTGAATATCAAATGTTTTTATTCACCTCCTACTTTTGCAAATGCTCCATGTTTTTCAAGACTCAGAGAATCCTAGACCAGTTTGTGTTGGAAGAAACCTTTAAGATCATCTAGTTCCAACCCAGCCCTCCATGGGGACCAACTTCTGCAGTATCTCTGCAAGTGCAGGTGATAAAAAGTTTCTTCAAAAATGAAAGTTGGTTTTCTCATGCAAGGAAATAACAGATAGCTCTTGGGAAAAGGTCCCAGGATTATCCTTAAAATTGTGACATGTGCAATGAAATCATGGGCGGTAGTGACCTCACCTTTCTGCCTGGGTAGGACACTGTGTGTTTTTCATATCCTAAAGGTACAACAGTAAAATATTTCAAAAAGAAAATAAATGTAATGTATTCATAATTGCTAATGTGATTGAGAATGTACATTTAAGAAATGTAATGGCATAAACCTGAAGAAATCTAATTCTGAAAGGAAGCTGTCTAAATTTAGAGTGATGTAGTAATAATTAATCCATTTAGCATTCCATGCTGGTTTCAGCCCCAGGAATGACTAAACAGAGGACTGCCCCCAGCTTAGGAGGGGCAAGGAAAATGGAAGAAATTATTTATATAAATATATGGACACTCTTTCTGCCAAGTCAAAACAGATCATCTCTGATCATCTCAAACAGAGATATTTTTTCCAGGTCAATTTGCACCCTGGGTAAGATGAAAATGCTATCCAGCAAAGTGAGGGCTAAACTAGACCACTATCCCAGGCTGCTCCAAGCCCTATCCAGACTAAACCTGGACACTTCCAGGGATCCAGATGCAGCCACAGCTTCTGTGGGAAAGCTGTGCCAGGTCCTCACCACCCTCGCAGGGAAAAATTTCTTCCCAGTATCCCACCAATGGTTTTGTTGGAGGTGTCCCTGCCTGTGCCAGGGGGTCGGAACGAGATGAGCTTTAAGGTCCCTTCCCACCCAAACCATTCTGAGATCCTGGGATTCTATCTCATAAAAGGAATGCGTGAGGGAGATGAAACTGATCAGCCTCAAGGAGAGAGGATTGAGAGGGGAACTTATCCACGCACACAACTAACTTAAGGGCAGCTCTCTAGAGGATGGGCTCAGCCTCCTTTTGTGGTGCCCAAAAACAATACAAGGGGCAATGGACACAAACCAAAACACTCAGAAGTTCCATCTGAATATGGGGAAAAACTTTCTTATTCTGAGGGTGAGGGAGTCTCGGGGCTTCTGCTGGTCAGAGTGACCCTGAGATGCATTAGAAAGTCTCTTTTCCCAGCCCAGAGATTGAAGGAGTCAGAGTTCTTCTCATTTTCAAGGTTGTTTATTGTTTCTTATCTATAAAATTTTTTGTCCTGGCCTGCCGAGGTCCATTCAGCAGGTCAGTCTGTAGCACACTGACACCCTCAGGGCAGTGTTATCTTTTTATACTAAAAACTACATGTACATTATTTATAATTACTTCCCAATACCTATCACCTATCTTAGATAGGGAGTTTCTACCTTAAACCAATCCAGAAGTGCCAACATCACAGCAGAAGATGGAGGCCAAGAAGAAGAAGAAGGAGAAAGGCTGGACATGACCAGATCCCTCCATCTTGCCCCCTGAACTCCCATTCTAAAAACCCCAAAAAATCTATTTTTAACCCATGACAAACTAACTATTATTCTACTTAGACTTTCATGGCTTGCAGATCCTCATATAAGGTTGGTAATTTTTTCCATGTGTCATAATCAAAGTCACAGGTGCCTTGGGCTCTGTGCCAGGGTCTCTGAGCCCCCTGGCAGGAGTTCAGGCAATCCAGGACAGCCAGAGGAATGTCCTGTATTCCAACAAGGGAGCACTGGAACAGTCTGCCCAGGGAGCTTGTGGAGTCTCCTGCTCTGGAGATATTCCAGAGCCACCTGAATGAGACCCTGTGTGACCAGGGAGGTGGCACTGGGTGATCTCTAGAAACCTCTGCCAATGCCAACCCTCCTGTGATGCCACGGAGAGGGTCTGCTCTCAGCCCTTAGTCCTGGGGAAGAAAAAACAAAACTACAACAACGACGAAAAATAACCAAAACAAAACCAAGCAAGAAAAAAGAGTCATTGGGATCATGGGACATAAATAGAGACAGAGATAAAATCCATTATCATTTCTGGCCTTTGAATTATGGAAACCATAATATAAGCAATGCAACAGGAAGTTCTTGTTTAATTCAATGGATATCAATGAGTTCTTCTCAACTGAACAGCATCAAATCCCAGTCCTTTTCCTTTCTGTCAAATATTCAGCCTGTTGCTTAGCTATTTTTATTCTTTTTTATTTCTTATTATCTTTTCTATTTATTACCTTATTATTCTTATTTATTTTTCCCCCTGCTCCTTATGAAAAACCTGATAACTGTTTTCAAAACCTACTTAAAGTCTGAGCCAAAAAGTTGGTGAAATGTTGAAATGTCATACAGATCTCACTGAAACACACACAGCTTCATTCTCCACGAAGCTTGCAGTGAAAAGGAAGCAATTACATTACAGGATTGAAGACTAAAGCATCACCTGAGTGTCTTGTCACACAGAGCAGGCAATGTGGAGACCCCAGAGGCAGAACTGTCACCTGAATTGAAAGCATTCAGTGTCAAGGGACATTACCCTGAGGGATGGGGGACAAGGGAATTTTTCTCTCTGTGTTGGTCAGACATGTAAAGCTGTGGGGCCCTGGCCCAGGTGTGCAGGAGCTGGTGAATAACAATCAGGCTACACTTGAGCTGTCACTGGCTCTGGGCAAACTCTCCCCATGAAAATATCCACTGGGAAGCCCCAGGACTGGAACCATATCAGACACTATGACAGGGAGGTCTCCTGGGGGACTGCCATGCTGGGATGAGCATGATCCTATTGGCCTCTAAAAAGAAAAAGGCTTTGAAATCTAAAATATAATACATATATACATATATTTATATACACATCCATCTCACTCTGTTTGTATAAATAATATACACCTTTTTTTTCACATTAAACCCTTTCTTCATACCCAGCCTGGCCTTCAGGAGCTATAAAGTGGTGTGCCAGGGCTGTCTGAGCTCTGCTGGCTGCGGACATGAAGCCACAGGGAGAAGGGAGCAGCAATGAATGCAGCTTCACTGGAATTACGTAATTACTTTCTTCAAGCTAAAAGTATTTCAAGTGTTTGATTGCCAGTGCTACATAACAATCTGGAGTAATTATATAATTAGCAAGAAATTGCAGCTCCCATTAGGTACTTAGAAGAAGTCAGATTTAGGTTTGATTTTTTAAAAAGGTGGGAAGTTGTGCACATGTGGGTTTTTTGCATAACGATATGACCTCGAAGAAGTGAGGGAGTTGATTTTTTTTTTCCCTTTCCATAAAGGAATATTTCAGTGTTCATTGTGAAAGTAGATCAAGTAAGACTTGCTTGAGAAGATTGAGAAATCTAGTGAAATTGGTGATTAAAAAGTTCATTAGGATTAATTGCTTCTAATTGTTACCAGAAAGCTTGCCAGGATAGGTAATATTGGATTTCAATACCCCTCTGAATAGCAAAAGACTTGGATTAGCTCCAGGGACAGTCTTCCTGGGGAGAAGGCCTGAGAGTGGTTAGGGTTGGAAAAGACCTTGGAGATCACCTAATTCCAGCTGCCATTGGAGACGGGAGAAGAAACCAGGTCTGACAGCCAGATTGTGGTTGTTCCCCTCTGTTGGGAGCTGCCCTGTGACACAACAGTGTTATCTGGTACTTCATACCCAGGGCTGGAGAAAAGGGCTATCACATCCCTGCCATATTGCTGATCCTGTTGTTCAAGTGATCAGCATTTCATTCATTAAAGCCACTGGAGCCTTGCCATAAATATCAGCCAAATTTCCTCCCGGAGTGAGCTCCTGACTCTTCCAATGATAAACAATTTTATACAAAAAGAAAAACCAACATGAGAGAGGGAAAAAATACCTATGCATTTTCCACCCAGATGTGCAAAATGAAGATCCTGCCTAAGTAACCTCTTTTAAAGTCTTGAGCAAGGCCCAGGAGATATAATTGATTTGGATTTTTTAAAAGCCGGTGCCAATTTCATCAGAAAGATGCCTTGTGCAGCTCAAACCCACCGGGAGCCGGCATGAAATAATGGAATGGTTAAGTAACTTATTATGGACAGCAAGGAGAATTTGTAGCAGAAACTGTCGGCATGTCATTCCAGTGCCAGGGCAGAGAAATCAGTTCTAAAATTGATTTCATTTGGGGGTGATGCAAAAATGCAGCGGTGCCAGACAAAGGGAGATGGGGCAAGTGGAATATTCCTGTTGCAACACCGAGCTGCTGAAGGGGGAGAGAGCAGTGAAACAATGGGAGAGGAGGGAAAATGGCTTGAAGAGCTGCATATGAGACTGAAATTATGCTGCAAACTTTGGAAGCTCCTCTGTCACGTGGAAAAGTAATTTAATAGCCAGGCAGACAGAGGACTGAGCCTCGGCTAAATGCAGGGCTGAGCAAGCCTCATTGATTTCCATGGAAGGCAGCAGTGGATGCAGACAGATCCTGCACTGGGGCCACAAAAATAGGGAGCATCCTGGCACAGGGATGGGGTGGGGATCAGCATCCCATGCCACTTGTGTAGCACCAACCTTTCCCCACCACCAAGCCCCAGCAGTGGGATTGTGCCCGGTGTGGGATGGGAGCTGCTGCTGCTCCCTGCACAGATTTTGCAGTCAAAAACGGGGCGGGGGGGGGGAAGCAATAAATTCTACCAAGGACAAGGAATTTGATGGTGGAGGTGGCAAAGCGGGGAATGGCTTTGGGAGATAACCGGTGTCACGCCGTAGCCGATGTAAATCCCCGCAGCCGGCTCTGGCCGTTTACACCGTGAGGATCCAGCCCTTTGTTCCCCGCAGACTCCGGGATTAGGGAAAATGAAAAGGATAAAGAACAGCCCTCCTGAAGCTGCGATTCACCCGCACGTTAATGTATGCGCATAAAGGAGCGGCCACCCGGGCCAGGCTGCGCTGAGAAAAGATGCGAAGGTCATTCAGGAGCAGATGTCACCTTAGCAGAAAACAAAGCAGTAAAATGAACAAGCCTCAATGGACCAAATGCCTTTTCAGGCAGGCTCCAGAATCCGTGTTCCAGTAACAGAAATAAATGTACAGGAGGAAAATGTGTGTGTTTGTTTCTTTTCGCTCGCCGCAGTAGAATCACGTCCCCGCGTCTGGGCAGGAGCTACTTGAAATAAAGCTAGAACAACGCTTATCTCTTATCAGCACTCGGGATTTGCAATAATGAAAAGATTTGCATAACAAATGCTTCTTCTCCTTCGGGTTGGGATGGAAGTATTAATTTCCCCTACTTTTCTACCTTTTTTTTTTTTTTAAATATATCCACCTTCGAGCCAAAACACAAAGCTTTCTACTTTATAACCACTGCCTCAACCCTTGTCTATGCTGACTCTCTCCTGCTGCAGTTTGGGGATTGAAAGAAACCCATTTTTGGCCTCATTTATATCCTTACAGCCTCCTTATGGCTTCTATGCACTTGCAGAGAAAATAAAGACAAAAGGCCTCATTCATCCCTCGCGTGGCCCCATTTTACACCCGTGCCGCTCCGCTCCTTCAGAGCCGGGGAGGTGAGAGAAGGATCCTCCCCGCGCAGTCAATTAATTATGAAGTCAATCAGGAGGTAAATATATGCATTAGCATCGGCGAGGGCTGAAGGGGATCTCTGCTGCTGTATCACAGCGTCTCTCTGCACATCAGCCCGCTCTGCCCTTTGATCATTTATGCTGCAGCCGGGGCCCTCCTGCGAGCGCGTGTGGGAGCTCCCGAGCTTTGTGCCTCGGCGACGGGAAGGGCTCAGTGCTGCTCTGAGGGCTGGGAGCCAGAGGGATGCGTGGATGGATGGATGGATGGATGGATGGATGGATGGATGCATGGATGCATGGATGGATGGATGGATGGATGGACGGACGGACATCTGGAGGCTTTCCGTGATGGTGGTCTGCCGCTTTAGTTTTTTAAGATTTTCTAAGCCTTCTGATGTTGACATTCTTGTAGCAAACTTTCTCACACACTTTCTGTAAATATCTCATTGTTTTGCATTCCTTTATGGAGGAAGAGAAAGTTGATAAACTGTTAGTCTGTCCAGTGTCATTGGAGAGGTGGCACTGTCACCCTCCAATCCACTGTCACTCTTAGAAAACTATAAATGTTAGAGTCAGAAAATAAACTTCCTTTTCTCTTCACCTTAAAATCAGCAGTGTAATCTTGTGTTCTTTCGTGTCCTATAGCGACAGTGGTCAGACTCCTCTTGCCCCAGAGTGGAAAAAAATAGGCTCAGTGAATATTTTACTCATCCCTTCATCCCACTAAAGGCTTTCCGGGACCTTCCCAGGCCATGCACCAACACAGAAGCATGGGAGAGTGATCAACACAGAAACGTGGGAGAGTGATCCCCTGCAGCCAGGACCTGTGTGAAACTTGATGTGGGTCATGTCAGATCCATGAAGTTCCCCACTCAAGCCACAACTGCTTCTTGAAAATGTCACAATCATATCGATGCATTATTTTTTTACCAGGTTCTTGGAAAATATCTTCTTCCACTCTTAGAGTGGAACAGCTTTTCTAATATCTAACCCTAAATCTTAATTCTCCAAATAAAGCCTTTTTCTACCAGTCCTTTTACTGGGGAAGAGTTTCATTTGCTCCAGAAGTGCATGCAGACTGTGCATGCCCTTCTCATGCCACATCATTGTATTTCTTGTTTAGTAGCAAAAAAAGCCCTGAAACCTTTTTTCTCCCCTTCTCTTTCTCTTTATTCCTGCATCAGCAAAAAGTACAATTCAAGTGTCAACCTAAACTGACAAAGCTGAATTACACCTGTAGCCTCCTGCAAAATCATCATTTTACTGACTTTATAACCAAGGCTGGCCAGGCTGACTGCAGGAATTTTGAACTGTTTTCAACCCCTCAGGTCACTCAGGAAGAACATCCATGAGCCTCCTCTGGAAAACTCATTAGAATTTGTAGCACTGATATTGTTTTCCCAAATAATGAGTCTGCATTCTGAGATGCCCACAAAATCCAAGATAAAGGCCAGAAGTCAGTGTATCACCCATGTGAACATTACTGTGGAAAAACATCTATTTCTCCCCAAGAGAGGAAATTAAAAATTTTACGATTCTTTCCAGTTCATTGTGCTGGAACAGTCCATATTAATGATATCCATAGGTCAGAAAGGAAAAGGGCAATGCTTCCTCATTCATGGATATTATGGAGAAAATTTAGCAGGCCTTTTATTTATTTCTTTTTCTTTATTTAGGACATTCATGCATGCCATCTCTTATTTCAGGGTGCAGGACTTTTTAATTAGGGCATAGGCTTTGAAACAAATGCACTTTGGAATTCCTGAAGAAACAAAACCAAAGGACCTCAAACTAAAATGACAAGGAATTAAAAATTTATATGATTTTCCCCAATTTTGAAATTGTTGGGCCATCACCATCACTTTTTTTAACTTAAAATAGAAGAAACTTTTCTTTCCCTAATAGAGTGGTGAATCTCTGCAACATAACAAATAATTGTTGGGGTTTGAAATTCCACACTTAGTTAAAGTCTAATTCGGTATCCAGACACCATTCTGCCATGACAATGTCCATGACTGACTTCCACATTCCTAACTACTAAGGAAAAAAAAGTCAGGTATTTCTATCTCCAATGTTGGTCATACAAGAAATGATGCCTGTCTCCCTCAATTTCTCCTCTTGACAGTGAAGTGCCGAACAAAAAGCAGGAACAAAAAGGATCAGCATTAAAAGTTAATGCTGTAGGATTCGGCTTTTGTGTCTCACTTACAGGGGAGGAATTACAATGACAGGTGAATTGATCTGGTTTTCCTGCCCAGGGATGGGTGACAAGTTCAGAGAAGTTATGGATAGTCTAAGGATCTTCTTCCAGAAGTCTTCAGAGTAGAATCACAGAATGATTTGTGTTGGAAAAGCCCTCTAAGATCATCCCAGCTGTTGACCCAGCACTGCCAAGCCCACCTAAACCATGTCCTCAAATGCCACATCCAAATAGCTTTTAAATACTTCCAGGGATTGTTGCAGTTATGCAGTCTCAATCCTTGGGTATTTTTAAGACCTAACTGGATGAGCAACCTGGTCTAAACCCTTCAGGGCTGATTGTTCTGGGAAAAGGAGGTTGGACCAAAGACCTCATAAATGCCCTTCAAGCCCAAATTCTCCTACACTCAAGCAAGACAACATTTTGTTAATTTTCCTTTTTTAGCTTGAACCCCTCACACTCAAAGCTGTCCTCCCCTTTAAACAAGACACTCTGGTACTGGTGGATGACCTGGGATATCCCATTTCAATCCCTACTTCACCTGACTTTCCTAAAGGGCTCTCCATGTCTCCATCTCCATCCGCAGAACAGAGAAATTTCTCTGTCTGCAAAAGGCAGCTGCGAGATGAATTTGTTAGAGATCAACAGGTCCTGAATTCAGTGGTAATAAGGGCCATAAGACAGACAAAATACAGGGTGGGAAAAATCTGACAAGATTTTGATATCTGGTCTAGTTGCCTGGATACTCTCTGCTGGCACAGAAAACTCATGCGCCACAGCCACCGTCACATGGTGTGAGCTCAGAAGTTGATTCACTTCAAGGCAGGAGGAATAAACAGAAAATAAAATGTCTTCCACGATTATTTCAGGGCCAGAACATTAGCAGTTATAAATTGCTTGGGACCTTTAGCTTTCACACCTAAGAGTACCTTGGCTGATGCAGAGGAGCAAAATTGTCTTTTTGCCACGAGGCTTGGGCTTGGAGCAGCCTATGGGTGCGTTGTGTCGGGAGCATGATTTTGGAAAGTGGAGTGTGTTAGACAGTCAAGATCTGCAGCCTACTTCCATATGGCCACATTAATTTCACAGCAACTCTGTGGAGAGGAAGATGATGCACCTCCCACCATCCTTGTGGGGGAGAAGCAGTGCTCCTGCCAAACAGTTTGCACAGGACAATAATTCTGAGCACTGTCCCCTCTGTGAACAGCTTCAAATGGGGCTGCTGAATCCTCCCATCACTTCTCCCAACCACTGCCAGGGCAACTCCTTGTAAACCTTCTAAGAGCCCAGAGAGTTTTTTTTCTTCCTGGGCCACAGCAGAGTGAAATGAGAGACAAAAAGTGAAATAACTTCCCTTTGCTAAGGAAGGAGACAAAGTGTAACTGTGGTTCTGAAAAAGCTTGAGGAGCTTCCAAAATACAAGGGCTGGAAGTATACCCAATTCAGGGAGATCCTTTTAAGGGCATTAAGGTCATTATGATACTGAATCACCAAGAAATGTAAATGTAGATCCAACTTGAAGACCTGTGGTTCTCTCTTGGCAAGGAATGAGCCAGAACATGTTCTGGAGCACCACCACCATGGAGGCTCCCTGCCAGCTCTAAGTCAGTGTGCATCATCCAAGGAGAGACACCAGCCTGCTGTAGCCCATGAAAATGCCAGGCTGGGATTCATTAAAGTTAGGAAAGTCTTTCAGGAAGTGGGTTATTGGCACAGTATTCTGGTGCTGTGGGCACTTACTGTGAAGAAATTGCTTCTTCAACATTTATTTTTCCCCTCATATTTTGTTCCATTGGAATTCCTCTGTGAAAAGTTTGATTCCCATCAACATGGGTCAGAATTTGAAGATTTAGATTCAAAGTTTCAAGTTCTGGATCCACAGTGGAAAGGTCCTGACCCCGTCTCTCCCTCTTTGTGGCTGGACAAGGGAGGTGAACAACAGGAATTTGTAACAAAATTGGTTTATTTATTGGATTTACTGGATGGGGCCCTGAACAACCTGATCCAGTGAGTGACATCCCTGCCCGTGGCAGGAGGGGGAACAAGATGAGCTTTAAGGTCCCTTCCAACACAAACCTTCTGTGATTCTTTGATTACAAGGATTCTTTCAGAAGACTTTATGAACATGGCACTTTGGCTTGGCTCAAAATTTAGGATCCCACAAAAATGATCCAGTTAATCCCAGCAGAGCACCCATAAATACCACACTGTAGGAAAGGTTTTAAAACTCCAAAGACTGATCATTTTAATAATTTAAGGGTCACACCTCAAGTGCCAGCTACCCATCCACAGGCCTGGAACACGTCTGTTCTTGGCTGCTCAGCACTGCAATTGCAAATGGCCCATTCTGCTGCTTCCCAACCTTAGCCCAGTGAGAAACACACAGAAAAAAAATCAAACCAAAAAAAAAAAAAAAAAAAAAAAAAAAAAAAAAAAGAAGAAAAGGAAAAAAACCCAATATATTTATTTTGCAGAACATCTGAAAAGGCATTTTCTGTTCATTTAACAAACTGCCCAGTGCAAAACCTACAGGTAGGAGGTGCCTGCTGGGCGGGAGCTCCTCTGAAATTGCAAGAGATTGGCTTTGGCCAAAAAATGGCAAGAACTGGAGTGAATCCCTGGAGTCCCCCCATCACTGGGAGACTTGTCAGTTGTAGATGAACAGGATGGATGGATGGACAGAATACTCATATCAAAACCCAAGTTTCAGCCTCTGGAGTTAACTCACATTCATCTTCCTCAGAGCAAATTAAATATTTTTTAAACAAAAAAAAGCAAAAGGCAACCACTCCTCCAATAAGTTTACAATTTAAACCAGGAGGAGCTTCTTGTATTAAAGACTCTGGGTTATCACTACCAGAGATAGCAATTAATTTTCTGGAAGACTGCATGACAATAAAGCCCAAATCAGTCCTGGCACTTGGTCATGCTGGACAATGTGCTGGTGTTATTAAAAAGCCAATTACCATCAGCTTGTGTTCCAGCTGACAGCAGGAACAACTTGGATGAAGTGGAGTGTTCCAGGGAATCCTGACATCCTTGCACCACTCGTGATAGTTGCAGCTCCCACCTAAGTAATCATTCAGCTGCAAAAGCAACCCTGATTAAAATGTTTATAGAAGCATTTCTGACAGGAAAGGAATTTCATCCTCACCCACTGATAGATGCCTTGCTCCTTTCTCTGAAACGTTCAGCAGCAGCATCACAGGGGTCAGCTTCAATCAGCTAAGATAACTCAGATATTCTTAAATTAAAATCCAGGAGAAAATAGAATATTTCCTCTTGACTTCCACCTGGCAAGTCAAATGAGGACAATAAAATAAATTAAATTTTATGATCTACTTGATTTGGTCTCTCTTGCAGGGGGGAAGGAAGACTCATCTCATGGGTTTTGATAGGAACTGTTACAGAGGTAGGACTATGAATATCAAGGATATTTTCCATTTCAAAGATCCATTTTGGAGAGAAAACACTTCCTAAATTCCTTAACATCTGTGAGTATGGGTGGAGAATGCTGTGATGGCTGAATCCACATCCTTTCAGGACAACTTCTGAGAATGAAGAGAGTGTTCTCTCTCATTTTGTTGGTCTGTATTGGATGGACATCCCTATCCTATGACAATCCCACAAGTCCTGGCTGCACAAAGTTGGGATCTGCAGCCTCTGGCTGACACAGAACATTGCAGGTGGCTTTTACTCCTGTTCTTGAGCACCTCTGGGTGTGTCAGTGCTGCTCAAGCTTGGTTTGTGACCACTGGTGACATTCACGGTGCCAGCACACGTGTCCTTCTGAACAGAACTAACTGCAGTGTTCTGCCAAGCTCTAAGTTGAATAATGATGGTCTGTCCTGCAATTTCTCTTTGAGAAACTGAGTTTGGTGTTCTAAAGAAGGGGTTCTTCATCATGAGCATGTGAGAACCCATTTCATGGCTGTTCATGGCTACCTCCCCACCACAACGGGCTGGATTTTAGCCTGAGGTTGTGAATCTTTGTGTCCATGACCATGGAATCGTAGAATCACAGAATTGGAATCATCTGTGTTGGAAGGAACCCACAAGGATCATCAAAGTCCATCTCCTGGTCCTGCAGAGGACAGCCCCAGTAGCCCCACCATGTACCTTACACAATGGATCACGAATCACCTTCTGAGGCACTTGCTCAGTCCATAAATGCAGGACCAGCTCAAGGTCTGGGAATTGTGAGAGTGTAGGTGCAAGAAAAATGTGAAAACCATGGATGGCACCTCCCACAAGCACCAGTTTTTCCCATGACTGCTTTAGGGATCGACTGTCCTGTGGTCTGGGAGACAGAATTACATATCCTAATGTCCCCAACTTACTCACAGAGGACTTCAATGCACTTTCTTTGATTAATACTTGTGAAGGGCTTTCAACCGAGGCCCAGCAAGGGTATGAGGTTTGTGGCACTAATCATGGAATCACAGAGTGGTTTGGGTGGGAAGGGACCCTAAAGCTCATCCCATTCCACCCCCTCTCATGGGCAGGGGGACCTTCCACTATCCCACGTTGCTCCAAGCCCCATCCAACCTGGTCTTGATGGCACCAAGGATGGTTATTCTGCCACTTATCTGTTAATTTTATCTTAAACTTTTATTTTTTTTGCCAGTTTTGAGGATACCAGGTGGGAGATGGGCCAGGCCAGATATGTGCTGAAATGCTTCTCTTTTACTGTCTATATTTCCACTCTTCCCATAAACAGGGAGCTCTTGTTTCCTTCCCAAAGATACATCCTATCTATGTAATAGCCTCTATCAAGAGGCTATTACAAAGTGCAAGGAATAACTTCTGGTTATCAGGTTTTCTCCCCTAATTGACTGGCAGAGAAAAATAAAACAGCAGCAGCAACAGCTCCACGCTGTCTTTCCCTTGAGCTTTCCCAAGCACTTTGAAATCCTGAGTGAAATAAACTTCCCAGCCTCTCTTGAGGCAGGTGGGGAGAATAGGAGCGAAGGTGGAAGGGAAATCATTTCCTGAGCTTACCCAATAAATCGAGACATGGTTTCATCTCTCTGGACTCACTGTGATGAGATGGCTACAGGATGGGACTCAGCATGGAAATCAGGGTTGAGTTTGCTGGGGAAGACTGAGGAAGGTCCCCCTGATGCGGAAAATAATCTTGATGCTAGAAGTTTATTCCCTGTTTTTACCCTAATAGTCAAACTGACCTAACTGGGATTCAGTGCTTTGCATCTGATTCAAACCTGTAGAAAGGAATAATCACCATTCATCCCTCCTCCTTGTGTCCTCTGCAACTTTCTTAAAGCAAACTCCTTCTCCAGAAGCATCACTTGTTTGCGGTATGCCCTAAAAAGCCGCATTTTCCCCCAAAAAGCATCAAGCACAGAGTGAAGACTGCAGCTCCAGCTCTTTGAAAACCCCAGCTGGGCACAACCCCAGTGGGGTAGCTGGCTCTGGGGGTGCTGTGTTCCCTGGGGGAGCTGCCATCCCTGACACAGAGCGGGGCATCAGCTGCTCGCCGCATGCCAGGGCTCGACGTGCCGAAAGTGGAGGAGGACGAGCTGCTGCCGCCCTCTGGGAGAGCCGTCAAAACATCTGTGATATTTGGGACCGTTCCAGGGCTGGGGAGTCAGAAGTGGATCCTGGAAATCTGCCTATTATCCTAATGAGGATGTTTCTGTGTGGTGGCAGGGAGGCTGATGCCGGGGAAGGGTTGGTCCAAGTGACCTCCTGCTGTCCCAAAGGGTGGCCCAGCACGAGGGCGTCCCTGTCCTCCCCATCAGGATCACTTACGGGGTTGTGTCGTGTGTTATTGCCTGCGTAACTTTGGCTCCCAGGAGTGTTTTCCCATTAGGAAAAGGAGGGGGGAAGAAAAAAAACCCAACCAAAAAACAAACTAGAAGCTTTGCACGGGCTTTTAAGCAAACAAAATGTGGAACATGTGTGCACACAAGATTTCACACCCACGCACAATTTCCCTTCTAATGTTGCAAATGGCTCGTGCACAAGGACCTGGCGTAATGCAAGGCAGGGAAAAGTGGGAAAAACGAGGGAAAGCAGGGAAAAAGACAAAAAAAAATTCAGTTATTGTTTCATTTTAGGGAAACCATGTACATTTTCAGCAATGAAAATCAACCCCCATCCTGTTTTGTCTGATGGTTGGTCAAGTTGAAAACCCTTCCCATGCTCTACCACAGGGGTACTGTAAAGCAAATAAAAATTTGGAATAATAATAATAACAACACACCTGGGGTAGCAAAGTGATTTTATGTAGCACTTACTGCCATCAGTCACTCAAGGTTTGCTAAATTCTTTTGGACTTTTAGGTAGGAGCCGTAGCCTGGCTCATAGGGCAACAACCTGAGGAAGATTCTGGATCATAGTTAAAAGCTTCCCAAGATTTTATGAATGACAATGGGGAAGAAAAGCCCTGCTATTCCCAACATTTTTTTTCAGGGAAAGAAAAAGATAAATGAAAGCCACAATTTCTCTATGCACATCCAACAGTGGCACTTTGCAGACTTTTCTGAATCCTAAAAATATTCCAGTTGATTGGTGGTGCTTTTTGGCCATCATTCCTCATGGCCTGTTTTGTCAGTGAAGGTTTTCCATCGAATGATACATAGAATTTTGGGAAGATATTAGAAATTAGGAAGAAATTCTTCACTATGTGGGCGATGGAACAGGTGTGGCTGCCTCTGGTTCCCTGGAAGTGTCCAAGGCCAGGTTGGATGGGCTTGGAGCAGCCTGGGACAGTGAAAGGTGTCCTTGCCCATGGTAGGGGGTGCCACCGATTCAAGGTCCCTTCCAAACCATTCTGGGGTTTTATGAAAATTACTTTAAGTCAAAACCACTTGCAGGAAAACATCCCAAATGAAGTCCTGGCCAGGAATCCCTCGTGCCTCATCCCTCTGATCTTCTCAGAGCCAATTTCTCCTGATGCTCATTGAGTGTCCGAGTGCTTCCTCCGCACCACGTCAGAAACACAAATGTGAAACACGTGCTCTGCTTCATTAAAAATTATGCTAATGGGAGGCATCATTTAAATTGCTAATAGGGTTGGCTGTTTCTAGTAAGACATGACAAACTGTCTGGAAGGAATTTTTGCATTTTTAAAGATCCCCTTTATTCCCAAAGGGAAGCGAGTTGTTTCAGAGGGGAAAATATATATATGTATTTATATACACACACGAGCACGCACACAAACACACACACAAAGACAAACAATTATTTTTTTTTTTCCCTCAACAAAATGCAAGTGCTACAAATCAGCTTTTCTTTTGTGGGTGCACCTTTTTTAACCACAGTGGCCTTGGGAAGGGAGTGCTTGGGTGGCACTGCAGCAGGAGCTGCTGGAAGGGTGTCCCTTCAGCACCCCACCACCTCCCCACACCCTGCACGCCCCAACTCCTGCTGCAGATTAGCAGCTGCTCTTTGCAAGGAATGCTGATTAGCAGCAGGCAGGGGAGGGAAAAGCCGCAGGGATGGATAAAAGATGAAGCCAGAAGAGCAACCAGGAGTTCTGCTCCCTCCCGGGACCGGCTCGCCTTGGAATAAGTTATTTTTGTGACAGATTGGAGCAAACCCTACAGCAAAGGGGCAGCCTCGTTTTGTCTTCACTGGGCAGGGCAGTGTCTGTCCCATTCTTGGGCAGAGTTTTGAGGTGCCTGCATCCCACCAAGAGATATTTGCTCCCCTCAGCAGTGATAGGAGGGAAAACCTGACCCCTGGAAGCACTCAGGGAGCCCATCCCTGCCTCTGGATTGTGCTGGCGGGAGTGGGACAGATGGCAACAGGGCCACTGGGGACACCCCCTGCCACACCACCAATCTGCCAGAGGGAAAGGGCTTCCAACAGGGAGCAAAGGAGGACGGGGAAGCACTGGGAGGTGAAGCCAGGAGATAAAGTCAGCTGAGGACCTCTGGCAGGCACAAGCGGCTGCTGAGGGACCGCAGCTGAGCTTCTCCAAGGGATCTGGGCACCTTCCACAAACTTCCCAGCAGCCCTCCAGCTGCATGGAACATCTCCACGTGGTGTTTCTGACATCACTGGCCCGACAGAATAACTCTGTTTGCATCCTCGTAATAATAATAATTTGGTCAAAACCTGAATCAGCTCTTGCCTCTCACCTGGGATGAGCTGTCCAGCAGCAGCTCACAAAAAGCCATGGCTTAAATGCTGCTATTGGTTGTCACTTCATCATTTCAGTGGTTATTAATGAATTTAAGCTTTGATAGGGATGTCCATTAATTAATTGTTATTTTAGATGACTTTCTGTCATAATTTGACACTGGCCCAATGCCATCTTCTTTCAAAGGCATTTGTGTTGAATGTACCTTGTTCTGTGGGGGTTCCTTTCAATCCTTCAGTTTTATCTATTTCTCCTTAGAGCTCCATATTTAAGAGCAGAAACAGCCTCAATATGTGGGTTTTCCTTGTGCTTCAAGCTCTCCATGCAGGTTTGGAAAATTACCTTAGTCCAGATAATTTCACTTTGTGCTGCTTGGGGTTTCTCTGGGATTTTTGGCAGAAATGGGTGCAGAGAGATGTGAATTCATCACTGCCCTGAACTGATGGGAACTGAGCAGGGAACCCAGCTATGGAAGAGCAATAGGAGGTGACTTTCCCCCTTCTGCCAAGGCTGCCACATCACCTAAAGGTGATATTATCTCAGGAGTACAAGAAAAGTGACCATTGTGCCCATGGATAGACACAAAATCTCTTTGTTTCTGCTCCAGACTCAATTCCAACATCAGCTCCTCTTCCTCTCCCAGTCCTGGCACAATATTTATTATTAACAGCATGACAACCACAAGGCTGAGCTTGTGTGATATTTTATCTCACTGTTATTTTAACTCACCTAAAACCACTGCTTGGCCATTCCATCTTGGCATTTTCACCTTTTCTTTTGCTATCCCTTTTTACCAGCATAACTCAGCACTCCAAGGCCCACAGACAAGAGTCCAAATAACCAGTATTTACATGTGTCATGGAATAAATAAAGAAAAAAAGCAAAACAACAAACGAGGAAGGCCAGTGGGCCTGTGCTGCACTTAGCAATGAAGGACACACTGGTTAATTCTGTGTCTGATGGAATATGATTATGTCTGGCACACCGTACAGAAGAACTGCCCAACAACCAGGCAGCCACTAAATTAAATTCCAAAACTCCAATTGCAACTTTCTCACTGCACAGCTTCAGGAAATGCAGATGAAGCTCATGATGCAATAAATACCCAACAGCACAGAAAAATGGCTCCTCCAATAACAGGCTGGGATTCCAGGACATTTGTCCTGGTGAAATGAACAGTGCCAGGATCTGCCCCTAATCTGGGTTTGAGGACTATTCCACAAAAACATCAAATCACAGAATAGTTTGGGGTGTAAGGGACCTATAAGGTCAACTAATCCAACCCCCCTGACAAAAGCAAGGACATCCTCAGAGCCCCTTGGCTTGGCAAAACTTATCCCAGGCCAAAACCATTCCAGAGTCATGCTGCTGATGATTTCTGTGCTCCAAAACACTTGAGATTCCCTATTTCTGACAGATCCTACTGTAAGATGAATACTGGTCCTCAAGGACATGAGGTTTGGGTCTTATATCTGATTTGTAAATAATGGCCTGAGGTAGAAAACAATGGAAACAGAGATTGGATGAGGCAATCCTGGAATATCAACCCGCTTTCTTGGGCCCCTTTTCCTTCCTGGGCATTATCCCATGGGACTGACCCAAAAAGATCCCTGAAGAGACTGAAATTTACCCTCCTGCAGTCCAGGGTTATGTGCTCGCTCTGCACCCTCCTTGCTGCCCCAAGGGTCCCCAACTCCACCATTCCATGGTCCAGGCTGCCTTTGAGCTTCACACATCCCACCAGTCCCTCCTTTTTGATGGGAACAGGTCCAGCCTGGCCCCTCTCCTCCTTGGCTCCTTATCTCTTAGAAGAGGAAGTTGTGGTAGCACATTCCAGGAGTGGGATGGATCCAGGTTCTGTTCTTTGTGAGCAATGCAGAAAATATGATACACACTTGAGTAAACAGGTGAAAGTACTTTACCTGCCATGTTTCAAGGGAATTTAGTGAAGAAATGTATTTTTTAACATGAAGAGGCTGTTCAGGAAGATCTTGTAGCCTGTTTTTTTTTTTCATGAGAGAAGAGTGAAGTGTCGGAACCACCTTTAAGGCTCACAACAGGAGCATTGGGAAGATGGGAAATAGTGTTCAGCCCTATAAAAAAGGTCCGTAAGATCCTCTGCTGCATGCAGAGGTGAAATAAGACAACACAATTGCTCCAGGTGGAGATGGTACTCCGAGTTTTATAAGATTGGGATCTAAAGGAGTACCTCAACTGCAGATTTATTTCAGGTGTTAGATTGTATCAGGACAAGTTTACACCAAGAGAAGGTCCCAAAGGAGTGGGTCTATACCAGATAAAAAAATCCATTGCAGGCCTTTAAAAAGGTTTTTAAGGAGATGTGAACCTTGTCCACTTCTGTTCTCTTCTGGTTTGCTGTATTGATATTTGGAATGTGTCTGAAGTTTAAGGCAGGACAAGGGGGAATGGCTTAGATGGGATATTGGGAAGGAATTCCTGGCTGTGAGGGTGTGGAGCCCTGGCACAGGGTGCCCAGAGAAGCTGTGGCTGCCCCTGGATCCCTGGAAGTGTCCAAGGCCAGGCTGGATGGAGATTGAAGCAACCTGGGACAGTGGAAGGTGTCCCTCCCCATGGCAGGGGATGGGATGGGCTTTAAGGTCCCTTCCAACCCAAACCTTTCCATGATTCAGTTTTTATAACCATACAGGGCCTGCAGTAACATGGATTCTGCCTCTGATGGAATACGATTATGTCTGGCACACCGTACAGAAGAACTGCCCAACAACCAGGCAGCCACTAAATTAAATTCCAAGACTCCAATTGCAACTTTCTTGCTGCACAGCTTCAGGAAATGCAGATGAAGCTCATGATGGCATGAATACCATGCCATCAATGAAAAGCACAAGAAATGGCTCCTCCAATAACAGGCATTGGAAAATCATAGAAGAGTTTGGATTGAAAGGGACCTTTAGAGGTCACCAATCCTCCTGCCATGGGCAGGGACACCTTCCACTATCCCAGGTTGCTCCAAGCCCTGTCCTTGGACCACTTCAAGGGATGGAGCATCTACCACGTCTCTGGACAACCTGTGCCAGGGCCTCACCATCCTCACACCCAACAATTCCTTCCCAATATCCCATCTATCCCTGCCCTCTGGCACTGGGAAGCGAGTCCAGGCTGCCCAGGAGAGGGTGGCTAACCCTGAGTGTGTGTGGCACGTGGCACCACTCGTCCCTAGCGCTGAGTGCACCCTCCTGGCCTCCGTTTTTGTTGTATGTCCCACTAATCCTCCCTCCCAATGCCTCCCCTAATCTCTCCAAGCCTTTCCCCCGTTGGCTGGCACCCCTTAATCCTATTACAGAGACTTCTATTCTAAAAGTTTGGCTGAACCACCCTCCAAGCCCTGCCCAGAGCTTCACCTGGGTTGCTGAGGAAGCCGCCGGCCCTTCGGCTGTTCCGGTTCTTTCGGGAATGATGCATTGGAATGTTGCTCCTGAAATAAAGCCTAAATCCCCTGTCTCTTCTTTAGCCCTTGCTCAGCACAGCCACTCTCAGGGTTTGTCCTGAGAGACCTCTGGGGAGATCAGGGAAGGCTTGGATTCAGTCATTTTGAGGCTGGTTTAGTGATACTGAGATGGGAAAGAATTGAGGATGCACGGCAATCAGGATCGCTGGGCTCAAAACCCATCCTGGCCTATTAGCATTCTTAGGGTTAGACCCAATTTTTTTGGATGATCCCAATTCCTATTGCACCAGCTTTCCCCCAAAATTGTAGGGGGCCTGACTTCAGCACAGTCACATCACAGAGGGGAAAATGGGATGAGTTCTCATTTGAAATGCAACCTCCAAATCTCACCTTTTGCTGCCTGCTATGGGAGGAGTGATGAGACAGAAAGCCAGGAGACCTGGACCCACATCTGGTGTAACCCCAAATTTGGGCACATCACACACTGGGTTCACCCTCACATTCACTGTCTGAGCAATTGGGGATATTTTATTTACATTTCAAATAACACACAGGCACCTGTGTGGGCACAAATCTCATCTAGCTGAGGCTGGTTTGGAGACAGGAAGTTTAGCTCCTCATCATCAGCCACTTCTCTTTCATACACTTGTTGATAAATAATTCTCAGACCCCCAAAATTTCATTAAAAAAAAAGATCTCCATTTGGAGACAATAGCATTTAAGTGTTGTGGCCCTTGCAAATTCCCTCCCCAAAAGCCACTGGCTCCTCCAAGCTCTGTGTACAACAGAAATGAAACATCAACTGCTTGAATTTCCCTGTTTCATCCAACAATTGATCTCCAGAAATAAACCCCAAAATACTCACCAAATTTTCCTCCCACATTGCCTAATTTTCTGCTGACATTGCTTACTTTTTCGGATTAGTGATACTGAAAATAGTCAAACTTGTAATTACATAATCTAAACAAGACTGGTTTCAGCTCCTCTTCCTATAGATTTACCTTCTGGTCTCTCACTAGGACATGAATTATAAGAAGTTTGTGGGCTTTAAAAGTTGGATTTGGTGCTTATTTCGCCTCACAGTGGTGTGTTCTCGTTACCTCAATCCTTCTTTTTGTAAATAAACTGACCAGTGGTTGGGAACTGCTTCCAGAATTTCTTCCTAAAGCACCAGCAGGGGCATTTTCCAGGACAGCATAAACCAGAGCAAATTTGGGTGAACATTCCTGATGCAATTACAGCAAATCCCACCCTGGCCAAGGCAATGCTATTCCCAGGCACCCTAATCCACCCAACACCAGCCCTCTCCCACTGCTGGAAAATCAAAAGGGTGAAACCCTCTCCTTCAAATGCGACCATCACCTGCAAATCTCCTCCAGGTGCCTCCAGGAACCTTCCATGTGATGTGAGCTGTCCCTCCATGCAGAGCAAGGCAGCTTAAAAATAGGCTGAATATATTAAGTGGTCAAATCAGGTTATAAATATTAAACTGTCTCTGCTGCCTGCTGGCACATTGAGCTCAGCTGAGCCGGCCCAGCGTGGCAGGGGGGGCTTCATTTGCAGGTCTGTGCTCTACGGGGCCACAGCTCAGCTGTGGGGTGGCAGGATCCCAGCAGAACTCCGAGGTAATCACAGCCCTCCCAGAGCTGACTCCTGAATTTCTGCTCCTGTTTGTGGCATTCATCAGGCTTCAGAAGGAAGGAGAGAGCAGGAGCACTCCATCCGCTAATGAGCTTCCTCCCTCTCTAATTTCCTCGCTGCTTTATTCTCCTGTCCCACCAGAATCCAGGAAAGCCAAATCTAAGAGCATTTGAAGTGTAAAAAAAGTGTCTTTTGCCATTAAACATGGCTCCATTAGCAGGACAGAAGAGGAGCACCTGGAGAGAAAAGGTCCAAATGCATCTCCCCATCCAGAGCAAGCTGGGATAGTGGAAGTTGTCCCTGCCCATGGCAGAGGGTTGGAATGAGATGATATTCAAGGTCCCTTCCAACCCAAACCATTCTGATTCTAGGTTGTGACCCAGCACTGACAGTAGAACAAACTCCTTCATGTCAACAGCACAGCACATATTTTACAGAATTTTACAGAATTTAAATCCACATTGCAAATGCCTTCCAGACATGCCACAAGTGACCATGAATGGATCCTGGTCATGGATCATAGATCAGGCCCAGAGCATCCAGCATTCTGCAAGATCAAACCTCAGGAACACTGTGCTTCTGCTCAGAGAAAAAAATCAAAGTATGATTGAGTTAATTCTAAATCAGCTTGTGTCACAAGCAGCTCTTTGCCTAGATACAGGAAGAAGAACAAGTTAAGAGTCTCTTCTGCTTCAGGAACTGCACTGGTGATTGGATTCTGACAGCCAAACTCGGTATATGGTCACAGAGCATGGAAGAGAAACAAAGAGAAGATATTTTGATTTCATAGAATCACAGAATGGTTTGGGTGTGAAGAGACCTTAAATCTCATCTCATTCCACCCCCTGCCATGGGCAGAGACACCTCCCACTATCCCAGGTTGCTCCAAGCCCTGTCCAGCCTGGCCTTGGACACTTCCAGGGATCCAGGGGCAGCCACAGCTTCTCTGGAAAACCTGTGCCAGAACATCCTCAACCTCGTAATAAAAAAATGTCTTCCTTCACTCTAGTCTGAATCTCCCCTTTTTTAGGTTAGGTTTAGATCATTACCCCCATTTTAGCCAGCAGTTTTTTTCCTCCCAGCTCCATCTTCTTCCCACTGGCAGAAGTACCACAAGACACAGGACATGGTTGTGGGAAGAAGAAGCCAAGGCTTCCCCATCCCTGGAAGTGTCCAAATCCAGGTTGGACAGGGCTCAGAGCAATCTGGGATAGTGGAAGTTCTCCCTTCCCATGGCACAAAGCGGAATGAGATAATCTTGGCATCCCTTCCAACCCAAACCACTCCATCATTCTGTGTCTGTAAGAGCAGCCCCAGCAAATTCATCTTCCATATGTGCCCAAACCCTTCAGGGAAAGCAAAGCACGAGGATAATCATATGCTGCCCTGGAGGAGGAGTCATTTTGTGTTTCCTAAAGGACTTTCTGGAATATTGGGGTGACACTGGAGAATGAGTCAAAAAAATCTATGTTTTGAAGACTATGAGGGATTTACAGAACACTGAGCCTTGGTGGTAAGAGGAGGGTGATCCCCCTGTACAGCAAGCTGGCACCAGTGCTTGGAGAAAACGTGGGATGCTGTGGAATAAAACCTGGCTGGGGCCTTGCAAGATGTTTCTGCATTAAGGGGAGGGCTGCTTAATGGTAGAATTGAGTGCTGGTATTCAAAGTGTGACTGTAAATTGGTAAAACACACAGATCTGCTCTGTTGGGCTGTCTGTGATCGTGAAATCACGATCAACAAACAACTGGTGGAGGAATAAACCTGTTGGGAAGAATTGATGCACCTCACACCAAGGCTGAGCATTCCCAAGCTCCTTCTTGCACCACAAGAATTGATTAGCGGGGCAGAGATCGTTGCCAATCCTGTAAATCTCAGATTAGACTGTTCAATCCAGCTAAATTATGTCTGTATAACCCTCTTTAGGCACTCTGGAAAAAGTCATGGCTCTGGGATAGATCCTGACATCCCTTTTCAGGTGCTTTAAGGAATCCACATATTACAATTCCGGGTTAGCCCTGGCTGTGCAAGATTTGCCTGATGCATTGGAGATGGTTGTGTACAGATTTTCAGATTTATTCCCACATGGGCAGCAAGCCCCACATGAAGCAAATCCCTCTGCCAAAAAGGCGAGCTTTGAGTTGTGTCCTGAGCTTTGTCTTGAGGAGGCTTCGTGCTCCATCCCCCCTGGTTTGGCAGCAGTTTTCGTGTGCTGGGCTCAGCACTCAGGCCCTGGTACAGTGGTGGAAGGACCATTTCTACCTCACATGGTGGCATCTTACCCCTAAATTTGTCCCTGGGGTGATCAGGCTGAGGGGGTGAGAAGGGCAGCAGAGTACACAGAGCAGTTTGGCGGTCTCCAAGCCATAATCAAAATATAATTTTGTCAAAAATGGGGAAATGCTCCCCTGCAATTTGATTTTTCTCCTCTGGTTAACTGAGCCAAGATGACATTGAAGTGGGAAGTGGAATAAATACACACAAGAAGTCTTTTCACCAAGTTATTTAATTCACCAGAAGGGACACTTAACCATACAGCAGCTCCTTATTTACATCGAACTGCTCTTTATGCATCCTGTAAACATCAGAAGCAATTTCTAATAAATTACAATCCAGGGAGCAGCAAATCAACAATATTACTGAGTTGTTTAAACAAATTCATTACAAAATATATTGCCTTTTTCCCTGTGACTTCATTCAGACTGCACTTGAAAGCATTATTCTCCTGAATTTTCTGTTCAGGATATACATGTGCAAAAATATCTCCAAGCAAGAAGAGATTGTATTTTAAACTTCATTGCCCTTGACCTCAGGTCCTTTTGAGTCTGTTATGTTCCAGCCTCTCTGGCAACACCATCACTGGTGACATCTAACAACAAACAGCCCCAACAGCAGGTCCCAGCTAATTCAAATTGAGATCACAGATTCAGCCATGTAAGAGTCTGAAAAAGAAATCCCTAAGATTTCTATAACCTCTGGGCTTCTCTTTACCAGAAAGGATGTTCTACACAAAGTAATAGGAAAATGTAATATTGTTTGCCAGTTTAATTGGATGTGCTCCTGTTATGAAAGAGATTGGCTCTTGCTGACCGTGTATAAAACACAGGATGAGAGCAGATCCTGGCGGTTCAAAGTGACAAAAAAGCCAGCTTTGATTTGAGATGATGTGACAGCAATGGGGACATTTTCTTGGCCTCCATTCCAAGTGCAGGAGGAGGCTTTGAACAGGTTCTTTGGGGTGGACATCACTTGGTGGAGGACAACCCCATCATCTGCCTGTTTAAAATGAGGTCCAAGGCAGCCCCAACAGCACAATTCCTTTGTGGGAATTTGCTTTGATTTTTGAGGTTAGTGGTGGTGGTGCCCTGCATCCCACTGCCCCTGCCCATGCAAAAATCCACTGTGGAAGCAACATGGATTTCAGGGATACAATGGAGAGCAGGATAAGAGGCCATAGGGGACTGTTTTCACTCATCCCTCACAGCCCTGACCACTATTTTATTATGAAACCAAGGGCTGGAAGAGCAGAAAAGGGAACCTAGGCAGAGATGGCAAAGCAGCAGGAGGTTCATCTGCGGCAGAAAAGCCTTGTCCCAGCATTCCCACAAAGCTCTTGTAGGCTAGGACTCTCCGGGTGGAGTGGTTCGAGTAGCTGCTGTCTGCCTCGCTTTCTCTGCCTTTACTTACGGAAAGCCACGAGAAATATTTCATCCTCTTTGTTGAGACAGTTTCCTTGCACTTAGAGAGGCAGAACAAGTGCATTTATGCTCTCACTCCAGGACTTTGCTGATGGCTGTGAGAGGCAGCTGGGGACCAGGACTGGGCTTGTTACAGCTTCAGAAATTCAGCGCCCGAGTGCCTTTGCTCTGGGTGAGAACGAGGAGAGCTCTGTGCTGCCTGACCTCAGCTGCCCTCCTGAGCTGCCACACGAATAGGAGAAGGTTTCCTGCCAGAGGAAGGTGGTCTCCAGTTAATTCCCAGCATCAGAGAATCACAGATTGTCCTGAGTTGGAAGGGACCCACCAAGATTATGCAGGACACCCCAACAATCCCAGCTGTGCATCCCTGAGAGTGTTGTCCAAACACTCCTGGAGCTCTGACAGCCTTGGTGCCGTTCTCATTCTTTGGGGAGTTGTTCCAGTGCTCATCTACCCTCTGGGAAAAGAATCTTTCCCTGATATCCAACCCAAACCTTCCCTGACACAGCTCCAGCTGTTCCTGGGCCTTGTTCCTGGTCACAGGGAACAGAAACTGGAGCTGTCCTTCAGGAGGAGCTGCAGCCCCCGGTGAGGCCTGACCTCTGTCCCCTCTTCTCCAGGCTGAACAAACCAAATGACCTCTGCTGCTCCTCATAAGGCTTCCCCTCCAGGTCCTTCACCATCTCTGTAGCCTATTTTGGATGCCCTCTGACAGCTTTAGATCATTCTTACTTTGCAGTGCCCAAAACTGCTCGCAGTGTTCAAGGTGAGGCCGCCCCAGTGCAGAGCAGAGCGGGACAATCCCTTTTCTCTTCCTGCTGGGCCTGGGACATCCTGAGGGACATTCCTGTCCTGATGCCCCCAGGACACAGATGTCCCTCCTGGCTACCAGGGCACTGCTGCCCCAGATCCTACCTGCCATGAATCATGGAATGGTTTGGGTGGGAAGGGGCCTTAAACCTCATCCTGTTCCAACCCCCTGCCATGGGCACCTTCCACTATCCCAAGTTGCTCCAAGCCCTGTTCAATCTCAACTTGGATACTTCAAAGGATTGATAAATTACAGGAATAAACCAGTTCCAGACTCTCTCTCCTTGGCCATGAGGCCTTGTCTTTGGGGTAGGGGAGCTGTCACCACAGGGTGCATGTGCAGTCTCAGCCTTCCCTTGGTGCCCCCAAATTGCTGCTGGTTCAGAGACGCCTTGGAGAAGATTTTGGCACTGGGCAACAACATTCCTGAAGTTTGAGGGGGTGAATCCCACCGCACCAGACCTGGGTGTTGTGTAAGCCTTGTTCTTTCACTCTATCAAAGAGCTGAAGCACATTTTGCTATTTTTAAATAAATTAAGCCCTGAAGAATTGTCTAAGAAGGGTTTTCTGTGCTCTCTGGTGGGATGCTGTCAGCAGCAAGCCTTGCCCATTCTCTATGGAGCTGGTGTCAAACCTAGTCCAGTAGAATCCTTTTTGGTTTCTTCATCCATAAAATGCATTCCCTAACTTCCAAAAGGAGAAAATCCCTGCACTTTGGTGCACCTCTGCAATCAGTCATCCCAAGATGGAAGATATTTCCTTGGCTATAATTATAATAAATATAATTATATAATAAAAACTATTTATATTATATTATATTATATTATATTATATTATATTATATTATATTATATTATATTATATTATATTATATTATATTATATTATATTATATTATATTATATTATATTATATTATATTATATTATATTATTTCCTTGGCCATGGTTGACTCATGCTCTACTTATCTCTCTGTAAGTATTGGCATCTCCTGAATTTTGGAAAAGGTGCCATTGTTTTTTCTGCCAATCCCAACAAATGGAGGTCACAGCTGAAAGGCTCAGCCAGGGACACCCCATAAATGGACAATGGTTTATCCTTTTTGGGAGAGGACATTTTCTCCACAGAGCTGGAATTTGCAGTTTGGGTGGTGACAGGAAGGATGCACCTCAGGGATTTGGGCTGTAGTGGGAAAAGTATTAACAAATAAA
Source organism: Melospiza georgiana (assembly GCF_028018845.1). Taxonomy (NCBI): domain Eukaryota; kingdom Metazoa; phylum Chordata; class Aves; order Passeriformes; family Passerellidae; genus Melospiza; species Melospiza georgiana. Next base: position 2,330,452 of record NC_080432.1, on the reverse strand, counting down.
AGCAGATTCTAATTGCGCCTGAAATACCAGCTATAAACACCTAATTCAGCTGAAGAAAATGCTGAGAGCGGGAATGGGGATGGAACCAACTGCATTTTCTGCACATGGAGATGGGAGAACTTCTGGAAATGGATAAAATTGGGCAATCTGAGTGCGTCCATTTTTGGAAACCAAACCCATTAACCTCTGTCTTGGCACAGGGTGGGATTGTTGGGGTGTCTGTGCAGGGCCAGGAGCTGAGAATCGATGATTCTCATGGGTCCCTTGACACTCAGGATATTCCATGATTCTGTGGTTCTCTAATAATTGCTATGAATTCCTGTGTTCTGTTAATGACCTGGGTATGATGAGCTCAGGAGAGGACCAGATGAGGCTCAGACCTCAGCGCAGGGCTCAGACTGTGAAGGTGGAGCTCAGTTCTTGGTGGACTCCCTGGGCCACCCTCATCCAGGTGCTTCTCCTCACACCTTAATTCCGCATATGCAAAATAGAGCTAATTCCCTGTAATTTGCTCAGCGTGTGAGCCTTAATTAACATTTTTAGGAGAAACCCCGGGCAGACCTGGGCTGGGGAAGTGGTTGTTGCCGTATCAGAGCAGGCATCATTCCAGGCCTGGGCCAGCAGCAGGAGCTGGCTGGGATCCAACCTCCCTCTGTTCCCCACACTCCGGGTTTGTTAACATCCCAATCAGTACCACCACGACACAAAATCCACCTTCAACTTTCCAGCTGCACCACGGGCCGTGGGGGTTTTTTATATTTTTTGTTTTCCTTCCCATCTCACACCCTAAATCCTATTTTTCCAGCTCCTTTGAGCCCCGCTGGGAGATATTAAGGTGTTATTATCGTTCCCCGTTGCCGCGGGGGAACGGGGGGAATGCTAACGAGGGAGACGCGTCCTGTCCTCTCCATCAGTTCACCTCTCCCACCGCTGTGAGCTTTTAAAAATAACAAATTGCGGGTTATCCTTCCTTTCTTTGGGAGGGTGACCTTTAGGGTTCGCAATGCTCTTCGCCGAGGGATAAAGAAATTTATTTTCCAGGAGAAAAAGGAGAGGAAAGCTGCGATTCTCAAAAATTGGACCTTGAAGAGAGGGGGGAAAGAGTATTTTGAGGAGCTTGATAAATTTAAGAGCTGCTGGAATGTGGAATTGTCAGGAGCAGGTCAGTTCTGGCTGGCATGGGAACCAGAGGGATGAGGGACGTGGTCTAAGCAAATATGAGCCTATTAATAATCAATAACTGCTCACAGGACAGGGATGATTCAAGCCAGGTTGGTGTCTAATTGCTATTATTGTTATTCTGGTTTAAAACCCGTTCCTCTCCGCTGCTGCCACCAGTGATCTGAGGCGCTGTATTTTTAATTTGTTCCCAGGCACAGCACAATCCATCACATGCCTGGATCCAAATGCCAGCGCCGAAGCAGCAGAAGCAGAGAAACATTTTTGTTATTTAAGTTACTGTATGCTAAGTTTATGTTGATTGCTCTGAGTATCATCTCCCAAAGTTAACTAGCGTTAAAGTGTTGATAATGTCCCACTTTCGCAATCAGATTTGCATAGTGCACAACGGAGTTTAGCAGGAGGAAAAAAATTAGCTTAAGTGCTGTTTTTCATCAGCCCTGTCAGTCTCACACTGTTTGCTTCATCTGGGTGCACGGGGCGTTTGGTGACAAATGGTTATGACATTTTCCATCTCAGCATTACGTCATTACAGAATCGCTGCCGTCCTCTGGCTCGAGGCTGCGTCCTGGCCTGGCAAAGAGGGAGAAGGGGTGAAAATGGGGGCAGAAATTGTCTTTGGGATTTTTAAAGTATTTAATTATTTACGATTTTCATTCTCTCTGGAAAAAAAAAAATGATAAAAAAATTCTACCTTTCTCCCTTCCCTCCCCCCTGCTTTAGGCAGCATCCAGGAATATTCCCATGGGCAGAAGGGAAAGCATCCCGTTCCCGTTGAAGCCAGCGGCAAATCCCTGGATGTGCAGGACCTGGCTACAAACAGGGGTGACCTCTCTTTGTTTGGGGTGCAGATCCAGGACCACTCTTCCCAGAGGCCTTTCCTGGCTGACATCCCCCCCACCTTCCCATTGAGCCCCAGATAAACTATGGAGAATCAGGCTGGAGATCGTCCCTGCGACACTGTTTTATAAAATATAATTCAAACGTTTCCTCGGTGTTAACAGCTCTGAAATAAAATCCCCGGAATGCAGGAATATGTGATGTACATAGCAATTTTTGGTTTGGTTTTGTGTTAAACTTCCCCCCCACCCCCATCCCTTACTTTTTATCTGGGTTTGGTACCTAAATTAAGGAGCAATTTATTCAATTTATTCAATTTATTCCTACCCTGGATCAGGCAGAAGTTTTCACCTGCATTTTGCGGGGTGTTAGGTGTCAATTCCTCGTTTTGGGGCTGTGGTTTCTGTTTCACCCCCTTGCATTAGGGGTAAATACAGTGCTGTTAAAGCCCAGCATTATCCTGGGATGTGTTTTTTTAGCCTGAGCCCCCCCTCCATACATTAAGTAATTCATCCTTATTGCCATTAGGAATTCAGATGTTATTTTACGGAGGGGGAAGGGAGGATGGATGTGCAGAGCAGAGCATAGCTTATATTTTACAGATATTCCTTTCTGCTGTGCGAGTTGCTGATTTACTCTTGGAAACCTGCTGGAGGAAGGTTTGAGGGACGCTTTATGGGGGAAAAAATAGGGATTTTTGATGTAATTCAGGCTTCTCCCTGCTCCCGTGCAGCTCTCGCTGTCTGGGTGTGCAGAGCCGAATAGGGAACGGCCTCCTTTGCATTAATAATAGTCCAATAAAACCAGACAATATTCCTGCTTAAACGGACTGAGTTATGTAGATCCTAATTCTAGCACATCAGCAAGGAAAGAAAAGCAGATATTTCGTCCTCGCCACAACAAATTCCGTGATACAAATGCGAGCCGACATATGGTAAAAATTGCCTGCAGCCCTGCTGATTTACAGAACTGTTTTCACTCACAGATAATTCATTAAAAATCATTTCATACTGCCTGTATATACATAAAAAATATTTACTTGTGTAAATATCAGTCAGGAAGGTATTGCTTTTTTTTTTTTTTTTTGCCTTTTTTTTTTTTTTTTTTACCTTTTCTCTTTTCTTTTTTACATTATTGACAGCTGATGGGGAGGGGAAAAAAACAAATCCAGTGATGTATGATGGACATGGGGGAAAGCAAAGGTATTCCTGGCATCCATCCATTCATCCTGGATATAGGTCAGGCCTGGGGGTGGGCTGGGACAGCTTTAAATCCGCTACCTGAGCCATCTGCTCCTCCATGCCAGTGGAATCTGCGTTGGGGAAACACATGCTAGGCAGACGTGGATACTGTGGGATACGGCACAAAAGGGACTTTTACCTGATTCAGGGCTCTCTGCTGACCTGTGGAACAATAGGGGAATGCACACCCTGGGAGATGTCGCTGGAAAAACGGGAGCAATGGGATTCCAAGGCCGCTGCTGCTGCTGTGGCAGAGCAGCCTAGAAAATAAAGAGCAAATCCCAGCAAGGCAAAGGGAGTTTTGGGGGTTTAATCGGTTTTTCAAATTGTCCTAAAATTATGGAGGCACCAAACACAAGGGGAACAAATGGCATAATGGGGTTTGTGGCTCCTAAAGATGAACATTCCAGGTATAACCGAGACAAGCCCTGAAATCTCCCTCCCAGCCCCACATTTTTCCCTCTAAAACACTACTCAAAATGCTGAACAAGGCTCCAGCCCGACACTGCATCTTCCCCTTTTTCCCCATGCTTGCTCCAGTAGATTTGCCTAAATATGATGTATGTTTTAAACCTGAAGCTTGGAGACCTTTTGATGATTTTTTTTCCCCCCTCAATGAAAATTCAGAAATAAATCATGGAGTACAAGAGATTTGGGATGTTTTGTTTGCTGGGGTTTTTTTCTCTCTACAGCCAGTAGGTGAAACAACGTTATTTAAAGTATGGAAGGGAATAAGTACTTGGAAGAGGGATCTGGTCCATCAGCTTTCATCCTCCATAGAACCCAGTGGTAAACAAAGCAATAATATTTGGGGGCTTGGAGAGGGCAGCTCTGGAGAGAGCTGGGATGTTGATTAAGATGGAATGGCTACGTGGGGAAAGGGGGGGATGCTGGAATCGCATCCCACGGCTGCACCCGGCATGGCAGCGCGGGGAGAGAAAGTTTGGGCCCTTTTCCTCTGGAATTTGGTGCCATGTCTCACTCTGTGGAGCTGCTGCATCAATGGGAAGCTTTCCTATCAAGCTGAACCCAAAAGGGAGGGTAAAATCAACTCTCACTTCCCCATCGGAGCGTCTACAGCACGAAAGCCTCTCCCGCTCTATTTATACACTGGATAAATCAGTCTCCAGACTGTTACCATAGATAACAGAGTTTTTCTCCTGCTGTTGTCTCTAACAGCTTCTTTTTCCCCCCACTATATTTTGCACGGTTCCTACCTATCACCTCAGTGAGTAATTCCCCTGCTTTAAGTCAAATTACTTGGGAGAGAGACGGGTTTTTAAGGCACAGGGAGATTTTTCATCCCTCTCTCGCCAAATTTCGCTCCCAGTTCTCTGAGTAACCCTGAGAAATCCTGCAGAAAGGGGAGCTATAGGTAACTGCTTCTGATCCTGATACATATTTAACCTTCTCACAGTCTCCAGGAATTAACTATTTAGGAGGTGAGCAGCCGGCGCAGGCGTTGCACCAGGATAACACGGCCAGGCTGGTTCGCAGCGACGCCGAAGCTTCCCACAAAAATCCCTAATTCTCACCACGGAGCTTCTGCAGGAGACATTGCCACGGGCTGGGATCTTTATTTGAAATAGATAACTCATTCAATGCTGCAGGTCCCTGTTTCGGGGACCGGTGGATGCGGAGTTTCCCCTCCCAGGGATGGGGTGCTAATGGGATTTGTTGCTCCTGGCTGGGAGCGAGGGGGGTTAATCCCTTTCTCCATGTATATCCCTGCTAAGCTGGTTTAGGTCATGTTTAGAGCTAAGTTTTGTGGTGCAGGCTCTGTCCACCCGTCCATCCCGCAGTGCCAGGCACAGGGATGAATCCACCTGCCATCTTTGCTCCCCTCGCACCTCCCAGCGCTTAACAATTCGAGTGAGCCCCAGAAAGAAATTAAAGGAAAGGTTTAAATCCCACCAAAGTGGTGAAAAAGCCTCTAAAGGCTTTTAGAAGCCCTGCGTTGTCACTCGGAGAAAGCTCCCAGCGAGGCCCAGAGCCCTTTGTTTGCTGCAAGGGGATTTATCCTGGAGTGGGTAGGGAAGGAAAGGGACTTTTTCCCTCCACCTGCAGGGACCCATTCTCCCGGCATCACTTCTGCCATCATCCCCAGCAGAGGTGAAGCTGCTTGTGGGGAGGTGGCTCTGGGGGTTTGGCATCATTTTCTAAAGCCTTAGAGGAGGCTGCAAAGCGTTAAATAGCCTCACCTGACCTCCTCCAGCAAAGCCAGGCTCTGCATCCTTATTTAGGGACATACATCACCTCCACAGCTTTCCCTCTGGCGCTGGGGGTGGAGCAGAGAAGTGAAATGTCGTGAGATGAGGGAAAAAAAAAAAAAAGAAAAACAAAAAAGTAGCTCTGAATCCATCTGAATTTGCCTTGAAACCCCTTTCCCAGCCCAGCGTGGCCGAGCACATCCCGGCCGAGGGCCGGACACATATGCCGTGCCATATGGAGCGGCGCGATCCCAGTCAATCGGATCTTTGGGAGTTTTATCGTTTAATTTCTTAATGTGCTAATAGTGCACAGGGAGGGGATGGATCACCGCTTAAGTCCGAGGATTTATGTTTTTAAGGGAGGGTAATGTATTTCCGAGCGGGCTTTAAATATCCTCGGCCAACGTGACGGGCGGCGGGCAGGAGAGGAGGGTGAGCTGGAAAAGGCCCTGGAAGAGCCCTCTGAGCTTTAATCCAGCACAGGTTTATAACGTGACATCCAGCCCCGTGTCAGCTGAAATTCAGGCGGAAAATCCCCGTGTCCATTTGACAAAGCCATTTTGCCCAGCCCTGAGGGCTGCGAGCCCTGTTTTGGGTCTGTGTCTCCCTGCTGCTCCCATAATTTCCATCCATGGGTCCATTCCATTTGAAGCCATGAAGGATGGGTGGCAAAATGTCCCCAAAGCCCCTGATCCTCCGTTTCCCGTCTTAGAGAGAGAACTGCATTTCCTTCCTTCAAATTGCCATTGGGATCAGGGCTTTTGCAGACTCCCAAGGTGCTTTCGGCTCCTCGAAAGGAAAGGTCTTACAGAGAGATAAAAAATAAACATTCATAAAAAAACATGCAGAAGTAATTTCAGGGGAGTACTGAAATTGCAACCATTCACCTCCAACCTGCCACGGAACTCATCTATTTATTTTTAAATAAACCACCTCAGCTCTCCATAAATCTCCGGGGCAGGGAACCAAGGAGGGGATGAATTAGGCAGCACCGTGACCCCATCCCGGTCCCCGCTGGGCAGCTGCCTGCGGGGCAGGGACGGATGCTCGCGTGGCCCCGTGGCTCCAGCTGCGGTTGGAAGCGTGGCAGTCTCAGAGGGATGCTCTGGCTGTTGGCTTCTGTCAGCCAGACCTTAAAATCTGCGCCGTTCGAGGCCTTATTTGAATTGCAAACGGCTCAAGGGAGGTGTACTGTGGAGTTGCTCTCTCAGGGTAAATAGGGTTTGGGGTTGTTTTTTTCTTTAAGCTAATAATATTGTGTCATGCTTTGAGGGGGGTGACGGTATAAAGGGCAGGCGGAAAGATTTCTGTGGCTGAGCTGGTGGCTCTCCCCAACCATTTTTGACAGCTAATTTCTAGCTTTTCCTTGAAAACTCCTCAGATCTGATGCGTTAAGTGAAATGTCATTAAGGCGATGGGAACACAAACGGTAGGACTGTGAGACAGCACTAAGGGGAAAGGGTAAAGGCTCCCAGAGGTTTCCAGCCACATGTTTTGGACCCCCAATGTGCCCAAGGTTCTTGTGCTTACTCAGAGCTGGACGCTCCTGCCCCTCTCTGAGCACACAGACCCACACTCAGGGTACCAAACACCTCCTCGCGCTTCCATGCGGGTTTTTCTCAGCAACTTCTAGGCCTCGACTGGGGAGGGAAAAAGGAAAAGAGGAGAGAAGGGATGTGTTTGTGTTCGTGCAGTGGGAAGGGATGGAAGGAAGAGACGTGCGCTGCGACTCGGTGCGGCGCTGGAATGATCTCAGGAGCTGCAGCTTGTGCAGAGACATCCCAGGAGCGGGCACATGCCCTTGACACCAAATCACCCGGCGAGTAATAAAGGATTTCCTGCCTTCAGAGCCTGCTTGAGCCGGGGTTTTAGCCTGGGTTAGGCTGTGCAGCGCCCTGACAAGGTTACAGGGTCTGACAGGGTGCTCGGCCAGGGCTAGTGTGATGCTGGGAATGTGTAGATATCCCTGGATATAGACGTGTGGATAACCACGGCGTGCTCTCCTAGCCACAAAAAAAACCTGCGCTCTTCTCCTTGAAATTCACCTTGAACGCGGTGAGATGGGGTGGGTTCGTCCCTTGGTTTGGGTACTATTATTATTATTATTATTATTATTATTATTATTATTATTATTATTATTATTATTCCCCCCCTTTCCTTTTCCCTGACAACTGTCAGCAAGAGAGGCTGCAAAAAAAGCTGAGGAGCCACTGCAGGCTGCGCAGCGCTGGGAGCTGTCAGCCCCACGCCACTGCAGTGATGTCAGCCGCAGCCACAGCCACTGCCACCCCCAGCCCCTGCACACACGCGAGTCGCAAGAAGAAGAATTCATAATTACAGTAGCGTAGCCATGAAACCAGCAGTGCTGGGGGTGAGGGAGGGAGGGGGAGAGAAAGCGAAGCCTCGGCCAAAATTGGTACTTTCTTTTTTTTTTTTTTTTTTAAATACCTTTTTTTTTTTCCTCTCTCCCCCTGCAAAGCTGCACCCAGCTCTGCAGCATCCTTTCTCCGCAGCGGGGTTTGGGGGGGCCAGGGCAGGGGGTTCCCCCCCCCAAGCCCCCCCAGAGCGGGTGGAGGGTGCGGGGGGCTGCGGGGGGAGCTGGGCAGGGCTGGAGGCTCTTTCCCCGCGGGTCGCTCCTTGTTTTAAAAGGCAGCATTTCTGCGGACAACACCCGGAGCATCTCTGCGGGAGCGGGGCTGGGGGCGAGGGCTGCAGCCGCCTTGTTTGCGGCGCACGGAGTCAGCAGCTGGGATTTTTTTTTTTTTTTTTGGCTGAATAATCCTTTACGGGGAGGGGGTGTGCGGGGAAAAAAACGGGGGGGGGGGTGGTTGGGGGGGGGGCTGGGGGAGGAGGGAGGGAAAGTGAATCAACATCACCGAAGGAGGACAGCGAGCAAGATTAGGGCTGGCTAATGATAAATGAGAAGGCGCCGCTGACAGCTCCGCGCTCCGCGCAGCGCCCGCCCGGCTGCTCCGCGCTCCCTCCGCACCCTCCGGCCGCCCGCTCCGCTCTCGCCGCCGGCCTGGCTCCAGCCCCCCCTTCCCTTTTCTTTTCTATATATATATATTTTTTATTTTTATATATAATTTTCACCCCCCTCCGCATAGCGCGGGCGGGGCGCACATCCCACCCCCTGCCTCCCCGAGCATCCTCCGCGGGATTACGCGCCCGGCCGCGCTCCGCACCGGCTGCAGGACGGAGGGACCACCGCGGGGCTGCCGCAGGGGGTATTTCCTTCGCTCCTCTTCTTGGGGGGGGGCGGGTTTGGGTTGGGGTCGGGCCGGGAAAGGGGGGGTTGGATAGACAGGACACCCCTCGGCACCCCACGGGGGAGGGGGGATGCAGTGGGGGCTGCGCTCCCAGCGCCCCCCCCGCGCCCTTTCTTCCCCCCTGGAGGGCTGGGGAGGCGGTGGAGGATGAAGGATGAAGCCAGGGCGGTTTATCCGTGGGCTCTGCCCGCCCCCCCCCTTCATCGTACCCGGGTGACCTTTCAAATCAAAGCCCGGCTCGTACCTACCAAGGTGCATTGGGCAGCCAGGGCTGGGGGGTGCTGGGGACGGGGGGGGGTGATGCACCCGGGCTCTCCCCCTCCCTCTGCCTTTCCCCCTCCCTCCCTCCTCCCTCCTCCCTCCCTCGCTGCTCCCTCCCTCTCCTCTCTCTGCTGCATTTTGCATGAGCTATCTAGGTCATTAGCATTTTAGCGTATGCAAGACTTGACAAAGCTGATGAGAAGCCAGATGGGCCCCTCTCCTCTTTTTTTTGCACCACTTGGGATCTGAGCGAAAGGATTGACTGCAGCAGGCGAACGGGGGAAGGTTTATTGCGCTCCTCCAGACCCCCCCCCCCCCCCCCGCTTATAGCAGCGCGGCGGGGCTCGGGGCAGGCGGCAGAGAGCGGGCAGCGCTGGGCAGAGACGGAGGGCAGGTAACGGGGCCCCCCCGCCGCCCCCCACCCCACAGCTCGGAGCTTCTTTGATTTGATACAAGGGTGGGTTTTTTCCGACGGCGGGGCTGGGGGGGGGGTGTTAGGTTGGGTTTTGTCCCCCCCCTCCCCCCCGCCCATGGGGAAGGGCGCGCCGAGCCTCCGCGGGGCGCGGAGAACAAAGGCTGGGCTCCGCGGGGTCCCTCTCCCCCCTCCCTTCCATCCCCCCTCCCTTTTTCTTCTTTTCTTTTCCCCCGTTTCCCCTTCTCCTTCTCTATATTTTCTTCCTTCCCGAGGAAAGGCCCCTCTCTCCGTGTTCACAGCGGACCTTGATTTAAATGTCCATACAATTAAGGCACGCGGTGAATGCCAAGAACGAGGCTGACCAGCATCGAGGCCGGAGGCGGCTCCGCGGCTCTCCGCACCCGCGGAACCCCCCGCACCCCCTGGCATCCCCCCCTCCATCCCCCGGGCTCGGCCGCGGGGCGCGCAGGCAGCGCTGCGCAGGTGGCACCGCAGCGCGGGGAGGGGGCGGACAGGGATGCGCGGCACGGGATGGGATGCGCTGGGATGCGCTGGGATGGGATGGGGACGCACGGCAGCATCAGGAGGGCTCTCCGGGGTGAAGGAGAAGCGGGTCCTGGCGAGCACAGGAGCCCGGGGTGTGAAATGCGGAGCTGTCACTCGGGGGTGCCCCGCGGGTGGGCCCCGGGGGGACGGGGCTGCTGCCCCCGGGGCTGCTCCGCTGCCGCCGCTTTGTGCTTTGCCTTTTCTCTCGCCTTTTCTCCGCAGAGCGATGGGGTTTTTCCCTGCTAAAAGCAAGGGCAGGTCTTGGGGTCACCGGGGCTCACGCTGCTCCCCCGGCGGAGGGGGGGTGAGGGGGGGGGGGGATGCTGAGGCAAAGCCGCTTTTTTTCTTTATTTTTTTTAAAGCTTTATTATGATTTTTTTTTTTTCCGGTGGCTGTTTGTGTGTTTTTCCCCTCCGCCCTCCCTCTCCTTTTAATCCTTATAATTTAAATCAAAAGTGCCGGGTAGAAGAAGGGGGGAGCGCTGTGTCTGCAGGGCGAGGCCGGGCGTAAATCTCTCGGAGGGATAAACATGTCATTTGTTCCCTTTGTATGGTAATGCTGTCCCCCCCCCCCCCCCCAGCTGCCCCCCCACCCCCCAGCAGCTGCCCCAGCCATACATCCTCCCTACAAAAGATCCCAATTACCCATCGGCTGCCTCATTATACTCCTTACACAGCCCCGGCGAGAGGCGTGTGTGTGCGAGGAGCCGAGGGGAGGGGGGGGAGGATGAAGGAGGGGGGGCGAGAAACAGCACCTGAATTATTCAGAAAATAAAATAAAATTCAAAAATCTGGAGGCGGCGGGAGGGAGGGATGCTGCGACCCCGCAGGGATGCTGCGACCTCGCGGCCTAACACGGAGCAGGTGCCCCCCAGAGCCTTCTGCAGCACAGGGGCTGCTCCCCCCTCCTCCCCCCGACACGCCATTGGTTTCTTTTTCCCCTTCTTTTTCACGCTTTTATTTTTATTTCGGGGTTTTTTTTTTCTCCCTCCACCCTTGTAGCCATCCCCACCTCCTTTCCCTGCTCCCCGCTGGGGCCCTTCACCTCCTTTCCCTTCTCCCATCCCTCTCCTCCCCTCCCTTCTCTTTGCAGCTGGAGGCCGCCCCGCATCCCTTCATCCCGGCCCATCCCAGTGCTCCCAGCAGGTGCCTGGCACTGGGCGAGGACAGGCCTTACTGCAGGGGACAGTCCCCCACCCCTCAGGGCATCTGCAGAGCTGTCCCAAATTCGGGGGGCCCTCGGTGACAGCGCGGGCGGTCCCATCTCTCTTTGCAGCTCCGTGCACAGAGCCTCACCTCTGGAATGGTGCCCTTGGGAACGCTGACAGCAGCCTGGGCTCCCTGGGACGCCTCTTTGCAGCCGCCGAGGGGTTCTGCAGGTATTTGGGGCCATCCCTCCCCCTGGGCTCGCATCCCGGCCGGTGCGGATGCCGCAAGGAGCCCGTCGGGTCGTGCCAATAAAGCTCTTTCCTTGCGGGTTCCTGCATCCTCTCCTTTGTTCCTGGAGGTTTCTCGCCCGTCTCTTTACGGTGGCGGAGGCAGGACCCCCCTGAAGGACCCGCGCTCAGCACCAGGTGGGGGATGAAGGTTAAAATCCGCCCCAAAATAAAAACCTCAGCCTTGCAATTCGGCAGCCCACGGTCGGTCGCCTGCTCAACCCTGGGTGGGCACTGCTGCATCCTGGACCTCCAGGAGGGTCTGAACTGCCAGAGGGTTCCTCTGTAGTGAATAAAAAGGGGGGAAAGAAAGAGATTTGGGGTGCATTCTCTCTGGGATTGCCCCCATCCCGGCAGGCAGATCCCTGCCATGCCGCACTACATGCAGAACATCCCTCTGCGGCACCGCCGGCCCCACAGCGCCCGGCCCTCACAAACAGGATGGATTTTCTTTTAAAGCTGCAGCAAGGGAGAGGAAAACAAGACCTAAATAACCCCAAATAAATACACAGCCTGTTTTCTGTCTTGTGAAATGGCCGGGATGAAGAGACGCCATCACTGTGCATCCATCCGAAGGCCTGGTACCCCCGGTGGGGCCCGGCTGCCTCCCTCGGGCTCAACCCAGAGGGATGGAGAGGAGGGGGCAGGAGGCTCTTAATAATACTAATCCCAAGAAATATTGCTGTGCCCTGAATAAATCAGGTCGGGGGTTCCTGCAAGACCTTTGCCCCCTTGAGATGAGCTGCAGTGCAGCCCCTCCTCTTCAGGGTGGACACTTTGGGAAGGGAATTGGCACGGGGTGGGGGGGGGGGGTTGGGGGGGTGGACAGATGCGTTTGATTTTTTTCTCTGAGGGATGGAGGAGGAGGTGGCACGGTTTTATTCCAAGCACGTCAGCTCCCCCCTCCCTCCCTCCACCCGCAGTCCGATGTAAACATAACGGTAAGGACCTGCCAGGCTCCATCCCCACTTGGATTATGGGGGAGAATTAAGCAGCTTTGATTAACACAGCAATGCCCCCGAATAACCTTCAGGCGTCTGGCCCTCAAGGTCGTGCACTAGAAGGGGCTGGGGACAGAGACCCCAGAGCACCCATCCCATGGGCAGGGGGAAGGGGCGGATGGAGAGGATTCGTGGGGAGCAAAGATCCTTCCATCTGCAGTTTTATGCTGGTTTTTTTCTCCCTGCCCACGCCCACCCCTGACCGATTCGCTCGCCACTGCAGCGCTGGTTGGGCTGGAGATGCTCGGGCTCCAGTGGGGAGGTGGAATGGAAGATGTGGGAAATTCCTCTGTTTCCCTCATTTCCCAGATCTCTGTCGAGTGCCAGCCCCACTGTTCACCCAGTCCCAAGCAGGATGATGCTCTCCATGTAGAAAGATCTTTTGCTTCATATCCCTGCAGCATCCAGCTCCTTTTTTCTGTTTATTTTTATGCCGTGTACCTCCATGAACCAAAAGCCAACACATCTCCTAGCAGCAGCAGTCAAAGTGGGCGTTTTATTGGGAAATCTAATCAGGTTTCAAGGGGAAAATCCTTTCCTAATGTCTCAGCTAAGCAACAAGCTCAATTAAATTGGTTAGACTATAAAAAGGGCCGAGTCCCATCTCCTTTTTCCTCCCTGCTCTTCCTGGACAGCGCTGTCATCTCCGCACTCCACTCCACCGTCTTTAAAGCCCAAACAAGCCTCAATGACACAGGACTCACATGTCATTCCCCGACATCCCCCCCCCCGCCCCGCCTCCCCCCAGCAACAGAGTCACAAATCATCTCAAACACTCTAAATTTAGCCCGGCAGCGCGACCACGAGCAGGGATTTCAGTGACATCACTACTGGAAATTAAGGGGTCAAACAGGGAGGCTGAGCGTGGCACCCTGAGGAGCGGGGACAGCGCTTCACTGATCCTTCCACACAACGAGGCCACCCTGTCTTGAGACATCTCAAAGCATCCCCTCAACATACATTTCTCCCAAATGCCCAGAGTGGAGCAGGCATTAGATTAATTCCCATCAGGAGCTGTGCTGGAAGGCCCCGATGGATCAGCGCTGCGGACATGCGCAGTGCGACCGCGAGAACCCCGAGGAGCAGAGCCAGTGAGCTTTTCTCCCCCAGAGTGTGGGAGAAAGGGAGACCCACATCTCACCCTGGAGCTGGAAGGTGGGTCCAGCACTCCCTGCGTGGCTGGGAATGCCAGGCCAATGTTCCCATGGCATTTGCAGAGCTGTGTGCGCTCGCGGTCCCCGCTGGTGCTGTGGTTATGGGGCAGGGGTGATGCTGTGGTATCCCAGTGCCTGGAGTGATTCCTGCCTGCTTTGCTCTGCAGAGCCAAAGAAATGTCTGCACATGGGGAAAAGGGAGCCAGGGCTGAGTCCTGAGGTGGGAATGGGGCTGATCTCATGCACAAGGTCCCATATTCCAGAGGATGAAGAAAGAAGAGATTCCGATGGCTGGGCTGCAGTTGGAGGGGCAAATCCTGAACTCCTCAATGAGATTGGATGGATTCATAAACTCACACAATCACAGGATGGTTTGGGCTGGAAAAGACCTGGAAGAGCATCTCATTCCAACCCCCTGCCATGGGTAGGGACAATTTCCACTATCCCAGATTGCTCCAAGCCCTGTCCAGCCTGGCCTTAGACGATTCCAGGGATCCAGGGGCAGCCACAGCTTCTCTGGAAATTCTATTCTAGGGCCTCACCACCCTCACAGGGAACAATTCCCTCCCAATATCCCATTTATCCCTGCCCTCTGGCAGTGGGAAGCCATTCCCTGTGTTCTGCCTTCCATCCCTTGTCCCAAGTCCCTCTCTTGGAGCCCTTTAGCCACTGGAAGGGATCCTAAGACTTTCCAGTGCCTTCATTTCTCCAGACTGAACAATAAATTACTGCTTGGGGGGCCATAGCCAGAGAAGCTGAGATTATACTTTTAGGGACCTGTTAGTCACAGCACCTACATCCTTTAGTGGTCAGCAACCCTTCACTTCTGCTGTGGTTTTTTGGCAGCACAAAAAAGCTGGAAAATGCTGCCTCTGCCTTTTGAATGTCATGTTCCCCTTGCCCCAGTGGTGAGCACTGAAAAATAAACCAACAAGCCAATGTCTCCTGCAGCATAAATTCCTCCTAGAGGCACAAAATATGATGTGGTGGGGAAGAGGGAAGAGGTTAGGGGCTAAAATCTGCTAGAAATCCCTTAAACCACAGCAGCGCACGAGGATTTCTCTGCCGTTGATGCACACGGAGGCAATTCTGCGAGCATTCACTTATTTTTATGGAGATTTTGCCTTTTCAGACCAAGTGTTTCCGTGTGGCACCAGCTGTAGGGATGAGCTAATGCAAAGCTCAGTCATTTCCCTGCTCACCCAGGCCTTCCTCCGCAGCCACAGAAGCTCTCATCCAGCGAGAGACAAAAGTGATGCGTGTGCATGTGTAATTTCCAATGTCAACGTGTTCAGCCAGGAGTTGGAATCATAGAAGTTATTTCATTTATTACAATCATACATAAAGCCTCTTAGAGCTGCAGACTTGGAATAGGCAATTATGCCCATAGGTTAATAACACGCAGCGCTTTGACTGACAACTGGAATTAGATTTAAACACGGCAGAGTGGCAGCTAAAGGCACTTTATTAAAGCTGTGGCTGGGGATTTGTTCAAAATACCAGTTGCATACCTTTTCTGGTAAAATATTTATAGGTAGAGCCATATTGTGGCCCATTATATTGCATTTTCTTCTCCTTTCCCTCACCACTCTGCTGCACGAGGAATTTCTCTGGTCAGATTTTCCTGGGAGGGAGGGAAATGCCTGGGGTTGGTTCTCATGGAGTGATGTGATGGGATGTGATTCACAGTGGGAAAGGGCCCTACAGCAGTGATTAACTCTAGACCTAGGAGGGACCTGGATTTACCTCTCCATCCTCTCTCCTTATCACTCCCCAGTGCAGCATCCTCTTAACGCTGCCCTCATTAGCGCAGAGTTAATGATCCAAACAGCCCAGACAAAACCGGGGTCAGTGACTGATAAAGTCAATAAAATAAATATTGTTTGATTCTGTTGATACTGGGAGTTTTTCCTGCTCCCAGGGGAGATTCTCCTTGTGAGATTAGTTTAGTGTGGGATGGATTACCTGCAACCAGGATGGAGCCCCTGCTCCTGGGGGACTCCTTGAGATCTCCTTGAGATCCAAGTCGGAGAAATGTGTGACAGGAATGACAGGAGAAAACACTTGATCCTGCCTTAGGACAAGGGGCTGGGTTAGAGCCCAGTATTTCCCATCATTCTTGGAAAAAACCCACTTAATTGCTTTAAAATAATAGCTAAGGACCAGCTGGGGCTGGGCCAAGTGTGATCCAAAGGTCTTGTTCCACCCTAACATCAGTCCATCAGTCCAGCTAACCTAAAAATAACAATTAAAATCCCAAAGGCTCTTTGTGTGCCACTCCCTTCACTGGCAGCCAATGGAAAAGAGAGGTGACACCTGAAATGCCCTTAAAAATAACTCCCAGTTCCCATCTCTTTCTTTCTTGCCTCATTTGTGTGGTGTGAAAAATCTCTATATCATAAGAGCTGCCTTGCAACCATCCGTGAGCCAGGGGTTAAAATTCAGGAGCACTGTATGGGATTCAAGGATTTCACTTTAAAATTAGCAAGGCCAAAATCAGCAGAGAAGAAAGGGCAATTCAGTGTCTGGAGAGGGAAAATTGACAGATTTTAGCCCACTGAAGGATGGTATGAGTAGATCTCCAAGCTGGTGGCCAAATCCAGCAAGGTACAAGGAGAATTCTGCATGGATTTAACAGAGGGAAAACTTCCCAGCCAGCACCTCACTGGCAAACCAGAGAGGTTTGTACACTCCAGACCCCCAGATTCCCATTCTTCTGCAACAAAACCTAAGTGCTCAAAATCAGAGTTTAATCCAAAATACTTTCTTTAGTTTCAGGGAAGGGGAAGCTGGAGGTGCACTCAGGTGAAAAAGGAGCTTGAACCCACCATTCCATCATCATTCCATCATTATTCCATCATCATTCCCTGCCTGGCTCCAACATATTCCAGACCAGGAGCCATCTTCTGGCTGAAGATGTCCCAGCTCCTTGCAGGGGGCTGGACTAGGTGACCTTTAAAGGTCCCTTCCAGCCCAAACCGTTCTGTGATTCTATTAACCATGGGGTCGCCAGTGGTACCTGGTCCTCAGCATAAGGAATTGGCTCCAGCAAAGCTCTAACTCCAGATTTTGATCCTACAGACCTCTCCTGCCAACCTGGGGGCCCAACCCCAAATTTCAAACCCCTTATTACCCAGCAATTAAAATAAAACAAAGTCTGAGAGCACCAGCTATAAAAAGATCATCCCGGTGCTGCTCATGCATTAAATAAGAAGGCTCAGATCCTTCCTGCGATGCCATGGCAGGGGAGCAGCTCCCTGGGCTGGGATTACCTGCTCCTGGTGCCTTGACCTTTCCCCAGAGAGCAGCCTGCGGAGCAGGGTCAGCAGTGGCCATGGCACAGGTGGCACCAACCCCACACACAAACACAATTCCCAGCAGCTTTTTCCATCAGATTTCCTCAGTGGCAGCTTTGGAGGAGAAAGTGCCAGGAGGTGAAATAACCAGAGGCATGTGAGGGGCACAGACTCAATCTCAGGGCAACCCCTTTTGTTAAAATGCCCAGGGGAGAAGAAGCCTCCTTTTTTCAATTTATTTTTTTAATTCCTGAAAGATTTATAACCCTTTTTGTCAGGTTCTCCCTCCTATCACTGATAAAACTCATCCTGGCACGACTCGAGCCCAGGATCAGCTTTTAAAGCATGGCAGAGAAAACCTCTGTGATGTAAAGCAAGCATCCAGTCCTTGGCTGCAGCCCAGCCCAAATTCAGGGAGTATCCCAATGTTTCTCGACATGGAAAGGGGGTTCATGTGTGAAACCCACAAGGGATCAGCTCAAATGAGCCCAGCCAACCTTTGCCCACTCACATCAGTCCCTGCTGCATTGGGTGTAAGGGATTTGTCACCCTGTCAAAGAGATCCTTGTCATCAGCTTGTTTAATTTTACCATTTTATGAAGGTATAAATATCTGTAGGAATACATATATATATATTGAAATCCATATATATATATATATATATATGGAATATCTCCATATATTTATATATCTATATATCTATATCTCTGTATCTATATTTATATATATATATATATCCATATATCTATATCTATATCTATATATTCATATATATATATATATATATATATGGAATATATCCACACATATATATATTGTTTTCCCTAAAGCCTCTGGCCCCAAAGGCAAAACTTAGCTCTTAAAAACCTCAATGTCCAAAAGCTTTGAGGGATGAGCTGAGTTTACTGAAGCAGCTAAAAAAAAAAAAAAACTAGAAGGCAAACCCAAAGTACATTAGAAAGAGAACTAAAAATACAATCAAGAAATTGGAAGCAATTTTGTGATCCGGGGGTTTCTTGCTGGGTTTTCTGGGAGTTTGGGGTTGGAGATAATGGCAGTGGGAGTGGAGGGCAGCATGGTTTTATTTCAGGATCAGTATCAGGGTGGAGCAAATGGTGTATTTATCTGCAAGGCTGAGAAGATCTAATTGTGCCCTGTTTTACACTAATGCAGCTCTGTGGCACCACCAGACAGTCCCAGAGTACCCAAAATGTGCTTGTTTTCTATTTCACCCCTGTTTTTTGTTGTACATCCTGTCCATGCTGGTCTCACCCCAGTAGTTTTATGGGTTATTTCGAGGATGACCAGCTCTCTGCTCCATCCTTCCTTTATACCTCAGGGTAAAAAAGGGACCAACATCATCCTGTAGGAGTTCCCACTTGGAAATAAGGTTTTTATTGATGATTTAAAATGGGGGGAGACTTCAAGGACATACCCAGAGATATCCAGGAGCAATAATTGCACAAGGAGATGAGGTTCCCAGGGAGACCCAGCCCAGCCCCATGGACATGAAACCACAATTGTCATCTGTGATGAACAACAGAGAGGGGAACGTACAGGAAACAGCAATTAAACCATTAAAGTCTTGGGCAGCTTCCCAGTGACCAGCAGTCTTTAGATATATAAATATCTCACATGGCATAAAAGGAGCTGTTCTCTATACCCATTATGTCCCCAGTGACCTTCAAGAGGGACAAGGGGGTTGGGATTGTCACTTTGAGCTGGCATCTTCTGCTCCATCTGAGCAGTGACATCCCTTGGGACAGGGATCTCCTCCTTCCCTATGAAATCCCAACCTAAAGTTGAAATCCGGTGGAGATCCCAGTTTAAATTATCCTAATTACTGCCCAGATCTGCCTCCTATAAATCCCTGGCTGTGCTGTAGGGAAATAACTGAGCTGGAAGGTGGCAAATGTGCTGCTGTTGCCACATTTCAGTGTTAAAATAGAGGTTTCCATATTTAATGTGAATGTTTTGTGCTCATCTTTTGTATCACACCCCAAACATCCTGAGGGATCAGCCCCAGACAGGAGGGAGTTTCTGGGCTCCAAGTTTCTTTGTGGGTCCAATTTACTTTAATAGTCAAGCGGAGCAAAATGCAAAATACCTCAATGAAAATTTTGGTCAGTAATTAACAAATGGTTGTCCTTTAATTACCCAAAGGAACAACCCTGAGACTGAGATTGAAACCAAGATAACCCAGGGAAGATCCATGATCATAAAAGACAGCCACAACCTGAGTTTTCATCAGTCAGAAATCATTCTTGGCAGGTGCTGCTTGTTGGGAGAAGAGTTTTGGGGACAGATATCCAGACTGATTGCTCCATTCAGTCTGGATGGGTTTTGTTAACACCACCAACAGCAGATTTACTGATGTTTACATTGAAATAATCACCCTGGGTTTCCAAAGCCATTCCTGCTTCCATAGGCCTGGATCTGTGGCTCTCGGATGAGCAGTGCCTCACACACCTCTGGATATTCCCCCTGGGGAGGCTCAGATGTGCTGCTCTGGTGGTCCTCAAGCAGGAGGAAATGCTCCCCTGCACCCCCATTTTCCCAAAACCTGCACAACATCCCCCAAGCTGGCCAGAAACCCCCATTGCTGCTGCCAGGTGTGGTGGATGAACCCCAGGAAGGGCTGCAGGGTCATTCCTGCAGGCTGAGCTTGAAGGGGATGGAGAAGGGGAGATGTTGGTGTTGAAGATTGCAACGCAAGTTGTTTTCAATTGCCATCAGTATGGCAGATTACCTTTGTGAAGTGGGCAGTTTGCCTTATCTCTCTCTTTGAGTGACCACATTCACACCTCCCTGGAGGGGACATCTGCTGATAACAGCTATTGAATGTCACTGCATGGCTGATGAGAACTACAGCATCCATTGGGAGATGCTTGACCCAGAGGGAGGAGCCAAGCATTGCTACCCAGATATAATCCAGAGGTTTTTGAGACACCAGCACGGCTTTCTCCACAGGATTCCCCACAGGAACAGCAGCTGTCTCTTCTTCCACTGGATCTTCAGAGGAAGAATACATACTTCTCTCCTTCTCTACAGATCCCCCTTGCTCTAACAGAACCACACCTGATACTTCAGGAGGACTGCAGCCACATTTCCAATTGGACAGCCACCAACACCCTGACCCACATAGTGTCAGGTTGGGTTCTGACTCTGTCAGTGTTGTTCTAGTGTACTGCATTGTTTATTTTATCTTTTTTTTTTTTTTCATTTTCCCTATCAAAGAACTTTTATTTCCTGCTCCCATATTTTTGCTTGAGAGCCCCTTAATTTAAAATTTATAGCAATTTGGAGGGGTGGGGAGGGTTTACATTCTCAATTTCAGGGAGGCCCCTGCCTTCCTTAGCAGACTCCTGTCTTTCCAAACCAAGACAGGTGGGACTCCTGCTGCACTCCTCCTTTCCCACCAGGCGTGGAGGCTTCCCCTGCAATTCCTGCTGGAGTGACGCTGCAGCAGAGCGCATCTGCAGGATGATGAAATGCAGAGGAGCCGTAATGAGATTTCAAATAAAGCCAGCTTTTCCCCTGGCATGTCTGGTCTGGATAAATCCAAACTGTGGGCAAGGCAAAACCTCCAGGAAGGAGAAGTGCCCTTGACCTGATGAGGCTCTTCCCATTCCCACCCCTCCCTGGGGATGGGGATGGCAAATGTGGCATCGCAAATGTTATGAGTAGAAAAGCTGCCCATTTTTCAAAAAAGTTGCAGGGTTCACAGGTTGGGCCAGTTGCTGCCAGGGTGGATTTCTAACTGTTTGTTGTTGTAATCACCTGTTGTTTTCGTTAACTACCTGTTGTTGATGGTTAAGAATTCTGCCTTTTGTCGAGTGACACCCTGCTGCTTCCTGGAGGATGGCATCCAGATGGTGAAGAGGAGGGGGCATTGGGGTTGGCATGCAAATGACATCGGAGCCAACATGCAAAGGAAGAAGCCCCTCACCAAACCTAGAAAAAACCCCTAAAAACAATGAGCCAACACAGAATAAAGAGATCTAAGTTATGTCTGGGCTGAGGAGCAGAATGCAGTATCCGCCAAGACCCTTTTTACTCCTCACTTTAACCTAAAAAGATATCAGCTAGAAAGATGACCTCGAATGTCAAACCAAAAATGGGGAATCTCCGGATGCTCTCATGAGGATGGAACCCCCAGCTCTGCCTGCAGACCAGCAGACACAGCTGCACTTTTCCTCCTGCTTCGAGTCACTCCTGGAAGCAGCGGCGCCGTGAGCATGACCCATCAGTTCTTCCCATTTTATTAATGGTTTTTAATAAAAGTATTAAAAAGGAGAAAGATCTCCTGCCCTGTTTATTTCAGCAAAGAGCTCAACCCAATGGAGGAGCAGCAGGAATGGCATGGGAGAGGCGAAACCCAACATGGCACCAGTAGGGGATGCGTTGTGGGTGCTTATTGGAATTATTACCAATATAACCAGATGGGACGTGCCTGGGCTTGTCTGGCCCTTGCTGCTTGACCAAAAGGCAGCAGCTGTGGTGGTTTCACCTCAGAGACACCTTTGGTTAGCTGGATGCTGCAGCTGGGTGCATGGAGAGAAGTCCAGGCTTGCAGGAGCTCAGGTTTACCTTGGTGGATGTTGCAGATTGCAAGGTAAGATGTATTCTATTGCCATCTGTATGGCAGTTGTCTTTTGTCAAGTGGGCAGTTTGCCTTATCTCTCTCTCTGAGTGACCACAATCACTCCTCCCTTGGGAGGGGACATCTGCTGATAACAGCTATTGAATGTCACTGCATGACTGATAAGAACTACAGCATCCCATTGGGAAATGCTCCACCCAGAGGGAGGAGCCAAGCATTGCTACCTGGATATAATCTGAAGATCCTGGAATAACTGCATGGCTTTTCCACTGGATTTCCCAGAGGAACAGCAGCTGCCCCTTCCTTCCACTGGATTTTCAGAGGAAGACTGCACCCTTTTCTACAGGATCCCTGCTCCAGCAGAACCACACCTGACACTCCAGGAGGGCTGCAGCCACAATTCCAATTGGACTGCTACCAACACCCTGACCAAGAGTGTCAGGTTGTGTTCTGACTCTGTCAGTGTTGTTCTAGTGTACTGCATTGTTATTTTTATCCTTTTATTTTCTTCCTTATTAAAGAACTGTTATTTAGTGATCCCACATTTTTTTTTGTCTGAGAGCCCCTAATTTAAAATTTATAGCAATTTGCTCCCTCTCAGGGCTTCTGTTGGTCACAGTGACCGCAAGATGGGTTAGAAAGTCTCTTTTTCCAGCCCAGCAGTTGAAGAAGGAGTCAGAACTCTTCAGTTCTCGTTCTCAAGGTTTTTTTTTTTTTTCTTATCTATAAAATTCTTTCTCTGGCCTGCCGAGCTCTGTTCAGCAGGTCAGACAGAGGCACACTGATGCCCTCAGGGCAGTGTTATCTTTTTATACTAAAAACTATGTGTACATTATTTACAATAACTTCCCAATACCCATCACCTATGTTAGACAGTGAGCTTCTACTCTAAACCAATCCAAAAGTGTCACCATTACAGCAGAAGATGGAGGCCAAAAAGAAGAAGGAGAAAGGCTGGACACGCCCAGATTCCTCCATCTTGCCCCCTGAACCCCCATTCTAAAAACCCCAAAAATGTATTTTTCACCCCATGATAAAATAACTAATATTCTACTTAGACTTTCTTGGCTTGCAGATCCTCATATAAGGTTGGTAATTTTTTTCATCGGCCACAATCAAAGTCACAGGTGCCTCAGGCTCTGTGCCAGGGTCTCTGAGCCCCCTGACAGGGGTTCAGTCAATCCAGGACAGCCAGAGGGATGTCCTGAATTCCGACAGCTCCCCATCCCGCAGGAACCCCAGGATCTGATTTTGGCCATCCCTGAAGGAGCAGCACATCCCTCGACATTCCAACATTCCAGAGCAGCAGTCGCTAGAGGGGGGCTCAGCACCAGGAGAGGGACTCAGAAAATCCCTGCAGCCTTTGGGGAGGAGGAGCGACTCGAAACTCTGCATGGAAGAAGGAGGGAGGCTTGGGGAAGGATGGATGCGAGAGATGTGCGAAGGAAACCACACCAAAAATGCTTGTGTGGCTTCCCAAAAAGCTGCACTGATGTTCACAGAATCACAGAATAATGAGGTTGGAAGAGACCTCTATTATCATCAAGTCCGACCTATGCCCTAAAACCTCAACTAGAGCATAGCACCAAGTGCCATGTCCAATCTTTTTTTAAACACATCCAGAGATGGTGATTCTACCACCTCCCTGGGACGAGCATTCCAGTACTTTATTATTCTTTCAGTGAAAATTTTTTTCCTAAAAAAATGGATGGACATATCCAACACCTCGGTCACTCCTGAGATCTCTCTGTCCCTGGAGGGTTTTTGGGGAGCCAGGCAAAGTCCAGCTCCCACCTTGTCCCTGCCTGACATTTCCAATCATTTCCTATGGCTTATAAGGAAAATGGGAACAAACTTTTTATTAGGGTTTGCTGCTTTAGGACAAGGGGTGATAGTTTTAAAGTAAAAACCAGGCAATTTAGACCAGATATAAAGAAGAAATTTTTTTTATTTTAAGGGTGGTGAGGCACTGATAGAGGTTTCCCAGAAAGGCAGTAGATCCCCATCCCTATAAACATTTCAAGGCCAGGTCAGATGGGACTTTGAGCAACCTGATCTACTTGAAGATGTCCCTGTGCACTGCAGGAGATTGGACTAGATGAGCTTTAAAGGCTCCTTCCAACCCAAACCATTCCATGGCTCTGTGATCACACACTTGGGGGCCAGGGCTGGACCTACAAATGTCCCATTTTGCTCATGCTGGTGGAAATCCTCCTAATGCCTCCCTGTGAACCAAAGCAGAGATTCTTCCTGGGTAGGCAAGGAAGTACCTTGTGTCCATCCCTGTGTCCATCTCCCAGGTCTTTGCTCCTGCAAAGCTGAGGTTGCTGTTGGCTGGGAGGGGAAGGGTGGGGTTTTCCCAGGTGGAATCATTGCTGCAGGACAAAATGGTACCCACACTATGATGTCCTGGTGCTGGTGGTGCTGCATGGATGGATGGAGGCTGCTTAGCAGCCCCTCAACACTGGACAGGGAGAGTAGGAGAATGGAAGGGCCACTGCTGCTGCTGTCTGTGGGGCCACATTTGGAATTCCCCCAAAGCATCTGAGACCTCGCTCCCAAAAGGTTCCTGACACTGATGATGGATGTCTCGGTTTGGAAAGACAGGTGTCTGCTAAGGAAGACAGGAGCCTCCCCTGAAATGGAGAATGTGAGCTCTCCCCACCCCTCCAAATTGCTATAAATTTTAAATTAAGGGGCTCTCAGGCAAAAATATGGGAGCAGGAAATAACAGTTCTTTAGTAGGGAAGAAAATAAAAAGAAAAATAAAAAATGCAGTAAATTAAAACAACACTGACAGAGTCAGAACTCAATCTGACACCCTGTGTGGTGTTGGCAGCAGTCCAATTGGAAATGTGTCTGCAGCCCTTCTGGAGTGTCAGGTGTGGTTCTGCTGGAGCAGGGATCCTGTAGAAAGGTGCAGTTTTCCTCTGAAAATCCAGTGGAAGAAGAGGCAGGTGCTGTTCCTCTGGGAAATCCAGTGGAGAAGTCGTGCAGTTATTCCAGAATCTCCAGATTATATCCAGGTAGGAATGCTTGGCTCCTCCCTCTGGGCTCACATCTCCCAGTGGGATGCTGTAGTTCTTATCAGTCATGCAGTGACATTCAATAGCCTGTTATCAGCAGATGTCCCCTCCCAAGGGAGAAGTGATTGTGGTCACTCAGAGGGAGAGATAAGGCAAACTGCCCACTTGACAAAAGACAACTGCCATACAGATGGTGGTAGAATCCATTTTACCTTGCAATCTGGAACAATGGACTCGCAGAGTCATTAAGGTTGGAAAAGCCCTCCAAGATCATCAGGTCAAATTATTCCCCCAGCAATGCCCTATTCACCACTAAACTACATCCCCAAGGGCCACATCCACACCATTGGAACACTTCCAGGGATGATGTTCCCACCACAGCAGACCAAACCCAGCAGGTGCCAAATTCACCAGCTGTGGGACCCACATGTCATGAGGGGGCAATTCAAGGTCAGCCCCCAAAACAGGTCCTGGGACATCCCAGGGAAATGCAGCCCCTGGAGAAGAGTCATGGTTGGGAAGGACAGCTGGCAGCTCCAGTGCAGAGCAGCACCTGGATAAATGCGCTTATTTGGAGAGGGAATCTTCAAAAATCACTCCCAGTCTGTACAGCTTTGCTGGGCTAGATTACAGCTGTGCCAATAGAAACCTGAATTTCCCAAAGTTATCCCTAGAGAACTCTGCTGCTGTAACCTGCAAGGACACAGGCAAGGAAAACTTTCCATACAGCCTGAACAGTTTAAAACAGGAATGTCTCCATGCTCAGCCATGGATGTTGCCTGCTCCTCCAAGGCCTCCCCAGCCTGGGTTTTTCCAGTTTTGCTTGAGCACTGAAAATCCTCCTCTTTTCCCCGCCCATGCAGAAGGTGTCTCTCTCTTTCCCAACACACAGGAGTTTGTACATGAGAATTACATTTCCAGGCTGGGAAGCAGGATCAGATCCGTGCACCTCTGCTGTACCCTATCCCCACTCTTGGAGACAGAATTCTGGGCTGGATGGACTCCAGCCTCCTGCAGGATATCCATTTTTGGGATATAAAGAATTCCTCAATGGATGAGGAGCAACTTCCCTAGGGGTACTTCCCTTTTTATGTCTATTTTAACACCATATCTACATTATTTTAACACCATATCTACATTTTTCTGAGGCTGCAAAGGCTTTAAACCATGCAGTCCACTCAGAGTAAACATTTTAATTTTATGGGAATCCCTAGCATTTGTGTCTCTAATCCAGAATTATTATGAATTTATGCCCCTTCAGTCTGCAGATTTCTTAAAATATATTTAGCTTTACTCACAAACCTTTCCTCTTGTGTTTTTTTTTCTATTATAGTTTCTCTCTTGAAGAGCACAGGAATACCCTTCTCTCCTTCTCTTCCCTTCCCAGTGTTCTGCAGATTCCCTGACAATCATTTGATACCCTGCTCTCCTGACTGCTGTCATAAGACTTTTTCTGTCCCTCACCCTCCTGCCACCAAATTATTTTGGCAATTGGTGGCAATTTCTTTCTGGGAGAATTATTTATTTTCATTAAAATACCCATGAAGACACAGATGTTTGGAGTACAACTGCAAAAACTGTACGATTTTAAGTAATTCAATATTATGTAATTAAATATCACACTACCTCTACCGCCTTGTGCCTCTCTTCAGGGATGGGGTTTGGGTGGGAATGATTTTAAGCTGCAGGATAACGTCCCTGTGCATTTCAACTGCTCTGTTAAACATTGATTCTTACGGGAAAATTTGTTTTCCTTTCCATCAAACCACCACAGGAATATTTTTGTTTTCCAGGACTGTTTAGTGAAACTCCTCCCTACTAAAGTTTTCTGTCCTAGATTTGTATTTGGGGCATTTCTTATTTTCAAAATTTTTGTCTTTCTTTTGCTATTTCTATAATTCCATGTAGGGCTACTCTTCATTTGTATTTTTGTACTTTCAATCTCTCTGAATTTCTGCTTCCTCAACATCATCTCCATCAGACAGATTCTCATCCTTTGAACAGAAACACCATTTCCAGTTTACCTTTTTGAGTTTATCTTTATATCACCCACAAAACCACAAACACTGGGAAGGATTTCTCCCCCATGTAGGCTGAAGCCTTCCCCTGTTTAATGGGATGTTTTTCTTGGCCAAGCTTCTACTGCAATTTCAAGTAAAAGTTAATATATACCTCAGCATAAGAATTCAATTTCTATTCTTGGGCTGATTATATTCTGTATTTTCCAATACTTTTAAGGGATCTCCACCAGCCTTTATCTGAGGTTTTCAGCTCCAAGTCCCTCTACAGCCTCACACGCCTTTAGCCCTCCAAACCTCCACATTATTTTTCCAGTCTCAAATTTCTTTTTGGGAAGGAAATTTCTGACACAGAGGCAGCATGTGGGTAGTGCCATTAATTCCTTCTCTCAGGAAGAATTTCTTGTCAGGAATAATTTTTTGCAAGAATTTCTCCATGGAAAGGGTGGTCAGGCATTGGAAGGAACTGCCCAGGGAGGTCTGGAGTCCCCATCCTAGAGGTGCCCAAGGAAGGTCTGGATGTGGCACTCAGTGCTCTGGGCTGGTGACAAGGTGGGGATCAGTCACAGCCTGATGGTCTGGAAGGTCTTTTCCAACCTAAACCACTCTGGAATTCTGTAAAGAATAGCAGAGATGGTATTAAAACCACAAATCAAAAGAACCTCCTTGCTTCAAACTCCTCAGAACGAGCATCAAACCTTTTATTGGAGAAAATAACCAGAAACCCATGCCAGGGGGATGAATTGTGGGATTCTCAGAGCTCAGATGAACTCAGGGGCTTCCCTGGATGCACAGGCATAGATCAAAATGTTGTTCATGGGCTGGAGAAGGATCTGTGACTAAAGACATGCCTGGAAGCTTCTGTGCTGAGAAAAGATTTGAAAGAGGTTTGGGCAGGGATGAAAAAACCTCCCCAGTGCTTTCATTCAGCTGCTCAT
Source organism: Melospiza georgiana (assembly GCF_028018845.1). Classification (NCBI taxonomy): domain Eukaryota; kingdom Metazoa; phylum Chordata; class Aves; order Passeriformes; family Passerellidae; genus Melospiza; species Melospiza georgiana. The sequence goes on along the minus strand of NC_080432.1, from coordinate 2,303,020 downwards.
CCAGAGAGGAGTTCCCAACAAAAGCCCAGAGCTTGTTTAATGGTTTAACATTCCCCTGAATCCTTGGGAAGCATCTGACACACTGCTTCTGTACAAATAACCACAGCAGCACTGTACAGATGACTTATTTGGTTTCCCAGTGGGTGTGTAAGTAAATTAGCAAAAAATAAATGTCACGCGGCAATGACTTACTCTGTTTCTAAAGGCTCTGTTTTACCTCTGGATTTTTGTTTGTTCAACAAGTTCCTAATTAAATTCTGCTTTCTGGCATTCGAGCTGATGTGATGACACAAGATAAAGTTGTTTAGAATTCAAATCTTCCTCGATTATTTCTCACTGTGGCAAAGGAAGAGATAAGAGCAGTCAGGCCCTGCCTTCCCCTGGCTGTGTGTGGCTGTAACTCCAGCCAAGCAGGAGTTATTCTCAGCGTTCCAAAATCCCTCCTGCTCTCATGGGTTTGTCGCTGCTTTGAGAGGATCACACACAAAAAATAATGTGTGGGCTCCCTCTTCTGCCTGAGAACATCAACGCCTGAAAGAGAATCGGGATGATGGAATGGTTTGGGTGGGAAGAGACATTAAATCTCATCTCAGCCCAACCCAGACTCTTTCCACTATTCCAGGTTGATCCAAGCCCTGTCAAACCTGGCCTTGGACACTTCCAGGGATCCAGGGCAGCCACAGCTTCTCTGTACCAGGGCCTCCTCACCCTCATAGGGAACAATTCCCTCCCAAAATCCCATCCATCCCTGCCCTCTGGCAGTGGGAAGCCACAAAGGAGGGCCAGGATGAGTCCCTGAAGCACCAAGTTCCTGCAAAATACACCAGGCAGGGCACTGAGCATCTCTGAGCAGCTGGAACAACCTGTTCCCAGAGTCACACACCTCCCTGATAACCAAAAAAATCAGCACCACTGATTCCTGGGGTGGTTGGAGAGACAGCAATGAGGATCACTGCAGATCTGCAACCTTAAAACATGGAAAAGGTTGTTTGGAGTGGGAGTCATTTCCCTTTATCAAACTATAAATTAGACCCTCTAAGCCTCCCTGTCCTCCAGAGAGAGATCAGCACCAGCAAAAAGGTGATTTATCCCATGTATCCTTGATACTTATTCCAAAAAGCAGAATTGTCTTCCAGGTTTTTTTCCCTTCTCTTTTCCACTGCAGAGACAGGGGAGATGATTGATCTCATGGAACCATAGAATCTTTAAGGCTGAAAAATATCACCAATGAGGCCCAGCACCATGGGCACCCCTAAATCACATCCTCAAGTGCCACATCCACACGTTTTTGGGACTCTCCCAGGAATGGTGACTCCACCACTGCCCTGGGCAGCCTGTTCCAGTGCTTTACAACCCTTTCTGTGGTTGGATTTGTAATTTTTCATGTATTTTTAGGAGTTGAAGTAAGACAGAAAGGTGCCCTCCTGTTCCTATCCAAACCTTCAGCAAGTTTCAGAGATCTCTGTAGAAAACACAGAGTGAGAAGCAAACAATCTCATCTATCTAAAATACAGTTTAGAACGTGAAGATAAAATTATCTGAAGGCTGGGATTAAAACCAAAACTGACTCAAAGTGGAGATGAAGCACTGGCAGCTCTGGCTATGGAAAGAATTAAAGATTTAGGGAAAGAATCAGTGTGTAAATTCATCATTTCTATAGAACAGAGGGTTCAGAGATTTCAGTGGTCCCTCCTTGCTCTGAGATATATCATTAAATACAAATTCTGATTTGGGATAAATCTGGGCATGCCCTGGCCAGTCTCAAATGCACCACTCCAGTATTTCTGGTTCTGCTGTGAATCAGTGTTCTCCTTTTGCAGGGTGATTTGTTTAGCTAATTCATGTGAATATTCCACTTGTAGGTGCCTATTTTAACCCAGGCACTGCCCCAAGGGATGTGCACAGCATCACCCATGAACTCAGATGAGTTTTGGGCTGGAAGAGTAAGGGATGGCCTTTTCCTACACAGCAGAGGTGTCAAAAACTGGCCAAGAAAGGGATGTGCAAAACTGGAAATAAAAGACCTCCTGTGAAAATCAAGGGGGAAAGTTCTCACTAACTCTTGGTGAGCAACACAGCTTTTCCTCTTTTTTTTCCATGCTGGTAATTCATGATTTGAGCACAGATTAGCAGTGACTTAGCACAGAGCACATTCAGTGAAAACTTTAATGCCACAGGAGATCCCTGGGATAATTGGAGGCAGTGAAGGTTGGCTGCATCTGGCAAAGCCCTGAGCACATCATTTCCACAGGAGTCCCTAAACACAACATCTGGATCAGCCCTTGGACTCAGCTCAGCTCCACATTTTGATGCTTTTATTTGAATTTTTGTTATTTTCGCCTCACAAGGGAGAGGAAGGAACAGAGAAGCTCAGAGTGCTGAGGTTCTGTGCTGAGGCTGAGCAAGGATTTCTGTGTGGCCTCAGGGCTGTGGATTTCTGAGCTAAAGATTCTGAAAACTCCCATTTTGCTGGATCTCCACCAGTGCCAATGGTTTGAGAAGGGAAAAGGGAGATGGAGGTAGAGAAGGGAATGGAAAAGTAGGAAAAGCCAAAGGGCAGCCTAGCACAGGAGGACATTTTCATTCCAGAGCCACTTTCTCCACATGAAATTTGTTGATCCAATATTTGCTGAATGCTGAGAGTTATCTTGAAGCTGTGAAGCTGTTTGACAATGTAAGAAGGAGATTTGGATGTCTGACTGTGTCCAGGGAAGGGAACAGAGCTGGGAAAGGGGCTGGAGCACCAGGAGGGGCTGAGGGAGCTGGAAAGGGGCTCAGCCTGGAGAAAAGGAGGCTCAGGGGGGACCTTGTGGCTCTGCACAGCTCCTGACAGGAGGGGACAGCCAGGGGGGTCGGGCTCTGCTCCCAGGGAACAGGGACAGGAGGAGAGGGAATGGCCTCAGGCTGTGCCAGGGGAGGTTTAAATTGGATATTGGGAACAATTTCTTCCTGGCTCAGCTGCCCAGGGCAGTGGTGGAGTCCCCATCCCTGAGGGGTTTTAAGACTATGTGGATGTGGCACTTGGGGACATGTGATGCTCAAAATCATGTGATTCTTTGGCATTTTGAAAACACAAAATATTTAGTAACACAAAAGTGATGCAAGTGATGCTCCCTTCTACCTCATTCAAGAGAGAATTTCATTATTTTCACTCAATGTTCCCACATTTTGAGAGATTTCTGCATTTTCTTAATTTTGCAGCCTGCCATGAGGGAGGGATCAGAGCACCAAGACCTCCCTCTCCAACAACGCTCCCCTGCTCCACGTTTCCAATCAGAAACCATCACCCAGCTCCTAAATCCAGCATGACCAGGGAAGCAGAGCCAGCATCAAGATCCAAATATCAGAGCTGGGCTTTACACTCCCAGTGAACCAAACTGGAATGCTCAGACCTCAACCTGAGCTGCCTCTCTTTGCACATTGAGATGAGGATGGGTGCCTTAGGGAATATGGAATATCACAGCTCTCCCACACAGAAACACCTCAGGAACTCAGATTTAGGAGCCAAACCATTGCTTTGCTCCATGGGAACATTTCCAGGGGAGTTTGTGACACCAGCTCTGAGCAGGGCTCTGCCAACTTTTGACATCTCTTAAAGCCACAGCTCAGTGAGTGATGTAACTACCCGGACATTTCCATTTTCATGTTTAGTAAATTCCAAGTGAAAGCCCAAATAAAGTCCATTTTTCATGAAATATTACTAATTTATCTATTTTTTAGCACTCTCCTTGTGGTATTTAACCATTCACAGTGCACTTCAATAACCACTTATGAAGGTATTCAGGTTACATCCAGAGTAGTAGTAGAAAAATGCTGTTTCATTCTTAAATACTGTTTCATTCCTTTTGTCCCACAATTGTTAGTGCGTAATAAACAACATCTAGCAGGCACAAAGCAAAAAAGAGCTCCCAGCTATCCACCTCTCTCTGATAACTTGTTATTTTAAATGAAATTACAATCTCCTGTTATTTTAAATGAAACATGGTTCAAATCCCACCTTATGTCTTAATGACCACAAGGCTGGACAAAACCTGAGAAAGGCTGTGGCAGGATCGGTGGAAATCCAAATTCAGGACACAACCACTAAACGAAGAGAGAAAAAGGGAACATCGCAATCAGAGCTGATTTTATTTTGCTCCACAGCCACCGGGTGTCACTCTTGCCTATGGAGTCAGAAAGGAATATTTGGTGGCTGATAAAATCCTTTTTCATCAATAAAATCCTGCGGCTCGCACTGGTGACAGCATCGCCCCCCCTTATCACAATTTCAAGGTTTCAAAATCGAATCACCAGCTCATTAGATCTGGGGAGATCTGGAGCTGGCACTTTGGCCTGGGATGATATTTGCAAAATGCATTAAATAATTTTTATTTGTGTAAATGCAGCTGGAAAATTTAGATCAGGTTTAGATTAGGTGTCAGAGGGAAAGTGATGACGAGAGAATGTAAGGATGGGTGAAAAAGCCCAAAAATGTGGCTTTTGCAGGCGTCTCCTCTGCAGCAAGAAGGTGATTGAGCAGATGAAGCTGTGACACATTCCAGCCTTTGAAGGCGAGGCAGTTCAGGTCTCACCGATCCTGTGCCTCAGAATCAGGAGGAGATAAAGGCTGCAAACATTACACAACTCCCTAAATATGCATTCTTCAGAGTATCGATGACTGCCTTGTGTTGGGGGGGGTTTGCTTTTCTGGGATAACAAACTTGTCTTGCAACAGCTAAACCTGCTCTCCTGCTAAATTCTGTATTTTTGAGCTCTCTGGAGATTCTCTGTTTTGTCCAAGGACAAAAAAATCTATTTTATTTTCATACAGAAGAAATCCAATGTGGAATCTTTGTCTGAGGAAGGAACCACTCCAATAAAACGCAACATGACAGGTAAAACCAGTTGCGTTGGCACAGGCTGAATCAGCAAACTGAGCTGATAAGGAAAATTAAAATTTTTAGTCAAAAAGAGGAGAAAATTCTAATGAATGCCCTCATTCTACCAGCACATAAATTGCTGATATTACCTGGCCCTGTGTTGAAATCTCACTATTAAAGCACAGCTATAAGGAATTTCCCATCCATAAACAGGGCATGGATGGGATTTATGGAGATATCAGAGCCTGGGACTCCCTCTAGGTAACATAAGAATAAGCATCACATCCTATAATGCCATAAAATTTATGGTCCAGACTTTAAACTTTGGAATGACTTTTAAAAAGTGGGAGATGTCTATAAAAAGTTTTGTTTGGGGGTTTATTCTGTTATATTTTGCTGCAAGAAGACGTCAAGGATTTGTTTATTTATCTGGGGATTCTTTTCACAGTGAGGGCACCAGGTCACACACAAATACCTTTAAAAATCTACCTCAGGATCAGTGTAATTCAGAGTTATAGATGGCCTTGGAAACGATCAATCCTTTAAATTTACAAGTTCTTATTAAAATAATAAAGCACAGAAAGTGCTTTGCAAGAATCGGGCTGAATCTCCTGAACCTGCTCATTTGCACAATGTGTTGCATGAGAAATTTCAGCAATTCCTCTGGAAATAAATAAATAAATTTTTAAAACAAGCAGAATTTTGACACAACTGATTTGGAAAAATTGATTTGCTGTTTTATCCAGATTTTTTTTAACCTGTTCTTAATATTGGTTTTCCTTGGCACTTTCTTTAAAGTAGAAATAAATTCGTAACATCTTCTGGTTTTGCTCATGCCTCCAAATTTCTACTTTGTTTATACATTCATATCTTCAGGGTGAAAAGCAAGATAAACTAGAACAAAAAATCAGATGAAAACTTATTACTCCAGGGACTGGACAACACAAAAATCTCTGAAAAATATACAATAGCAACAGGTTTTATTTTTTAAAGGCTTCACCACATATTTTGTGCTGAGGTTCTGATCCCTGCAGGTGCTAAAGAGCTGCTGGATGCATCCCAGGACTGTCCTAAGGATGCTGAACTTTTTGTAAAAGTGGTGAGGGCTTCAGAGTTTGACTAAACCCTGCTAAGATCCCCTGGTTTGGTTTTCCAACTCCTGAATGATTTATGGGCACAAAGTAGGTCTACAGCAAATCCATAATTGATGCCTCTCTTTCGGCGCGCAGCCGAACAAATGGAAAAGTGGATTTGAAACGCACTTGATTTGTTGCTTGTTGTGGTTGGGATGAACGGACATCCAAAGGACTATGGTGTTTTCTGGCTTGCCCGGAGATAAAATTCTTTCTAGATGATCTGAGAGCTGAAAAATTCGGTACCTTCATCAAGATAAAAGCAGAAACTTCTTCCCTGGCAGGCTGGTGATAACGCACGCCTCAGGCAGAACACAAATAACCACTCATTTTTAAATAAAAGTAATTAAATTTAGTTGTTTAAAAAAAATATATATAATTTTTTAAAAAGATATGAAGGACCTGGGTTTTTGCGTTTTTTTTTTTTTTTTTTTTTTTTTTTTTTTTTTTTTTTTGTCATCCACATCCCTATTCCAGCCCTGCCACAACCAGGTGGGCGCAGCAATAACTGTGGCTCCTCAACCTGATGAAAACAGTGTCGCATTCAGAAACTCGATAAATGAGTGGGAGGGACGAGTAGTGCCTCCCCCCACCAAGGATGTTTTGTTAATTAAATTAGCATTTAAATAGCCAGAGCTAATCTGGGAAGTCAGCCCCTCATTACAGTAACTAGGAAGGGGGAAAGGAGCCGCAGACAATTCCCTACAAGATGGGGTTAAGTTGGCGTTTCACAAACTATTTGCCCGGCCTGTCCCTCCCAAGTGAAAGCTGCCACCCCCCCCTCTTTCCTCCCAGCATAATTAGCATGTTCCAGGGCTGTGAATGGAAACAATATCCTCCCTCCAAGCTGTGCCCCTCCAGGGAGATGCTTCCCACAGATTGTGGAGCCCTGAGCCAGGGAAAGGCCTTGTCGAGGAATTCACAGTGGGGTAATTACACCGAGGCAGAGCTTGTGCCAGTGCAAGAGGAGCTGCACTGCTGTAATTCAGCGCAGGAAGCAGGGGGAAGCATAAAGGGAAAGTGCAGAGGCAGGACTTGCAGAAGGAATGAGAATTTATTGCTCCCGAGCATCTTCCCAGGGCGCCGAGAAGCAGCAGCAAAATTGGGATGGGTCTCTGGACTCTAAGGATGTCTCTGTCTTTGAAGAACTTCACAGAAAATAAATAGCAATGGTTATATGTTAATATCGTTTCTCCTTGGCTATTAGAAGTGAAGGAAGGCTAAAAGAGTGATTTTTCAGATTTTAAAAGGAATTCTTCATTCCGAGTAGAAAACTGGAGCAAGGCTTGCAAGAAGTGTGTGATTGCACTTAAAACGCACCAGGCACCTCTGTGGAACAAGTAAAAAAGTGGTGTGTGATCCTTCCCCTGAAAGATTTGCTGCTTAATTTTACCTAAACCAGTGGTGAGTGACACAGGAGAGGAGATGCAGGAGAAGGGCTGCCTTTGGGTGGCACCTGCCATCCCCAGCAGTGCTCACATCTGGCCATGGGCTTCCTCCCATTTCTCCAAATCAAATTCCCGAGGTAAAAACCTCCCATCCTCCTCCACTCGTGGTGTTCAGCTGGAAAGTGAGGATTAAATTCATCTCCACGGCCAAAGCACTCGGTTTCAGAAAATCCTTGGTGCGGTTTTGTCGAGGCCCCAGCTGGAAAATACCACAAGAAGTTCAAAGCTGGGTTTCATCCTGTAATTGGATCCTCAAGTTCACAAGTGCAAGGACCAACTGTGCAGGCTCAGAGTGGGATGTCCCCTCTCCCAGGGAGCTGCAGAGATGATGCTTTCCCCTGCTGCAGATAAAAACTCAGTTTTTGCTTCAAGCTTTCACAACTCTGCTTGCTCTGACCTGTTATTTGATATTTTTTGTAGCTTTAAGACATCTTCCCAACCTTCATCTTGCTTGGGATGCTCTTAGTAATGTGGGCATTAATCCCAGCGTGACTTAAATGCCAACTTAATATTCGTTTTCTCTCTGCTTTGACAAGATATTCTTCAGGTCAGACAGGCATGAAATGATAAATATTGAGTGCAGTTCTTCTGGGCAAAAAGTGCCACCTGCCAAAATCTTATCTTGAACCTACTTGGACATGTGTTATTTATTTATTTCTGTCACAAAACCTCGTTCAGTGTTGGGAAGCCAAAGGATTACAACTGTGAATTTTGGAGTGGAGAGGGGGGTGTTTCTGTCCTTGCTGAAATCTGCCTTTTCAAAACAACATTGAGAGAATCCTTGTTTTGAACTAAAATAGCAGCTGCAAGGGTTTTCAACCATGACCATTTAAATGAGGTTTGGAGGGTTTTTTGCATCTTTGCATTTTAGTTTCGTTCTTGGCCTTTGCAATAAGTGGCTGTGGTTGAGCAGTTGAAGGGTCGGGTGAGGATAAATTGTGATATTGTTCAGGCTATGTCTGATTATTCCTGCTGATGATTTTACTGAGCTGCCTTTGCTGACACTGAACCCACCAGGGGCTGCTCTGTGAAACCAGACCCAGACAGGACCTGACCCATGGTCTGTACCTTGGGTTGTGGCTCATGATGGTTCTCTGGGATCCTTGGCACAGGAAAAATGTGGAGCTGTTGGAGTAAAACCAGAGAAGGCCATGGAGATGCTCCAAAGGCTGGAGCCCCTCTGCTCTGGAGCCAGGCTGAGAAAACTGGGAATGTTCAGCCTGGAGAAGGGTCCAGGGAGAGCTCAGAGCTCCTTCCAGAGCCTAAAAGGGCTCCAGAAGAGCTGGAGAGGGACTGGGGACAAGGGATGGAGGGACAGGACACAGGGAATGGCTTCCCAGTGCCAGAGGGTAGGAATAGATGGGAAATTTAGAAGGAATTCCTGGCTGTGAGGGTGGGCAGGCCCTGGCACAGGTTGTCCAGAGAAGCTGTGGCTGCCCCTGGATCCCTGGAGGTGTCCAAGGCCAGGCTTGGGGATAGTGGAAGGGGTTGGGGTTGGACCAAGATGAGCTTTTAACATCCCCTCCAACACAAACCATCCTATGATTCTGTGATATTTGACAAGATATTACTTATAAAGTGATTTCTGATGGACAGAATCCCCATGTAACACAGAGGAAATCCCAAGGTGAGGTGTGTAAGTTCCAGTGGAGATGCTGTTGTCTGCTCAACATGAAATACCTCAGTATTTTCCCCAAAGGAGGGGACTCAGATATGATGGGCTTCCCTTGCAGTCCCCAAGGGTAGAGTGGCAGGGTCTGGGGTGACCTTGATCTCCTTCCACTCTATAAATGCCATTTTGGCTGCACACCCTGACAAATCCCTCTATTCTGAAGGACTCCACATCCAAGCATACAATGCCTGGGCCCCTCACTTCAATGTGGACATTGAGGGGCTGGAGTATGTCCAGGGAATGGAATGGAGCTGGGGAAGGGGTTGGAGCACCAGGAGGGGCTGAGGGGTCTGGGAAAGGGGCTCAGCCTGGAGAAAAGGAAAAAGGTTGGTCATTAGATTGGTCATTAGAAAGAATTTCTTCCCAGAAAATCTGGTGCCTGGGAAGTTCCACCTGAACACGAGGAAGAGCTTCTTTCCTGTGCAGTGACCAAGCACTGGAACAGGTTGACGAGAAAGGATGTGGAGTTTCCCTCACTGGTGATGTTCCAGGACTGTCTGGATGCAATCCTGTGCCCTGTGCTCTTGGTTGACCCTGCTTGAGGAGAGAGGTTGGACCAGATGACCCGCTGTGGTCACCATTAAGTTGACCAGTTCTGTGATTCTCTGCTTAGACATTGGCAGGGGCTGCCCAGGGAGGTTTTGGAGTCCCCATCCCTGGAGGTGTCCAAGGAACACCTGGACATGACACTCAGTGCTCTGGTGACAAGGTAGTGATGGATCACAGGTTGAACTCCACATCAATTCCACATTAATTAATTCCGTGATTTAATTAATTCCGTGATTCAGCCAGCCTGCTTCGTTACCAGGCCGGGGGCAGGGGGAAGAACTACATCTCCCAGCGCGCACCGCGGTGGCCCGCCGGGAGCTGAGGGGGGCGTGGCCTTGCGCGATGCTCGCTGGGAATTGTAGTCCGTCCGGCATTGGCCCGGCGCGGCGCCTCCCTCCCCGGCGCTCCTCCCCGCTCCGGCTCTCGCTCGGCAGACGGAAGCCGGGCAGGGACGGGGGAGCCGGGAAGGCTGGAGCGGCACGATGGGGGACTCCAAAGTGAAGGTGGCGGTGCGTGTCCGCCCCATGAACCGGCGAGGTGAGACTCCTTCTTCTTCCTCAGCATCCCCCTGCTCTGTACTTCCCGGGAGCGGCGCGGCCCGGTGGTGCCGGTCCTTGGGGACAGGTGTCGGTCGGGACAGGTGTGTCCCAGTGCGGGTGAATCGATGCGTGTCCGTGTGTCCTTCATTATTTGTTTATTAATAGACACAGCCCGGCTCGGCATAGGCGGCTGTGCGGCCGCAGCCGCGCTGTGCTCACCCCCCTCTCCCGATATCTTTTCCCAAACCTGGATTTTTGGCTTTATTTTGTCCCCTCCTCTCCCCCGGGGATCAGCCCTCTCTGCACCTGCTTTACAGCCGGTTCCTGCTGGGACAGCGCTTCCTTCTTCCTGCTTTGCGGATTTGGGGGAAAATGCCTCTTTTTCTGCATTTTGCCCCGTGCTAATTCACCCCGCTGCTCTCCAGCCCTCGGTGCTTTGAGTGGGACGCTGTGAACCAGATGACAGCGACACAAGGACAAAAAACAAGCAAGAAAATACAGAAGAGGAAGCGAGAATTGACAAGAAAAATTTTTGTTGTTGTTTTTTGGGTTGTTGTTGGTTTTTTTTTCCCCTCAACGAAACTTGCCTAAGGGTTATGTTAATCAGACCGTGGTCTGGGCAGCTGTTTAAATGTTTATTACTTGTCTTAATTAGAAAAACTTGCTCTGGATGATGAGGAAGCGAGTATGAAAAGGCAGCTTCAGCCAAGGAATGGGAAGGTGAAGAAGGCAGAAATCCAAGAAAGTGTAGGGTGGCTTTTTTTTTTTTAATCCCACATTCTCACAGGAGTATGCCAATAATTCCTTTTGGGGAAAGGGGATCAGTGAAGTCAGTTTAGTAGTTGGAGCAAAAAAATGAGGGACAGGGGAAGCCCTTTATTGCCTACATCATCTAACATATAATATCTTTTTAATTCCTTTCTGTAAAAAAAAAAAAGGGTTAAAGTGTTAAATACAGTGATTCTGTGCCTGTAAAACGTCATCAGGGGAATGTTCACTGAGTTCACAAGAGTTCCTGAGTCCCACTTCCAGCACAAGAGATGCAGTTGATGTCTTTACAGTCTGGTGGTTTAGGGAAATTGAGGATATTTTGACCAAAAGCTGCATTTTGTTAAACTTCAGGTGCCAGCTCTCAAAATTGAGGAGAACCCATGCTTAGAGAGAATAGTTTGGAGGAGGTGGAGTGGCAGTGTGGAGGAGTTGGTGGGAGCCGGGACAGGAGCTGGAAGGTGGTGCCCGGTGTCGGTGACAGATTTGGGCTTTCCTCTTGCTCATGTCCCTTTCCTGACATAGGTCATTTCCTTGGCTGTGCCCCAGATGTCTCCTGACTCTGCTTGGTGTTCCTCACCCCCCGGGATTAGACAATAATTCAGGTTGGAAGGGACCCCTGGAGCACGTCAGATGAGATGAGGTTGCGCAGGGCCTCCACCAGTGAAGTTTGGGATCTCCAGGGGTGACTAATGCACCTCTCCCTCCCACATATATCCCTCATCTGTTCAGCCCTGAGTTTGTCCTCATGTTCCTTTCCAGCCAGGAACTCCGGGGAAGCAGTGGGGGAAGTAAAGGAATCTAGAGAAATCTAGATTGTATCTTGGTATTCTCTTTCACAGAATATCCTGAGTTGGAAGGGACCCACAAGTCCAACTTCTGTTTGTCTTTTATTCTGTATAAACTTAAAAATCTTATGGAGAGGATGACTCCTGTCAGGAGTGAGGGACATTTGAGTATCAGTCCTTGATGCTCCTCAGAGAGAAGGGGGGCCTGAACCCCCCACTCTGGGCAGTTTGCTGCTATTAAACATCCTGTTATTTGTGAGTGATGCCTAAATCCATTTAAGTCTAGCCTAGAAGATCCATGTAGTTTTCTCCCTCAAACAAAATGTCCTGCAAGTGTTTTTTTGGTTTTTTTTTCCCCCAGCATATTTTTTGTCACAGTCCAGATGTTTTGGTCAGGTCTAAACAACTGATACCTCCCTATGGTATTTCTGATGCACCTTGAATTTATAGAAACAGTGATACCAAGGCAATAATTTTTCTTACCTTTTTAATGTTAAACTTAAGCATTTGTGTAACTGATTTTCTGAAGAGTCATCCATTTCCAAGACTTTTGTGGCCTTGCTTTTTTTTTTAATTACGTTTTGAGGCAAGAGGCAGCTTTCCTGGAAGCTCTTTCATACACATTTTGTTCTGAGCAGTATTTGTATGGACTTCTGGGGCTTTGGACCTGAAGCAAGTATTTGTTTTCTTCAGGATCACGAGTAATGTTCTTTCCTTCCCTCTGTAGCAAAGGGCTTAACATTACAAACCTGTCAGAGGGCTGAGACTGTGGAAAGTTAAGCTTTGAAATATTCTTGGTGTTTACTTGTGGTGGTGGTGGTTGTCTTTGGTGTTTGAGTTATGAATTTCTTAAGGCAAGGGTTTATTAGGTTAATAAAAGTGGCGTGCTTAACTGTTAGGAGTTTTTTACAGCTCATAAAAGTATAATGGGTTCCTTGCCTGCATGTGGAAGGGGTTTGTGTATCAAATAATTGGTTATTTATAGCACTCACATTTCAAGGTGTTTGGATTGAGGGTCCTGCTCCATTCTCATGCAGAGAGGCAATCCATAAACTCACTTTATAGCACTAATTTTTAGCGAGGGGAAGCATTTCTAATTGTACTTGGGTTTGGTTTGTTTGTTTGTTTGTTTTTTTTTTCATCCAGGCTACTTTATTTTGAGTCTCTCTTCAAATTAGACCTCAATCCTACTAAGCCTGTATGGAAGTTTTGCTTTTACAAAAATGCTGCTGTGCCCACACGTTCTCAGTGCCACGTCTGAGGTTGGAGGCTCTCCTGGGTGGCAACTGAGGCGTCTTTTTTTACATCCCTCCTGCTTTGCAAACTGGGATCTCGATTAACAGGCTTTTATGAATTAAATAATTCAGTACTGCTCTGTTAGATAAGGCTCCTGGTCTTTTATTTTCTTGGCTCTGTAATTCACTGAAGTATTTCCTAGTGCACTGCGTTATTCAAATGGGGGTTTGATAACAATCAGGAAGTTCTTTTGCTGTTTTATTTAAGATTTGCAGTGGATTTCCTTTCATAAGTGTCGTGTTTGAATTCTCTTAGCAGATATTCATCATATTTCAGGTAAATGTAAATCTCAAGCCATACCATGAAGCAAAGCAAATGACAGCTTGAAGGCTTTTTAATTAAGATTTTTCTGACTGAATGCTTTGTTTTCAGGTGATGTTTGGGTACAGGCAGTACATAAGTACATTAAGTCATTGTGTTTCCTTGTGCTTTTGAATCAGTTCAGTGTCGTGTTAATTAATACTGATAAAAGTTGTTCTATTTTAAAAGAACATGACTTATGCTCAAGGATATGGCTGATGCCATTTAAGCCAGTCCAAACTGATCTAACTTGGGTCAATAATTTTTGAAAAAAGAAAATGCAGGAAAGCAACTGCCTTTGTTCTGGCAATGCTGCCATATTAAGCTATCCTAGGATTGCAGTGTAAAACCTGCAGTTCCAGTTTAAATATCTGGATTAAGCTGTTCTAGAACTGTAGTGTGAGACCTGCAGCTCCAGCTTAAATATTTGGATTAAGCTGTTCTAGAACTGTAGTGTAAAACCTGTTTAAACCTCCAGTTTAAATACCTGGATTGTCTGTAAATACACACTCAGGTACCTGTTATGTTGATATCAATATTTATCCACACTGTCAGTGTTGAAACAGGGATCTTCTCATACTTAAATGCTAAAGTGAGGAAGGAATTTGCTTCTGTATCTGTACAAGCTTCTGATCATTGTGTCAGGTGGTAATTTTATGTCCTCCTACTCTTTTTGGAGAAGATTTCATTTCCATTTGAAATGTTTTTGGGGTTTGAGGTGAGGAGGTAGGGATTGTTCCCGTGCTCTTGTTTGTTTGTTTTCCCATGGAAATTACACCAGAGACAATTTATCTATAAATTGGAGCTTGTGCAAGCGGATTTATGAGATTAATTACAGTATCAGAGGGCATGAAATGGCACCTGTTGTATATCCTGATGGCAATGTGCAAACCACAGGGCTTTTCTTACCTTTATCCTTGTCATACACGAGTGCCTGGAGTTTGGAATATTTCCTGGTGATGGTTGATAAGCCATAAAACAGTGTTTGGGCTATGAGCAGGATTAACCTTGAGATAAGGTGCCAAATGGGTAAAGGATGCAGAGTTAATGTTTCATCTTGTGAGGCAATTGTATTTCAAGAGCTCCTGAGGTGCTACAGTCTTACTCCTCCCCACAGCCAGAGACTCCCAGACATGCATCGTGGATGCCACAAAGGAATTTTAGTGCTAATTGCACCTTCCCAGGAATTTTCGTGCTAATTGCACCCTCTGAGCTCCAAGTGTAGGGGGAGGTTCCCTTGCTGCTCTGGTTTCAGGTTGGCTGCTCCTCCTGGAGATCAGATACACCTGGAACAGCTCTGCCTTGGCTTTTGGGTGCTTGGTGGCTGAGCAAACTCAGGCATTTCATGCCTGTTAATAATTCCAGAGTGCTGAACTTCCCTGGGAGCTCAGCAGAGTCCCCACACTGATTTATTTACTCTGTCCCCACGAGCCCAGGGGTGTTTGCAGCAGCAGAGCTGGCTGTGAGCAAGGTCCATGTCCAGATCCATGAAGTGCCTTCACTAAAGCTGCTTGGGAAGCTCTTTCCTTGCAGGAAACGAAGCAGCAGAGAATAGAACACGTTTTTAAGCATTTGGACAACATGGAATTAACATGAGAGGGCACCTTGCCTGTTCCATGTGCTGAGTTTGAGTTGATTTTCCCCTCATGGGCAAGCTCTGATAGCATCATGTGCCCTTCCAGATGCACTCTTACATATTTAATGACCTTTAATTGCTGCAAACTGAAAATTTCATGACTTACATTTGAGCAGTTCATATAACAAGAGAAGCTTGAAAGGTGCCTTCATGTTGGTAGATGTAAAATACAAGAAATTACTCTATTTTTGGTAGAATTTATCACTATGTCTTGCTTTTAGACTCTTTTTTCCATATAAGCCCTCAGCATTATCATGTAGATGGAAGTTATTTTCACATTCACTCATCTCCTAAGTTAGTTTTGCCTTTATTTGTGTTGGCTCCTACGTGGCAAAGAGATAAGTCACTCTTGGGAAACAAATCTTGGCAGGGAAACTTGAGGACTTGTTGTCTTTGAACTGGCTTTCACATTTCTTTTTCAAACAAAAAAAAACCAGAAGACCCCAAACAACAGCTTCTCTCTTTTTTTTTTTTTAGTTGATTTGTGTGATAAACAAATATTTTAATTTACTGTTTAAACATTTCTCAGTTTTTGCTGCTTGTTTTTCCAGACCAAGAAAGTTATGAGAAACCAATTGTGATTTCTTATCCAATGCAACTTGACGGCTCAGGGTACAACATTCCAGGACTAACCTCCAAGGGAATGTTAATCTCCTGAAAATCTACTGGCAATTTAAAATATAAAATTTCTATCGTCTGTCTTCACAGGAGATTATTTGAGCTTTTGTGTTTTGGGCCAATTTTGGCTTATGAGCTTAGGAGGGGCACTTTAAACCTTTCACATTTTATTTGTTATACTTCAGTTGGCTTTTGCAGCTTTTGTGAAGCTCTGCAAGGCCAGTTGTTCTGGTTCCCAGTGACTCTGTAGAACCTGAGGCCCATCTCTAAAGGGTCCTGAGGTGTCACTGAAGGTACAGCTGCCCTAAATCTGATAGTGGGACCAGGAGGAACCTGAGACAACATTTATTTGGCCTGTCTTGTAACACCAGGTTCATGGCTCGGTATTTGAAAGGGCTGGAATGTTATCAACCTTCTTAAACTAATTTCTTTAATTGAGATCTAATGGAAAAACTTACCTGGAAATCAAAGCTCTTGATTAACTGGCAACTGCTTTCCCTTAATTCATGGAATGGTTTGGATTACAAGGGATCTTCAACTCATCCTATTCCACCCCCTGCCATGGGCAGGGACATCTTCCACTATCCCGGGGGGTTCCAAGCCCCATCCAGCCTGGCCTTGGACACTTCCAGGGATCCAGGGGCAGCCACAGCTTCTCTGAGCACCCTGTGCCACGGCCTCAATTCCTTCCCAATATCCCATCTATCCCTGCCCTCTGGCCATGGGAAGCCATTCCCTGTGTCCTGTCCTTCCATCCCTTGTCCCAAGTCCCTCTCCAGCTCTCTTGTAGCACTTCTAGGCACAGGAAAGTTGCTGCCATCTTATACAATGAGAAAAAATAGGGAATACAAAGTTGAAAACGGAGAAATAATTTGTAACAGACCTTTCATTACCCTGGTTGTGGTACTAAAAGTTCTTACTACAGCATGCACTCCCAAACCATAAGTTTAAAGTCTTACATATTCCCTTATTTACTGTGTCATTGTTCACTTTAAGATTATTTCAAGCTGCCCTGCACAAGCCTTCTCTTAAGATCATTTTGTTTGGGTCTGAAATGCAGTGGCCTGCAGTGGGATGGTTTTTAGGGTTATGGCTGAGGAAGATTCAGTGTCACCATGTGGCAGTTCAGGTGTTTCTGTTTTGCCACCCAGGGCAGCCTCTAGATTTGGGTACATAATTATCCAGCCTCTGTTGTCAGTTGTTGCAGTCCATGGAAACAGCTCCCTGCCAGATCCATAACTAAAGACAGGAATTTCCCATCCCACATTTTCCAAAATACCTTTCTCCCCTTCCTCCAGGATTCACACACACTCCTTGTCTCTGCCCCAAACCTGATTAGTACAATTTCAAGTGGCACCTTTGCCAGTGTTTCTTAACTCTGTTGTGGAAAATCTGCTGTGGTGAGTTTATGATTGCCAGACACGTGACTGCTGTTACAGAGGGATTGGAAACTCTTACCTGTGGTGGGAATGGGCCAGTGCCTGCTGAATCCACCATTCCTTGCAATGCTAGGCTGTTCCTGGGTTTGCTTTTCCAGCTCTGTCTTGCTTGCTAACTTTTCCATCCTGTTTGAAACTCACTGAATTTCTTAGTGAAAAAGCCCAAAGTGATGGGGAGTTATTTTTACAACACCCACAAAGCTGTTATCCAAGGCATAGTAGCGATTTGGGACTTACACAAGTGTGGTTTCAACTATGATCTACACTGAATCCCAGTTTTAGAAAAGTCATGTGAGGTGTTGAAAAATCAAGGGAATGGGGAAGGAGAGTGGCTTCTTTCAACCCCCACCTTCCAGTTTCACAAGTGAAATAAAAACTCATCCAAGGAACTCTCTGTGAGCAGCTTGGACACAACACTCTAACAATTATTCTTACACTCAGCCCAGCTTTGCTTAACACTTGTACTGCTGCGAAATGTAAATGTGGAGAAGTGACTCAGATAAGTGTTACCCTTTTATTATGGATGTCACAGCTCTCTTACTCTGAAGCTGTGGAAGAGATTTTCATTCTCTGCAATAAATGGTTCCTGATGTTGAGAGTTTGAGTTTTTATTCTTCAAAGAGGAATTAGCTGATTAGTTTCTTGATTTGATGAAGCAAGTGAGTAGTTGATTGTGTTTGCTCAGTAATGACTGAAGGTAGAAGCAAGTTAGCAATAATAATAGGTGAGATTTTCTTTTTGTTTGAGGTGCAAAATTTGAGATAAATCTCCAGTCTGGCAGTGAGCTGCTTCTGTCATCTTTTAATTTCACCTTTAATTTCTGAATTCCATGCTGCCTGAAAAAACCACACCTAAATAGTTGAAGAAAATAATACCAAACTCTGATAAGTGAGTCCTTACTACAGGAGGAATTAATTGGGGTGTTTGGATGTGCATCCTTCTGATCTTATCTTGGTGCATCCCAATTTTGCTTGTTGTTCAGGAGCAGCAAGTACCCAGCTCACCTGGGAGACATTGAAACTAGTAAAAGTAAGGGTGGAGTCCTTGTGTGATCATATCCAAAAGAGCAGGCAGATAATTTGACTATAAGCTAACCTGCTTTAATGATATTAAAAATGTAATGAGGTGGAAATGATGATGATATAAGTTTCAGTAGTGGCTCATGTAAGACTCATCTGTCGGTGAACCGGAAGCATTAAAGAATTTAAAAATCTGCCAAAGAATGTAATGGAGGCAGGGTTTGAAGAAAGTGAATGATGTGCTGTTCAAACAGGATTTAAACAGCTGAAAGGAGGGTTTCCATGTGAGCCTTTGGCCAAGGTAACTGGGATAAGCAGCCTTAAGGCTGTCTGGATCCAGACCCAGCTTAGAGGCTCAATAGGTTTCTTAGGGGTTTGTTTCATGTGACACCATGAACTGATGGAGCAGTTCATCTCAGCTGGGACAAGATCTCTCCCAGCTCCTCTCTTCCCTCTGCCCAGGTCTCCTCACCTGTTTGCATGGCCAAGCTTTCAATGGGCTGATGGAGCTTTCCATGGGGTCTGGATACATCCGTTTTCCATCTTGGGTATTTTTCTGCTGTTGAAATAACTTGAGATGAGTTACAGAGGATCTGCTGAGCATGGTAGTGGCAGAAGGTGAGCAACAGGCACAGGAGAAAAGGACTGGAACCTCTCTGTTTGAAAATAGCTGCTAGTTTGGCTCCAACACATTTTCCAAAATCATGCTGCACACCAAGGTGAGGGGTTTTAGCATTACCTGTGTGAGAGTGATAATCAAACAAGGTGTGTTGCACAGGACAAATTGGCTTTGAACCTTTTTTCTTACGACAACATTTGACTATAAGGAAGTCTTTTATTCTGCTTGTGTTCTTTCTTAAGGTCATTTCACAGAGAGAGGTTTAATGAGCACTGGTAAGATGGAGTTCACTGGGCAGTCATGGATGCAAAGCCTGCCATGGGCGTTCTCTCTCAAGAGCTGCATTTAAAAACGTGGCAGAAAGCATGCTGCTTGCAGACCTTTATGCTTTGCATGGGGCAGGTAAAACCCTTCCTCAGGAGCTGGGAAGAGCAGGTCAGTGCAATACAGGGTGTTAATCACTAACCAGCCAGACCAAGATAAAGCGCCTTGTTGGATATGGGATGTATGGAGAACGTGGTTTCATCTGAGCAAGCATGTGTTGCATATTAATGATAGGTAAATTGGCTTTCAGGGTGTGGGGAGAAATTAAAATAAACACTGGCTTCTGGAACTCGTCTGGCTCTTCCTCCTGCAGAAGCACAGTGTAATAACAGAGGAGCAGTTTTGCTCAGGAGAATTGCAGTTTCATGTGACTGCCTGCTTTGGCCAGTGATCTCGAGTTTTGTTTTGTGTGAGGTAGCAAAAAACTATAAAATTCCTTTCCAATTTTCCAACATTTCATGGAAGAAACTCCCTCTTATTATTGTGTCACTTATCAGGAGAGAGAAGTCTGCAAGATGCTGTGCAATAGGCACAGCCTGAGAGATTTCCAGACTGAGTTTATAAGGTGCTGTGAGGTGAAAGAGCAAGTACAGGTGACTGAGGAGGAAAAAGCAGAGATGAAGGAGGATGAGGATTATAATTAACATGATTAGACACGAGCGTATTTGGGTGATTCAGCTGAGGTGCTGAACCCTGTGTGGAGGTTATTCCCTGTAGCCCCTTGTCATCCTGGCGTGGGAGGGTGTGAACAGTGTGTCATGGCCATCAAAATCAGCACTTGGGAGCCCTTTCCAGGGCCAGTGTCACCATTCTTGACCTGCTAACTTAATTTCGTTCTGGCCTTAATTGCAATTTGTGCTATCAGCTCTAAAATTGTAAAAATAGTCTTGGGAAATTTGTAGGGAAGAAAAAGTTATTCTGTTATTAACAAAGGTTCTGTCTCAGAAGGGTTCTACTGAAAAAAGAAATTACAAAGTTGCATATTTTTCCATAAAATTGTTAAAAAAAGGTTTTTTTGGAATACAGCGATGAGCTTGTCATCTTTGGAGAGTTTCTATGACTTTGTCAAGGGCTGTACGAGTTTTAGGTGTTAAGAGTTCTAGGAGAGTTGATGTCGCAGCTTTTTTAAAATAAATGGAAAAGTGGACTTGGTTCATAGTTGGTAATTCCCAAAACAGGTCTGACTCAATTGATTTTTGTTTCTAGAAGCTGTTGTAAATGTTTGTGTGGAGGCCACACGTCCTGGGTGTCTGTGGCAGTGACTTTGGGTGTGAACAGTGTCATGGCCATCAGAATCAGAACCTGGGAGACCTTTCCAGGGGTGGTGCGATTAGTGTCACTGTGCAAGGACTTGTTTGTGTGCAGGCTCCACATCCTGGGTGTCTGTAGCAGTGACTTTGGCCATGACACACTGTTCACACCCATTGGAATCAGCACCTGGGAGCCCTTTCCAGGGCCAGTGTCACCATGCAGGGACATGTTTGTGTGCAGGCCCCACATTGTGGGTATCTGTAGCAGTGACTTTGGCCATGACACCCATCAGAATCACCGCTTGGGAGCCCTTTCCAGGGCCAGAGCAGGGACTTGTTTGTGTGCAGGCCCCATGTCCTGGGTGTCTGTAGCAGTGACTTCGGGTGTGAACAGTGTGTCATGGCCATTGGAATCAGCACCTGGGAGCCCTTTCCAGGACCGGTGTCACCATGCAGGGACTTGTTGTGTGCAGGCCCCACATCCTGGCTGTCTGTAGCAGTGACTTTGGCCATGACACCCATCAGAATCACGCCTGGGAGCCCTTTCCCAGGCTAGTGTCACTGTGCAGGGACTTGTTTGTGTGCAGGCTTCATGTCCTGGGAGTCTGTAGCAGTGACTTTGGGTGTGAACAGTGTGTCATGACCATTGGAATCAGCACTTTCCAGGGCCAGTGTCACTGTGCAGGGACATGTTTGTGTGCAGGCCCCATGTCCTGGGGGTCAGTAGCAGTGACTTTGGCCATGACACCCATCAGAATCAGCACTTGGGAGCCCTTTCCAGCATTAGTGTCACTGTGCAGGGACTTTTTTGTGTCCAGGCCCCATGTCTTACAGCAGTGACTTTGGTGCAGGCTGTGTGCTTTATCCCATACCTAACTCCATTTGTCACTGGGTGGATACCTTGGACTGCTCTCAGCGTTATCTGAAGCTTTTATTTTGCTTTCCCCGCCTCTACAGCCGAGAATTCTCACACACTCCAAATATCCTCATTACTCATAGTCCACATCCCACTGCCTGATGTCACTTGGGAGAGCTGGACTTGCCTGGAGCCTGTGGGGGAAGGACAAGCCCTTTTCTACGTGCTTGCACCTAAATTATTTTTGATGGGACTTGAATTTCTGTGAGCAGGTGCCCCAGGACTGACAGCTGGCACCGTATCACAGCAGTGGCCAGGGAAAATGTGCTGCAGATGGCAGGGGCAGCTTTCCCTGTGAGGCATTGAGGGAGCAATAAGAAGAGCTGTCAAAGTGGTATCAAGCCTAAATGGTTCTTTTCCCCCAGAAGAAATTTCATACTGCCCTTGTATATGCTGATTGTCCTTCAGTGAAACCCAAATGCTTTTTCTTGCTTTGAAAAGAGTGCTTGCTTTAAAGCTGGACAGGATCCATCCCATCAGAATATCCCTAGAAGTGGAATTTGGCAAAAGTCCTGTTTCTATTCTCTGGCTGATGGGTGGCTGTCAGGCTGCATGAATAAATTTGGTGTCTGGAGGAAGTAATGGTGTATATAATCCCAGTGCTTTAGGAGCAGCACTTGACACTCTCTCATTTCTTTATAGAGCTTGATCTGCATACAAAATGTGTGGTGGATGTGGATGCAAACAAGGTTATTCTTCACCCTGTAAACACCAACCTTTCAAAAGGAGATGCCAGGTAAGATTTTTGAATTGGGAAGGTCAGGTTGCATAAATTAAATATGAGTCTAACAACTAGGAAATGTAGGCCTTGATAGAAGGCTTTTAGTTAAAAAATTATGTATATTCTTTCTGCAGTGTAATTGCCATCATCCATAAAATAAGGCTGATTTTTACCCTGCTGGGAAGTTGCTTTGAAAACCTTGTGAATTTTCTTCTTGCTCCCAGCAATGTGTTAGTGGTTAATGAACCCATGAACTTTCATTTTTTTCTCATGTGCTGCTATGGGACAGGAGAAATTTAAATCTGCAAAACAATTTGAGCAGAGCAGAGTTTGTAATTCTGGAATGAAATTAATTTTCACAGTTGTTTTCTTATAATGGGTCGTGGTGTAAGAAGGTGAATGGGAGCATTCTGGAGAGATGTAGCTCTAGGAGTTTCTTGACAGTGGGGCATTCCATGCATCAAAAATCCGTGGAGAAGTTTGTGTCAGAACTGGCATTAATCTGTTAAATTACTGTGAAACTGAAAAGTCATGTAGTGAGTGATAGAGTTAAGCTTGTGACTACTTAATTTATTGCTAGATGCAAGGGGAGGAAATGGAAAAATACATGCATGAAACAAAATAATGGTGCAGGATAAGGCAAAACCTGTTGCTGGATGTCTGCAGTCAATAGTCTGTTTTCTGGGGGGAAAGAGGTCTTAAGGGTAACAGGAGAAAAATTCTATGTGTTAAATTAAACACACAGAAAAGCTTTGTTTAAATTTTAATGTGATGCTGAGCTGTGTATCAGGGGTCAGAATTCATTAACTGTTGTCTGATCATTTCAAGTTCTCAAACCCAAGTGGACAAGGAAAGAGATCATCAGGTGCAGTATTTACCTTCTATTGTCGTTAGCTGAAAGATTTATTACAGACAGTGGAACTGGAGCTTTAATAAGTTACTTAAAACCAAACAGGCTGTGTTGAGGGGTGTGTTTTTGTTTGTATCAATATCCTCCTCCTCCAGGAACATGTGCATTGTTCAGCTGCCAAAACCCTACGTTGATTTGAGCCTTTGAAAACGGCAGGAAATTGAGATTTTCAGAAGCCAAGTCAGCCACAGCTGGATTAAAAACATTGCTCGTAGTTTCTCTAAAACATGGCAATGAAATGCCTGGTTTATAGTCCCTAATATGTGTTTAAAAACGTTCATGGGGCAGCCACACATCATGCAAATCCTGTCCCTTGGCAGGGGAGGGCTGGGTTGGCAGTGGCTTGAGGTCCCAGACAAGGTGGTGAGCTCAGTGTGAGAAGAATGCTTCATTTGCATCCTCACAAATGGCCATTGCTAATCTAAGCAGGAAGCATAGGAAATTTATCTGGGGTGATTTAATAGAAGAGGGGAAAGTGGAGGCCCATTAACTGCACTCTGGGTTTGCCTGGACATCGTGAGACAGCAGATCCCAAAAACACAAGTTGGAGCGGTGAGGGTTTGGAACAGGGTCCTTTTGGAGCAGGTTACACCCTTGGGAGGCTGCTGCTGAGTTGTCTTGGCTGCTGCAGCTCCATCAGAGGATTCTTAAATATCAGCTCAAGGAGAAGGTTTGTTGTAGCTGCAGTTTTTCTAAGTCTGGGGTTTAATTTATGCTCAGGTTCTGCTTCCGTTTCCAAATCCACTGTCAACTACTTTGCCTTCTGTTGCAAAATCAATTTCTTTGGATTTTGGAGTTTTCTGGTGTCTCAAGTGAGCTCAACGAATTCTGGCAAACCTTTTAACTAAACAGGGAAAAGAGAAGTAATAAATATTATAAATACACAGTTCAGCTGCTTGTAAAGCAGGGCAAGTTTTGAAACCTCCAGAGCTTTGCTGCATTTTTCCTTGAGGTGCCAGGGTCAATTTAGGAACTGGGAAGAGAATTTTAGAGGCAGAATTCAGTGCTGTCACCTCCCCACTTGTCATGACTCAGCCTTGCTCAGGCAGGGAGTGACATTTGGAAAAACAACCCATGACTTTTGGATTTAAGCATTTTTTTCCCCACTTCCATCTCCAAGTCTGGGAGATGAGGAGAAAAAATAAATCCCCCAGCTTGAAGTGTGTGGGAACTGACTGTTGCATAAGGCAAATTGTGTCCATTAATTGCCACTGAAATATTCCTAGGTCTTCAGAAAAGTGTCTGTAGCTGTTTCAAATTTGGCATTAAAATTAAGGAATGTTTTGAAAATCCTGGTGTTAACTGATGGACCTCAGTTCTTCTTGTCTCTACAAACTGAATATATTATTTATACATTAATCTAGAGCCTTGAGGATTAATAAGTACATGTAAAACACTTGCTCTTAAAAAAAGTCTCTTTTCATATGGCTGGAAAAAATGTGGTATTCTCCTGTTATTCCTTAACCAAGAAATGACCTTTCCTGAGCTGGAGAGAGACAGCAGTTATTTTATTGAGCAATCCTTAATGCTGTTATGCAGGTTTCAGTAACTTGATCACGTACAAAAGATCAATTTTAAAATCCATGGGATGATGGGATGACCTCCAGGCTGGGCAGGCTTTGCTATTAACCTTGGGCTGTTGAGGGGGTGGCTTTGTTTGGGTGGTGGTTTCTTGTGTTAAAATTAAAATTACAGTGTGTGGAAATGCTCACCCTTCTCTTCAGCTGCCATCACAAAATTAATTGTGACAGATCTTGGAGTTCTGTCACAAATTTCCCCAAATGACCTCTGTGAATGAAAACCTCCCCTCAAGGATGTGTGAAGCTCCAGGGATTCGCTGTGGATGGATAATATCATTAGCATGACTTGTCCCCTCTTTTGTTTGCCTTCCTGAGCTGTCTGCTCCCTCTGCTCTCCCTGTTGCAAAGGTCAAGGCTGAAGTTTCTTTATCTACTCGGGATTTACTCCGTGCTGCAAAGATTACTCACAGCATTCTTACCCGGTGGCTGGGGCTTGAAAGAGGGTGTGAACTCATTGTGACTGGAGTGAATAGATAAGTCCTGGGCAACAATTGGAATGTTTATGGGAATTATTTTTTTGGAAAATCTCCAAATTGACTCTAATTACTCCAGGTTCCTTTGTAGCCTTTTTTATTTTAACCATCAACTTGCTTGTGATGTAATTTTACACCTCCCATACAAGACCTGTTAAAAAGATTGAATTTTTTTTTTTTTCTGACAGGTCAGACAAAGGAGGTTTTTTCTGTCTTGCAGACATAACTGTATTTGATGTGTAACTGATATGAGCTCAGAGATCAGTGGTGTATCAGTCTGGCACAGCCCTGTGAATCAGCCGTGGTATTTGTAAGGCAAAGCATTCATTAAATCTGCCCAGCAAACCCTCTGAGCCTTTTTATTAAGGGAAAATGCTTAAAAATGAAACAAGTGCTGACTTCACTGTACTTTTGTTGCAGTTTGTGGTTTTTCTAGCTGCTTTCCCTCTTGTTTTGCAGAACAGAGAGATTCCAAAGACTGGCACAGGGTAAAAACTCTTCCAAGGAGTGAGTGCAGCTAACTGGAGCTGACAAGTGTGTTAAACCAGGCTGGGTTTTTCCTCTTCAGCTATTGTAATGTCTTTATAATTAGTGCTTTGTAGTAGATGATTCAGTAATTGAGGCTCTTTATAAAGGTTTGCTTTTAAGGTATCTATTTCTGGATTTAAACCAGTTTACTTTTCTGTACCCGCACACACAGGTTTTTTTGCTCATCAAGTCTTGGTGCTTAAACTCAATTTGGTTGTTTTTAAGGAGTTCTGGAAATGGATAAAACATCTTGAGGATTTTTGTAGTCTTGCAGCAGCTGGGCTCAGTGATTTCTGCTTTGATGAGGAACTGGGTGAAGCCCAAGTATATTTTACATGGGAAAGAATATTTTTAGAAGATTCTTCTGCCATTCCAATTCCTGTTTTCTTTCTGAAACATATGACCGTCCTGAAGAAGGCTGTGAGGAGATGGGGCTTGGAGCAACCTGGGATGGTGGAAAATGTCACTGCCCATGGCAGGGGGTTGGAATGGAGTGAGCTTTAAGGTCCTTCCAACCCCAGCTATGATTCAAGTAGGTAATAAATTGCTTTTTCGGGTAGATTATGGCCTTCGGGCAACAGTTGGGTTAAAATGAACAGCCCAGTGTGTTAAAACTTTCCTGAGTTTGTCTTTGGACTGAAGTTTCTTTCTTCTTATGAAGCTGAAGAAGCTTTTAATCCTTTTGAAGAAATGAAGATTAGGGCCACTTCAGACAGAATCCTGGCAAAGATTTAAATATTGAGAAAATGCTACCAGAAAACAAGAATTAGGGTCTCAAGAACCAAGCAACATTAATTCACTCTTTTTGAAGGTTTAGGCACAAAGTGGAGGAATGGTAACAAACACACGTGACTTGGAATATAAAAACAAACAAAAACTGGAATGGGGTGTTCTTGCAAGCCCACACAAGCTCCCTGTGCCCTGTGCTAGCCAGGAATACCGTGCTGGGGAGGCAGGATAAGCCCTGCTTGGCACAGCCTGGGCAGTTACACAATGCTGGCTCTGCCCAGAGCAAGGTGAAGCCGCCTTTCACCTGCCTGGGGTGTGTGGGTGACTCCTCAGCGTGACTCCAGAACTCCCCTTAAAGCTGCTGAAAGCTGAAAATAAGTCATGACTTAGGAGCTCTTGCTGTGGGCAGTGTCAGAGACCTCAAGATCCCTCCATCCTGATGGGAAATGCTAATTTTAGTGTGGAGGTGCCTGAGTGGTGAGGTGGTTAAAGTGCATGTAAATTGATTTTTTTGTGAGAAAATTATAGATAAGGGAGTGTGTTGGTTGGGGTGAATGTACATTGAGTGGAAAAACAGTTATAAATTAAAAAATACCTTTGTGATGTGACAAAGTATATATATATCACATATTTCAGTGAGCTATACAAGAAATATATGTAATATATTCCTTGGGATATAGCTAATATATTCCTTGGAATATATGTAATATATGGAATAATAAGCAAATATGGATACATGGAAATATGAATATATGGAATAATATGAAATATGAATATATAAACATGAATATATGAAATAATAAGCAAAAATCGCAGTTAAAAAATTTGTCAAAATTTGAACACATCATGGTCCTTTTTACCTTTGTCTGTATCTTACAATTTTGCACACAAACATCCATTTGCCTCAATCACAGAGTTGAGGTGCCTGCAGAGGAAATGCTGACAGGATTATAGAGATGTTCTTAAATATGTAGATATATAAGAACTGGAAAAGTTGACTGATAGGAGTAACCAGGAAAAATTGACTTTTAAAGAATAACTCATGGCAGCAGGAGCACGTTGGGGTGCAGTCTTCACATCCACCCTAGGAAAGGACAGGCTTGATCAGAAAAGGAGGCAAATGTATGAAAGCATTGCTATTTATGGAGCTAATCTGCAGAACTCCACACTCCCAAGAAAACAGGCAATTACTGGTAGATAGTCATGGAAAAATGCCCACATTTTCTTGAAAATCACCCAGGATCCTGACTGATGTTAGGCAAGAACCACTTGGAGAGCTGTCTCATCTCAGGCATCTGTGTCCCCAGCTGTTCCTGCATTTGATTGAGGAGTCTCAGCTGTTGGACACCACCAGAAATGGAATATTGGGCTCGCTGAGACCATTTGCATGCTGTGGTATGGTTGCTATTTGACAGCAAAGCAATTTAAAGGGAGAAATATTATTGTCTTTGAAGATGGGTGAAAGCTAATTGCTGTGCCTTTGCTTCTCCAGATCTTTCCTGGCATTGTTATTAATTCTGTATAAACCACTCGGGGGTGGGGAAAATTCAGATTAGTATGTGTGGAAGGGACACAGAGTTGCATTAAGCAGGGATGGCTCCCCTGGCTGAGGTGTCACATTGGTGCATAAAATTCTGAGTATGAAAATTTCTGGGTTAGTTATTATTTCAGCATTGTCATCCAGGGAACAGATTTGTGCAATGTTTTCAGTGCAGCAATGTTCCAGGAAGCCAAGGGGGCAGGGAGTGTGTGTGTGTGTATTCCTGAGGCTGAGAGCTGACATCCAGAAGAAAGGGAAGTCTGCCCCTTTTGACATCCAAACTGGTGGGTTTTGGGCACAGATCAGCTCACAGGAAGTTCATGTTTGCAAAAACAGCACCATGAGATTTTCCTGTACTGCCGGCCTGGCCTCTGTTTTACCCCTGCTCAACTCTTACTTCAAGCATGAGCTTGTTCTGTAAAATTATGGTTATTTCTGCTGGATTTTATTGGTTACTGAACAGCCTAAAGAAGTTGGAAGAGAAGAGAAAAATAAGAGAAAAATAAGGCTAATTTGCAATTGACAGAGTCATTTAAATGAGTGAATGAAATTGCTTTTCCAGTCTACTATCAAAGCTTACTCTGTAGTTAGTGGTATTAAACCTATAATTTGCAGGTGAACTTGTGCTGGGGGAGGTTTAGTGTGGATATTAAGAACAATTTCTTCACTGGGAGGATTTCAAGCATTGGAAGGGTCAGCTCAGGGAGGTGCTGGAGTCTCCATCTCTGAAGGGATTTAAAAGTTGTGTGAATGTGGCACCTGGGGACTTGATGGTCTTAGAGGACTTCTCATAATTCCTTGTGCTAATTAAGGCTAGACTGTCATCTGTTTCTCTCAAAATTATCTTCTGATGTAAAAATTCTATGACTAAACACTTCTGATGAGTTTCTGCTGTACCTAGAAATAATAAAAAGTGTCCTGGGGACAGCAGGAATGGCAACAGGGCTGTGTCACTGCACCTCCCAAGGCTTTGGCTGCACAAGGGAGAAAAGAATTTGCACAAGGAGGTGAAGGCTCACCATATAAACTCCTTATCTCATGTAAAATTGAGAAGTGGGAGTTCTGCCAGGAGAGAAGGAGGGGTTGCTGTGCTTCCAAGCTGTGCTTTTGAGGAAGTGTTTGATGCAGCTCACGTGCTTTGACTGAAGTAAAAGTGAAAATCTGAGATAGAAACACTGCATTAATTTTTTTCTAATGGATAAAAAGTAAACAGAAGTTTTGAACTGTGCTTGTGTGTGTCAGTGTGCTTAAAACAGACCTGTAACCTATTTTGCATTGCTTAAGTAAATAAATGGTGAGACTTGTGTTAATGATTTCTTTTATAGCTGATTTTCTGTCCCACCAGCTGGGTCACAGCTGTTTATGTCTACCTTTTTTAATGGCAAACATTGTCAGAATTAATTAGCATTATCTGTTATTTGAAAGCTTTGTGCCCATGAAGCAAGTAAAAACTGCTTTAACATGAGCCATTTCTTCCTGAAGTGAGTATTTGTGTGGCTGTGTCACTACTGGAATCATCCTTGGCCTCCCATATTCCTTGGATGAACATCAAAAATGCCTTTTTTGATCTTGCTGCTCATTTGACCAAGTTGGTAATAACCTGCTGCATTTGAGGGAAAGAGCAAACAGATGAAAAATTCATTTGTTTCACATCATGTGATCTGAATTACAACCCTCAACTTGTGCTTTATTGATCCTTAATCTCTGGTGCTTTTTCTCCTTAAAACCCAAAACATTTGTAAAGTACCTGCAGCCTTAATTCTTCACTAAATTGAAGAGTTTTGCTGTGCAATCTGTCTGCAGGTTCTGAAGTACTCATGGGATTATTGATCTGCTTGCAGACAGCATTTGGAGGTTGGTGGTGATAATTGCTCAGCATCCAGGAAAACATTTTTTCTTCAGGAAAACAGTTTTCCTTCAGGAAAACTCTGAGGCTGGCAAAGGGTTTTGGCTGGGATTTCTCTGAGGAATTGACTTCTGCTGCAAACAAAAAATTGTCCCTTCCCAACAGTAGGGCCGCTTCCCAGAGCTGGATTTTTTTCCTGAGAAAACCTCAACCCAACCAGAAAGCAAAACCAAAACCCCTCTTGGTGCCATGTTGAAGCTATTAGAATTAATGTGTTTAATATTTGAGTGGAATGTAGCTTTTGTTGAACCATTTATGGCAATTTTGAGGGAACTATCTCCACAGTTTTGGTTTTCAAGCCTACCTGTGTCAGAAACTTCCAGTAACAGCTTGTTGAAGCTTCAAGGATACTGTGAAGTTTTAATTGTTTTCTTGGCTTGTTAAATCTACAAAGCAGACAAATTCTTTTATTTTAAGAGGAGTCCCTCTCTCTCTATATATATATAATTGTCTTTATACTCAACCAGTTTTGTTCTGCAGATGTTTGAGTTTTAACTCCAAAATCTTGATCTCAGATGAATATAATGAGACCAGAAAGAGATGCAAGAGAGAATATTTCCCACCCTCCAACGTGATGGATCAGAAATAACGAGGATAACTTTGTGCTGTGCAGCTCTTACACTCTCTGTTGCAGTATTTGATTGTGTAGATGCATCCCCCAGGCTAATGTGAAATAAGATAATCTGAACGTTCAGGGTTTGATGCTCTCCTAAGAAGGTGGATGATGCCTCATCATATTATCAGTGCTTGTATGGTCAACTGGAAGGCACAGGCAGATAATATCATATATTGTCTTCTAAATTCCTTGTGTTTTGGAAAATGGATTAGGAAAACTGTCAGAGTTTGTTTTTTAAGTTATATACAGGCTTAGTATGAAAAGGAAAGAAAAGGAGAAACCTCTTAGTGTCTTACAGTCATTGTCCTGAGGAAATTTGAACAAGTTTTTAGTTACTTGAATGCATTAGTTTGAGGTAATTTGTCCTTTTTTGTTGTGGTGGTGTTAATTTTAGGATGGCACTGTTGCACTTGATGCTGCCTTACACTTATGGGGTTTATTCTGATTTTGTTCACAGTTCTGTAAAGTCTGAAATTAAGCTAGTGAATGCAGAGGAACTTGTTTCTGTGTATGTTTGTTACAGTAAAATGAGAAAATTTGAACTGCTGTAGCACCTCAAGATTTTCTTCAATATTTGACATTCTTCTATTTGAATTTCAGTAGATGAGGAAAAACACAACAGACCTGTTTGTTCTCCTCCTCCTGTGAGGAGAAATCAACCATCAGCATCCTCTAGGTATTTCTGCTTTCTGTTTTCCATGAGCTTGGTGTGCAGGGATGCAGCATCTGCTGCTCTTGCATGGGCAGCACCCTTCCCTCTGCTGGGAATGCTTTTCCTGCCTGGAAAGAAGCTCTGGAAGTCTGGCTGTTTATGGCCTCCTCCTAAAAACAACACTAAATTTTGTGTTGTTGCAGTTTTAGAGGTACCAAACTCCGTTCCCTTGGTTGTAATGTGCATTCAAATAAGTTGTGTCTTTATCCATTTGTTTTGTGTGGAGCAGAACAGATTCTGAGTATATAAATCTGCCTGTGGGATGAGCCCTGAACTCACTGGAAGTATGTGAAATAAAATAACATTTTAATTAGTGCTCAAAAGTTCATGGCAGCCTTGATAAGCATAAGGCTTGATAAGCATATACTGCTTTACAAATCTAATTATCCAGTTGGAGCTCCTTTGAGGAGAGGAGCAGCCAGGGCCATGGTGATTTTGTTTTTGGCTAAAGGAAGAGGACTGGACATAAAGGATATCAGGAGAGGAAGGATGGACTTCTCTAAGAGTGGTGGCTGCACAAGGGGATTTAAATTTTGCCTCAGCTCTACCATATGCTTCTTATCTGACTGTGAACTGCAGATTCCTCTCTTCCATTTCAAGCCTCTAAAATAAATCTAGCATTTTTCCCATATTTTTGGTTGCTATCTAGTCCAAGAAGCGTTTTACTGTGTGGGAGGGTGGCTTTTTATTGGTTTTTGGTTTGTGCTTCTTGTTATTGTTGTCATCTTGTGGGTTTTTTTTGTGTTAGGGGATTTTTTGGGTTTTTTGGGGTTTTTTTTGTTTTTTTGTTTTTTTTTTTTTACCCCAGCAAGAAGCTTCCTGTGCTGGTATATAATTAATTAGGTCACATCACTCAGTGGGGCCAGAACTCTGGGCATTTATATTTTGGTAGTGACGTAAAGAAACCCTATATCTTAATGTGCATTGTCTGAGGTTCTTAGGCTCATCCACTTTACTTGAATTTTCAGCCTTTTGGAAAGCACAATACCATTCTCTTCCTTTCTCCTCAGGGTTTGTAGCCTCCTGCCAGCATTTTGTTCTGTCCCTCAGCATTTGTAGCCTTACTGTGCTGATCAGATGAATGAAATCAGGGAACAGGATATCCACTCAGCTTTATCTGAGCAGTCCTGCAGTGATGAGCACTTCCAGCTCTCTGGATTTTTTAAAGCATTACTTCATGTGTACGTTCATGATCTGAATTTTATTTAGCAAATATAACCACTCAAAAAATAGTAACTAATATGAATAACTCCAACCAAAATTGAGCTCTGATCAAACTGTCAGAGGTCAGGGTTAGATGGGAGATTGGGAAGGAATTGTTCCCTGTAAGGAGGCCCTGGCACAGGGTGCCCAGAGCAGCTGTGGCTGCTCCTGGATCCTTGGAAGTGTCCAATGCCAGGTTGGGTGGGGCTTGGAGAATTCAGAAATTCCATAAATCCCGACTTGGACGCACCAGGTGCCTGAAATCCTGCACAGCTTCAATCCCAATTCTGAGAAGCTGTGGCTGTCCCTGAATCCCTGGAAGTGTCCAAGGCCAGGCTGGACAGGGCTTGGAGCAGCCTGGGATAGTGGAAGGTGTCCCTGCTCATGGCAGGGTTTGAAAGGGAGTGATATTTAAGGTCCTTTCCCACCCAAACCATTCTGGAATTCTGTGACAGTGCCATTATCCATAGTTTTATTCTTCTGTTAAACCTTTTCTTGGTTTGAAGGCTCTTCTCCCTGCTCCTCTGGGCTCTTAGAATGGTATTTGCCATCACCTTACTTCCACATTGGAATGTTTGTATGTCACAGTCCCTATATTTCTGATTTCTTCTCAGAAAATGCACCTGAAGATAATATCTTTGCAAAGTTTGCAGCCATGGCACAGTGGAAAGGGAGAATTACAATTTCAGCAGAAACTTCAGAGGTGTGAAGTAAAAAAAAAAAAAAGACCAAAGACAGAGAAAAACCGCATGCAGATTTTGTGGCAGAGAAGACAGAAATAGGGATGGTTGTGAGAGGAAGCAATTTTTCTGGTTGCTGACACCACATTTGCACCAGCTGAGGCTTACCAGCATCTCTAGTGCAACTCTACAAGTTTTCTTACTTAAACACCTGCCCCAAGCAGCAGAGAGGCTGTGAAGGAACTTCTGCTGAAAGCTCCCACCCTTGCTCTGCTCCTGCCTGTGCAAATCCTCTCTGCAGAGGTTTTATCTCCCTGTCACCACTGAGGTGTCTTCCTGTGCTGCTAAGAGTTTAATTGAATTGCAGGAGGAGCACTGGCAGGCCTCTCACAGGGTTCCCAGTGCAGGAATTATGTGGGATTAGCAGAACCATGGCAGGTTAACACTGCACGGGAGTGCAAGTGCTGCAGAGTAATCTCAATTCTGGGTGCTGAGTAATAACAGGCTTCCACTGCAGCATGGGGACATAAGTTTGGAATTGGGCATAGTCCTCCATGACCCCATTTCAGGTGATAATTAAGAATTTCATGGTTAAGCAGTGAGCTGTTTTACTTGTGAAGGTGGCACAAGGTGAAACTGGTGGAGTTGAGTTCTGTGAGAGTGTGTGATGGATATCCTGGTAGATGCTCGTTCAGCTTTTTGTGAAATGTCAGTCTGTGGAATCACAGAATGGTTTGAGCTGCAAGGGACCTTAAAGCTCAGCTCATCCCATTCCACCCCCTGCCATGAGTAGGGACACCTTCCACCATCCCAAACTGATCAAGCCCCATCTGACCTGGCCTTGGACACTTCCAGGGATCCAGGGGCAGCCACAACTGCTCTGGGAAACCTTTGCCAGGGCCTCTCCACCCTCACAGCCAGGAATTCCTTCCCAATATCCCACTCAAATCTCCCCTTTTTTCAGTTTAAAGCCATTCCCTGTGTCCTATCCCTCCATCCCTTGTCCCCAGTCCCTCTCCAGCTCTCCTGGAGCCCCTTTAGGCCCTGGAAGGGCTCTGAGCTCTCCCTGGAGCCTTTTCTTCTCCAGGCTGAGCAGCCCCAGCTCTCCCAGCCTGGCCCCAGAGCAGAGGGGCTGCAGCTCTCAGAGCATCTCTGTGGCCTCCTCTGGACTCTCTGCAGCAGCTCCATGTCCTCCTTGTGCTGGGTCCCCAGAGCTGGCGCAGTGTCCCAGGTGAGGTCTCACCTGAGCAGGGCAGTGAGGGAGAATTCCCCCCATTCCCTGCTGCCCACGCTGTGGGTGAGCCCAGGGTAGTGTTGGCTTTCTGGGCTGAGATTGTTGTGCGCTCTGTAGCCAAACATTTCCTCATACCTTTCTTTTTTTTGTCCTCTAGTTCCTGTTCAGGTTTCTCAGGTGACACTTTCCCAGGTCAGGTCATGCCACCAAGTCCTTTCCAGAGGCCATGACTGATGTAAAAACGCCAATCATTTGTTTTAAAATTTTAAAAGTTTAATAGTAATAAAATGGTTATAAAAATAGAAATACAATTAGAGTAACAATAATTTGGACAATTTGAATTAGGACAATTTGAGACAATAGAGACAAAGAGTTATGGATGTCCGGGTACCTTTTTCTGGGCAGCACAAGCCCGAAA
The DNA here is from genome assembly GCF_028018845.1 of Melospiza georgiana. NCBI lineage: Eukaryota > Metazoa > Chordata > Aves > Passeriformes > Passerellidae > Melospiza > Melospiza georgiana. Next base: position 2,268,597 of record NC_080432.1, on the reverse strand, counting down.
AAGGACACGCATTAACAAAGGATTAACCCTTAAAAGCAATAACCTCTTGCATATTCATACACCTCATACATGATGCATAAATTCCATTCAAACACAGGATTCTGTCTGATCATCCTCAGCTTCTTCCTCTGAATCCTAACAGTGCCTTTGAGGTGGGAAGAAGTTTGTTTCTTCTGATAAGAGGGCAAGAAATTCTTTTTCTCTGAAAGATTCAGGTGTCCTGTGGCTGCTATCTTGCTGTGAATCCTTTCTTTAAAAAAATATCCTACATAGCATAGTTTCTATTTTAACATTTTTTATAACCTAAAACTCTATTTACCACACTACTTTTAAGAGAACAAATCCAGCATTACTTTCTAACACAACACATATAATATTCATCTTAATATACGCAAAAAACCAATCTTAAAATACGTGCATTTTTCACAGCTGAGATTCTTTGTGCTCTGTGACAAGCAGAGCAGGGATATCACCTGGATCCCTCGAGGTGAGAGGCAGAGGAGTCCTGGAGTGCTTTGGAGTTGCTGTTGGAGTGATGGCAGCTTACTCATGGCACTCTTGGACATTCCAGTGATGTACCTGTGGAGTCACAGGCTGGAAGGGGCCTCTGGAGGTATCTGCTCCATCCTTCCCTCCTCAAACAGGGTCTCCTGGGGTTGTTTGCCCAGGATTATGCCCAGATGTTTCTTTACTGTCTCCAGAGATCATTTATGTAGCTCTCTGTGCATTAATAAAACCATAAGGTGTTTGTGTACTGCTGAAGAGTGACCTGTTTCCGAGTGGAATTTGGATTGCACCTGCCTTGCTGAGATGTGGGAACTGAGCTGCCAGAACTCAGTGTAAATACCAGCTGTCACTGGATAATTGTGTCCATAATTAATATGTTTGAAAGTGAGAGACAAGTTCATTTTCAAGGCAGTAGTGATGTCAGCAGTTAATTGTAGCTTCATTTGTGAGGAGTTGTTGGCAGGCCACAAGTCTGCACCTTTTGGTAAATTCTATTTAGCAGAACATCCATCCAGAAATGATAAAAATTAATCATAATTATCTAATGTTCATCTTCAATAATTATCTTCAAAATGAAATCTTGGTTTATGCCTCATGTTGAAGTGGTACCCAAAGAAATTCCAGTTCAAGCAGTGCTGGGGAATTCTTGTGTAATTGGCTGCTTTGGCTTATGTGGACACAACTTCTGCAGGACATCCTTTGTCCTAAAAAAAATCAAGGATTTAAAAATATTTTTTTTCTTTCCTTGAGTCATTTTTCATTTGGGGAACATCTTGCCTGAGTTTTGGGGTTAACTCTGGGAGGTTTTTCAGCACATCAGTGATTATAACCTTTAGCAAAATTTGTCAGACACTCTCCAGGTTACCATGGGTTTTAAAACAACTTTTTCCTTACCTTTTGGACATTAACTACTTAGATCCTTGAACTTTGACAATGGCAGATGCTGGCAAAGTGTTTTTTAAATTTGCTGTAATGAAAAACATTGGATAGGAAAAGATTTGAACAGATTAATTGAGACACTGCAGGTGAGGTAGAAAGATGAGTGTTTAGGAGTTCATGTTCTCTGCTCATGCATGTGCCTCGTTGCAAATTTTGGCAGATACAATTCCAAAGACTTCACTGGCACTAACAAGTTCTAAAACAGTTGCCAAGTTTATAAAAGTCATTAAACCTCGTTTATTGTCAGGATTAATGCTTAGAAAGAGCTTGATTCCTTCAGGAAAAGTATTGAGATCCATCCTTGCAGAAAAATGAAGTTAATTTTTATCACAAAAGAAAATAACTTGACAGTTTAGTCTCTCCTGGCATCCTTAGGCCAACAAGAAACTAATTACAGCATAATTGTGGTTTCTCCTGCTGTTGTCCCATCTGTGTACAGTGGTTTATAAAATATTATAAAAATGGAAGAAATGGCCATAAGTTAAAAATCTTTGCTGTTTTGCAAATGATTGTGCTTGGAATTATGACTGGAGTTTTGGAGCAAGTTTTTAATCTGCATTTGCAGGGGAACATAGTGAAAAATGAGTTTATAGTCAGACTTGAAAATCTATTTATGGGAACTCAAAAAGGGGGAAAAAATCTTATGCTGAAACAATTACTAAATTTTTAATTATGATTTGAAGGATGTCATTTGAAGACATTTTAAAACCTATTTATAAATCAGATTCTTTTAGAATACAGTACCAAAGGCAGTATGGAAAATGAGTAATAATGGCAGGAGTACTTGTTCTCCCTTAAAAGGAGATATTCAGTTTATTATTTGAATTCCAAGTCGCTGGAGCCTGTTCCTGTGAGTCTCTTGCCACTGATGCTTTATAGGGAATCTTTCTCATTGCTAAACCAAGTGAATATGCTCAAATTATGGCTTCTCCTATAAGGCTTATTTGTAGCCTTTTTCTATTGTTAAATGCTAAAAGAAGGAAAATTAAAAAATCAGACCAATGGTGCATCTGAATTTGGGGGAGGATTTTCTCTGTGTCTCAAACCTTGTTTAAGGTTTTTGAGTGACAGAAGGGAAGGGACCCCAAAATGTCCTACAGGGTCACCTCACCCTGTTGCCATGGTGGTGCCTCTTCCCAGGAAGGGCACAGTGCCCCAGACAAATCAAACTTATCAAAAAATAGAATTATCTGTGCTACAGGATTTGTGCAGAGACCTGTAGTGATCACAAAGGACAAAAAGCACCCATTGGAAGTGATTTCAGTGCTTTCAAGATGATGCTTTTTCAGGAGGTGCCTCTTTTTCTCCTTCCCTGTCATCTTTCCCTTTCATCCATCATATTTGTGATGTACAAACATGGATTAGCAAATTGTTGGCTTGATCTGAGTGGAATATATCAAATTATAGAATGGTTTGGCTGGGAAAGGACCTTAAAACTAATCCCATTCCAACTCCAGCACCTTCTACCATCCCAAGCTCCATCCAGCCTGGCTTTGAACACAGATCAGGGGCAGCCACAAATTCCCTGGGGACCCTCTGCCAGTGTTTTACCACTTCTGAAGTATTCTGGGGAGCACAGTTCTCACTCCTGTCTGGTCCATCAGTTTGCTGTCCAGAATTAGATGAGTTAATGAATTTTTGGGGTTCCAGCCAGCTGTTAAATGCTGCAGAGTAGCTGTAACACCAAACTTGGGGTAGTTTGGTCCTGTGCTGGATCTGAGTAGCACTTCTCCACCTCTGAGCTGCTAATCCAGGGTGTTTAAGTGCAGGAAGGCCAAACCCAGATCTGAGCAATTCTGAGGAGGCATCAAAACCCCCCCAGCATTTTCTGCCCTCTTGGGTAAATCTCCCTTTCTAAAGGGCGTGCTTCTCCTGGCCTGGTGTTCTTACATAGGTAACCACAGCTGCTCTAAATGTTTTATTAGTTCTTATTAATTCTTATTCTTATTCATTCTTATTAATTTTTGTGATTTAAAATTAATTTTATTAATTCTTATTTTTTATCATTTTTAATACTCTTTAATATTTTTTGTAATTTCTTATTATTTCTTATTATTTTTTAATTAATGCGGAGCCATTAGTTACTTCACCAACAACTTGGAATATTTGATGGAATCAGTGGAAGTGAGCACATGGCAGCTTTGTCTGCTGGCTCACAATTCTCCCTGAAGCCATAAAAGAGCTGCAAGTGCAGGAGTTTTGTTTTAACCCCCTGCAAGGTTTACCTTGCCATTTATCAAATGAAACGATGCAGCCACAGAGAACTTCAAAGTCTCTTTGTTTCACAGCCACGATCCAGGCAGAGCAGGTTCCTTCCTGTAAACACTCACTCTCCATGGCTCAAAGTTTTTATTTTTAAAAGTATCTTTATTAAGAATCACCTACTGATGCTGTGTCCAGGAGTTTTTCAGTGTTTATGATCCTCCTGTGCTGTGGGAAATTAAACTAATCTTTGCATATTCTAAGAGAGTTGGACAGGGTGGATTGAAATGAGATTTTTGTTGATTTTTTAAAAATGTTTCTACATGCTATAACTTTTTATTCCTGGTAGTTAAAGGTAGACCTTGCACACAGTGCATATCATGTTTATCTGATGAATCAGTGCTTCAAAATAGCCTATTCCCTTTCATCAGCTTTTTAATTAGCAGTGGTTTAGGATCTGATGCAGATGGAAATATTGTTGATCATCTGAGACTGCTTATTGCAGTGCAAGATTTACTGCTGATAAATCCTGTGGTGTCAGCAACAGAAGTGATGCTGGTTCAACACTGCTCACTTCAGGTAAATAGGGGCAAATTGAATTCTTAGAAATGACAGCTATTTTCTAATAATCTGAGTGATTAATTATTCCCTTTTCTACCTTCTGTCCCACTTGTTTACGGATACAGTCTCAGTGCTCATCTCCTGGCACTCAAGGCTTGTGATACCATGGAGATTTTGGCTGAGGATCTGTGCTGCTCTCATGTGGGGATCCCTCTTTAGGTGGAGCATTAGTGTAGCATTTTCCTTGACAGAAACTTGAAGTGCCTGTTGATAGATTTATGCTTTCCATTTAGCTAAAGCAAAAAAAACAGAAAGAGTTTTTATTTCTGCCATTTGGTACTTGAAAATTAGGTGCTTTTTAATTTTTTTGCAGCAGTTGTTCTGTGAAATGGCCATTTTCTGTGCTGTAGCCTTGTGTGTTTGCACTTTGCCATGGCATTTTTCATTCTGGGATTTTATTGAAATAATTCAGTAAAATATCCATTCCTATTTATATAAACCACATAGTCTGTAAGCTGGGAGTATGGAATGGTTTTAGTTTCTTAATTCTTGATAAAGAGGTCTCATGGAAACGTTTGTAAGACACTCAGGATGGGACTGAAGGTAAAATGTGGTATTTTGTGTGTAAAATACATTCTGTCAGCATGTATTTGTCCCATTACTGAAATTACTTTATTTTGCTGAAATACACCTTCACACCACAGGTTTTAGAGGCTGAGGGATCATAAATAGTGAAGTATTTCATGTGCTGGGGCTAGCAGAGTGCTTGATACAAAGTGCTGCCATCACCTTGGGAACATGTGGTGTGACAAGGGAAAGGTGACATGAAAGCCTGAAACTAGAAAAATACAAATTGGGAATCTATCTTTATCACTCTTAATGGCAAAGGTTGTGAACTGTTGGAACTGGCTGTGACAGGTAACAGTGAGTTCTTGTTGGCAGGAAAGAGGATAAGTTTCCAAAGGGAGCAGTGATGGCCAGATGTTGTAATTGTGGAGCTGGTGTTTGCAAGGTCAGGTTGGTTGTGTAACTTTTCTTTCCAGCTTTAATATCTCTGAATATTGAGAGGATATGATGGGCAGACGTAGTGTGGTGCGTGGTTGTGGTCTGAGTTGGAAGAGACCTTAAATCTCATCCAGTTCCACCCCCTGCCATGGGCAGGGACACCTTCCACCATCCCAGGTTGCTCCAAGCCCTGTCCAGCCTGGCCTTGGACACTTCCAGGGATCCAGGGGCAGCCGCAGCTTCTCTGGGAATTCTATTCCAGGGCCTCTCCACCCTCTTGGGGAGCAATTCCTTCCCAATATCCCACCTAACCCTGCTCTCTGACACTGGGAAGCCATTCCCTGTGTCCTGTCCCTCCATCCCTTGTCCCAAGTCCCTCTCCAGCTCTCCTGGAGCCCCTTTAGGTTTTGCAGGTTCTGGTTGCCTTGGCAGGAGCAGCTCCATGACCAAACCTCAGTTAATGTGGCAGAAAGGAGGAACCATCTGGGATAAGGCAGGGCATTACTTTGGTTTTGGGCCTTTAGAAATACCATCTCCTTCCTCTTCCCTTCTTTCTGAAGGCCTTTAGTGCTGGACAAAATGATTAGTGATGTGAAATTCTCTTCCTTAGGTTGGCAATAAAACATGGAGCAGGGAGGGGGATGAGAAATACTGAGCTCAGGCTCTGCTGCCAGCACAGCCTTGGATGAGTTACTGTTCCCCTTGGTCATATCCATGCAGTGGGAACAATGCAGGAGGCATCAACAGACTTGTGATTCTTTTATTTTGTTCAAAAAAGAAAAAAATAAAGGAAAGTTTCACATTTATTCCATCTGTTTCTCAATTATCTAGTGTGTGTTGATGGCACAGGTAGCTGAGTTAATGTCAGTGAATCAGTGGGCAGATGCATTCAAGAACCCAAAGCCAGCCTGATGTAAGGTTTATAACATTTAAATGTAGATATTTTTTTAAATACCGTGCTGTGGTAGTTTGATAAGACATGTTTAAGAACATAAAGCAAATAAATTCACTGGGCTTGAAATACTGCCTGCTTCATTGTGTATTGGTAACTGATAGATCTCTGGGCTCATTAGTTAAACTAAGCAGGTTTTTTTTATTTAATTTTATTTGCATCAAGTGCAGGGATGTTTATGTGTGTACTTGTCCATGAAGGGTTGTTTCCCATTAAGGGTTGTGTCATTTAAAAGGTTTTCATGTTCAATTTTTCCTTTAAATGCTTGTAAGTCATTGGAAAAAAATTACATTTAGCAGTTGAACTTAAAAAAGCAGTTCCATTGGAGAATAAATAGGGGAGGATATTGAGAGATCTGATTTTTTTTCCCCTGGTAATTTCTTTTGGGTTTGCTCAGTGATTTTTAGGCAGGCCAAGTCCTCTGCCTGATTTCTGAAAGGAGCCTCGACACAAGCCAGGACCCTTTGAAAGTCTAACAAAAGAGCTCGAGAGTTTAAAAAATCACTTTCTTGCTATTGGAACCCACTCCAGCTTAAAAATAAAAATCATACCAGGTATTGCTGATGTTTGTAATGTGCATGGGCTACAAAGGAGCTGTGGGGAATTGCAGCACTGGCAGCCTTTCAAGCTGCCTCTTACAATGCAGCTCTATGCCTGTAACATATTTTCCCTTCCTTTCTTTTTGCAAGTCATGTTTTAAGCACATTTCATTCCCTTTCAACTCTGGAAGGCAAATGTAATGTTTGAAATGCTGTGTTGTACTTGGAGAGGCTGGATTTTCCTCTTATTCTGTGAAACAATAAATGGAAACTTGCCTGTTTGGAATTGCACAACCCAACTCTTCCCCCTGGGAGCATTCAGTCATTAAATTCCTGATGGGAAAATTGAAGTTCAGGGGTAAAAATAGAGGTAGAGGTGTGAGGAGGGAGATGGGTGCAAGGAAGGGTTTTTTTTTCAGGTATTTGCTTTTAATACAAAAATATTTTTAAGCTCTTCTGTGTGGGCCAAGTGTTGGAATTAATTCCAGCTCTGATTCTTGAGAGTTTACAAAACCCTGTGTCCTTTTGGTATCAATTCTACCCAAAACCAGGTGGCCCTGGCTGCCTGGGCAGTCAGGTGAGGCTGCATCCCAGTGCTCCAGTCTTGCACAAATGGTGATTTATGGATTGTACTGGGGGAGGAGAGAGAATATGGCACAGAAGCCGCCCCTCCACCCCTTTGATTTATAATTGTGCCACTTGTACAAAGCGCTTTATTCCCTGGAGATTGATTTCCTGGACACTGTGACCAGCAGTGCTTTGCTGTCACCTAGGGCAGGTTGTCCCCAAGGATAAACCCCCTCTGCTCATCCTAAACATGTTGGAGTAGTCATAGCTCACAAGCTGCTACTGATTAATTAAGCAAAGAAATTGGATGTGATGGGGCCGCAGTGACAGTCCATCATTCCACATCCTGTCTTAAAATAGCGCCTCAAATTTCTGTATGGCTTTGTTTTTTATGGGAGCTGGTTAGGAAATCCTGGATTGCACATTCCAAGAGCTTGGGCAGTTCTAACAAGGGCAGTGCCTGTTCCTGCAGTACCTGCAGAGAGGAATTTTCTCACTGAGCCCTGTTTTCCTGGGGCATCAAGTGACCAAATTGACTATCCAGCATCTTGTCTGTGTTTGTTGTTATGCTTGGACAGACTCATTCAATCAGCTGCATGAATGAGCATTTAAGGGTTTTATAAGCCAGAGTGGGCAAATTATGGTAATTAGACATCTTGTCTATTTGTTATCCTGGCTGCAGAACAATAATGAGGTTAAAGGGATACTGTCAAGGTGACAAAGGTACCAGACTGTCTTTCCTAAAAGCTGTACTTTTGCTGCTGTATATATCTGAATACTTTGATTTTAGAGTGTTCTTTCTGCCTGTATTTCATTTCATTACATTTAGAGGCAGAAACAGTACAAATGTGTGGTGTGAAATCCGTATAAGCTTCTTATTTCTTGGAGCTTGTCTCTTTTAAATGCTGTCAAATAACTTGACAGTCTCTGAAGTTAATTTTTTACAACAGGTCACCTGTAATGGTTGTAGAAATTCATATCTCACTACTGAATATGGCAAACATGCCTTTAATATTACAGAAAACTGAATCCAATAGAGAATGGGTAACTCCTTAGGGTATTGCTGCTTAGGAATCCCAGTGTCTTTTATATGAGCTTTGCTAAATAATTGTGTTTACATGGCTGAGAATTTGATGCTTATAATCAGAGGTGATTAAACAAACAAACAAAAAAATGCAACCAGCTAAAAGCCAACCAGTTTAGTAACAAGAAAAGTGGATAAATTAGCTGATATCATATGTAAAAACCAAGCCTGTGTTCAAGGAGAATCAATAGTAGTAGCCAAGGACAGCAAGGCTGTCCTGAAGGCTGATTTTTGAGGAACTCACTCAGCTGGAACATGTGATCTGAACTTTACATCAATATCCCTTTGCTTTTTTTTCCTCTCCTGTACTGTGTCAGTTCTTGTATTTTGTTCTTACGGTGTCACAGGTTTTTACCTGAAAGTCTGATACTCATTTTAGACATGTTAAGTTTGGGGTTTTTTTTGTCAAAGTCCTTTCCCTTAAAAAAAAAAAAACAAAAAAACAAAAAAACAAAAAAACCAAAAACCAATAAAAAACCAAAAACAACCACAAAACAAAACAACTGAGGGAAAGGGACTTCTTTTACCCACCACTTTCAGGGCTGTGTTTTGGGGAAAACAACTGTTAACAAACTATTTTTTTGCAACACAGGCATCATTTAGAGTGGCTGACCTTGGATAGTGTCCCAACCTGCCTGCAAAATAAGGACTTTGCCTTTCTTGTTTCTGTTGGCAGCAGCAGGAGGAGGAGGAAGAGGAGGAGGAGCATAGCCTGGTCTGTCTAAAGGAGTGTGTTCCAACCCATGATTTTAGGACTGGCTGTGGGAGGGAGGCATGGATGTCCTGCACTGTCACTAAAGGCTCTGCAGAAGAAGGCCTGCTGTCTTTAAATGCAGATTTATTCATTTTTGGCCTCCCAGACTCTTTAGAAATTTTATTAAATGGAGAGGGGGAAAGCTGAATTGTGATGGTTTTATTAAGTGGAGGGGGGAAGGCTGAAAAACATTTGTAGATGGTGTAACAGCTAAAAAACTTCGGTGTCACTGTGGCTCCAGCCATGGGCTGTGTGAGACAAGCAGCTAGAGCAAGGAATGTGGAAAAGGAAAGTGTGTGTGGCTGTTCAGAGTGATTTGATCTTACCCTGCTGCCTGCTCATCTCCCTGATCTCAGCCCTGTGCTCCAGACGAGCACACCAGACTGGTGACTCTCAGAGATAATTTTGGCTGTTGATTTTCACCCTCTCCCTGTTCAGAGAGGAAATATTGACTAAATGTTTGTGTTTTCCCTGGTGCAGCACACTTGCAGTTTGTCCCTTTAAATCTCTGCTAGCTGCTGGTGTACAGCAAGCTTCTTGATGAAGTTACCAGTTTGGGGATTATTATTTTTCCCCTCACTTACTGCTTTTATGACTAAATGATGGTTTGTAGTGGTGGACAAAGTGTGAGCTCTGTGGAACAACCAATCCAGAAATATTCTGTAGTTTATTTTTAATGATTCTTCTGGTCAATTTTCACACAGTAACTTTTCCTCCCTCTTTGACAGGAGTCCTCCTTCCCATTCCCACTCCTTCCCCCACCAAAAGAGAGGTTGGCCATTAAAGATAATGTTTTCTTTGGCAACTTGTATGTGTGGGTAGGTTTTGTTTTGTAAGGAGCTGTTTGGGGGAGTTACAGCCGGGGAAACATCCCCATGGAAATGAAGATGATTGAGTTAATTTGATCTAAGTGGGCAAAGAATTGTAACAAGGAACTGTTGTTATAAAACATTTTTATGGTAATGGTACAAACAGAAAGGAGAGGAGCTGACCTTCAAATTCCACATTATGTTCCAAGTGTGATTTTTGGGTTTTTGCAGTGGCTGTGAAGCTGCTTTGTGACTCTGAGCAATGCACTCACCAGGGAATCCAGCAGGGCAGTGTTAGAGAAATAATTTATTTAATGATTCTTGTTTTGTTGTTCTGTATGAAGAGGTGTGTGTTGAGCATTAGATGTATAATCTTCAGTGGACAATTTAATATTTGGCTTCCGGCTTCTTAAAACGGTCTGATGTCTTTTGGATTTAGAAGAATAAAATATGGGTGATTATAAGAGCAGTTGCTTCAGATTGAGAGTAAGCCAGTCCTGTTCATCTGATAAAATTCCATTATCTGCCTGTTCACCAACATAGACACTCGTAGCTGCTCTGTGTAATTCAGGGTGAGCAGAAGGCATTGTTGAGCACATTTCTAATCCCCAAATTTCATTCAGCATTAGCAAAAATAAAGCACTTCCTGGTGAGATGCGTGTTGAAAATAATTAAAAGAGCTTCTCAAGATACAAGTAGACATCTGCTTTTATTCTTGTTTTAGGGAACTGCTGTGCTCAGTGCTAAATCATGATGCTGCCACATAAAGAACTTTTGCATGTGCTGTCCCATATGAAGCGCAGTCAAGCAGGCTGCAAGTTGCATCTAAAAGCAAAATACTTTTCAGCCAGAAGAGAAGAGCAGCAGGCAGCCTGGGAGTTCAAAGTTAGAATTCAACAGGAAACATCCTTTGGTTCTGTTCAGTGCACATGAAAAGCCTCACATCCCATCCCTGTTTATGAATACCAGCAACTTGCAGCATAGCCTGCACTTGCAGGCTAAAAATAACTTCTTTGCAATGCAAACTTGGCATCAGGAGCTGACAAGTTTATTTGGTATCACCTTTAGGTGTTTTTTTTTTTTCTTTTTCTTTTCAGGGAAATTAATGGCTCCTTTACTGTGTATGTGAGCTATCACACTGTTTAATCACCGACACCACAAAATACGAAACTCTTTCCCACATGGCACGTACGAGAATTTGTCTTCCAAATAGATCCTTGGAAAAGGAAAAGAGAAGTTTTAAGTGAAACCAGCTGCCAGCAAGTGTCTGGTGCTGGTGGCTACTGTGGAATGAAAGAACAGTGTGAGGAGGTAAACATTAGTTCAAATTTTGGGTGGAGTTGATTTTTTTTGGTCTTGTTTTTGGTTTTTACACTTCTAGAATTTCAACTTTCTGCAGAGTGTTGTGCCCCAAATGAGCCAGGCTCACATGGAACACAGGCTGTATTTCCCTCATAAAGAAATGATACAAAATTTGTTATAATTGTGGCATTGTAGTGATGGTAGATTAAAGGTTGCAAGAGTGCAGAACTCGCTGAGAGGAGCTTGTAGTGAGGTGGGCTCAGTCTCTCCCAGGTTACAAGTGACAGGATGAGAGGAAATGGCCTCAGATTGTGCCAGGAGAGGTTTAGATTAGACATTAAGAAAAATTTCTTTGTGGAAAGGATTTTCAAGCATTGGAACCTGCTGCCCAGGACAGTGGTGGAATCACCATCCCTGGAAGTGTTCAAAAAAGTCTGGATGTGGCACCTGGGGACATGGTTTAGTGGTGACCATGGTTGACAGCTGGATTTGATGCCCTTAGAGGTCTTCTCTGACCTTTATGATTCTGTAATTCCACATTTAGGTGAAGAATTTAGAAGTGCTAACAAGAAATTCCTCAGATTCCTACAAGGAAATATGATTGCTTTTCTTGGTTTTTAGGGGTTTATCTCTCTTTAATTAAATTGCTTTTTGGCAGAATTAACTGGTGACAGTATTTTTGCAGGGCTATAGCACATGGTCAGTGATGAGAATGGATATATTTTGATATTTTCTTCAATGCCCAAGTATCCATTTTGTATTAATCACTTATGGCAGTGGAAATCAGCACAGGGGTCCCAATTTTTAAGTGATGGATTGCTCTGTTCACTGAGACTTCCTATAAAACCACTTTATTATGGTGATGTTCACAGAAAAGCCAAACAATTTTTTGTCTTCATCCAGGATGGGCATTGTAGATGTTTTAGTCCAGAAGAAGCTTTGGAGCATTGAATTTACAGCATTAGATCTGTCCTGCAGTTGGAGCAAAGTCATTTTAGATTAGATCTAAGAGGGTTTTTAAAAAGAGGTGGTGAGGCCCTGGCAGAGGGTGCCCAGAGAAGCTGTGGCTGCCCCTGGATCCCTGGAAATGTCCAAGGCCAGGCTGGATGGGGCTTGGAGCAGCCTGGGATGGTGGGAGGTGTCCCTGCAGGGCTGAATGAGATGACCTTTAAAAAGTCCCTTCCAAACCATCCTAAAATTCTGTTCTCAGTAACTACATGAGACTCACAGCCCTGGGGCACCATTTCTTGTTATCCAGCTCTGTGATTCCCTGTTCTGTCTGCAATTCTCCCTATTTTCAGCCCCTTTATATTTTCTAAGTGAGGGGAAGGTACTAAAGAGCCACAGAGCTGCATTTGTGCAGCACAGAACACTTGACCATACAATGAACTTTTAATTGGCCTGAACTGAATGTAACCCCGCACATGTGTAATGTCCTGAAAAGGACTTTTTAAAAATACCTACAGCCATAAACAGCTTTTGGTCCAGAAACAGCGTTATGGAAAGGTTTAAGTCTCCTTTTGGGGTGCTTGTTTTGTTTGAGGGAGAGGTGTTGAAAGGGATTTCAAACGAGAAGGCATGCTGGGGAGATAAACAGCTCTGGGAATAGGAGCAGCACAGGAAGTGAATCCATGGTGTTGCTTGTGGGAAGCTCTTAGAAGTAATTAGGGATAAGAGTGAGGCAGGAGGAAATCTGGTTGGCAGCTGTGGCACTTCCAGCAGCAGCTCTGACCTTGGCCTGGAGGTGCTTTGAGGCTGCTGGGGGAAGATTTGCTGCCAGAGCTCCTGGGTTTTACCTGAATTCCCTTGGAAAATCTGCTGGCAGCCTGCAGAGTGTAAGTTCTCATCCCATGGCTAAAGGCCCTGCATCCTCCTTCACTTCAGGCACTGCAAAAATGTGTGATAATAGTCAGTGATAGACCAGAGGACTCATGTTTGCAATTTTTAGAAGCCTAATCTAATCCTGGAGCAGCAGGAGCAGCCTCCCAGAGGTCTCCCTGAGGTGGGAATTGCATCCTCCTTCCAACTTTTCTCTGCCCTGCCCTGGGACAACATGAGGGTTGGCAAAAGCCAGTGATTCTCTGGCCAAGATCCAAGCCCAGGAGATTGTTTGGCAGGAAAGTGCACGGTGGGATTTAGTCTGACACAATTTACTTGGCTGAAAGGGATAAGTGATGGTGCACGGTGCGTGTTTCACCTTGTTCAAGATCTGCTGCCAGAGCATGAAATGATAACTTAATCCCTGATTGCTCCTTACAGCCCTGCAGGCCACAGTCTCTGGAAGAATGTTTGTCAGCCAAAAATGATGTGTAGCTTCACCAAGCCCAGTTTCAGTGCCTTTTCCAGCTAACTCATTTCTGAATTAATTTGGGGCCAGATGGTTTTGCACTCTTGATGTTGTAGCTCATGCACTTGGTCCCACCAGTCACACTCCTCTGCTAATGCCTGTTCCTGATTCCTATTTTCCCCATCATGAATAAATCAGCAGAAATAATAAACAAACCCTTCAGCAGTTGCCACATTGGTTTTTGGGGTGCTAGGTGTTGATGCAAGTGTTTAGTGAAAGAATTTTTTGTACACAAGAATAACTCATTGCAACAAGAAGTAAAGAATAAAAGCATATTCAAAATTATCTTCCTCATTAGATTCTTCAGGATTATCTGATTGTCCAAATGAGAGCTTAAAGTTGGAACACAATGGGCATGAAAGAATTGCAATGATTTGAAATAGTTCTGTAGCGTGTTGGCTCAAGACTAGTTCACAAAATATTTCTTACACTTAAAAATTATCACAGCCATTTGCTGAGGTGGGAGAGAGAAGAATAGACAAAGCAGATGGGTAAGTTCATCATGTAGCCAAAGGATGCATTTGGGAAGTTTAAGGTACAGAGGAATGCTACAGTGAATCAGCAACACCTATTAAGAAAGAAATAAATTAAAATATTGAAAGAAGAAATAATTCACTAAGAAATAGTGAATCAGCACACTTATTTAGGAAGAAATAATGGGGCTTTTCCCACCAAATAATGAAGGGGTCTCTCTTTCCTTTTCACTCCAAAGATGCTTTTTTTTTTTTTTACAGAACAAATTCTTGATGCAGATCTGTTCACTTTAATGCAATTCTAAGTTTAAGCAAATATTTAATTCTGCCTGGAGCACTCTGACATTTTTTTCAGCAGTCTGGAGCCATTAGCAGGGCAGATACAGGACATGGGAGCTGAGCTGTCATGGTGAAGGCTTGCCTGTAATTTTCATAATATGCTGTATTTTCCCTTTGCTTTTCAGCAAACAGGTCAATTATAGCTTATTTCTCATCCTCATGCTGGGAAGGAAAAACAGCTGATTGCAGTGGTACACTGAGGATGAGGATTGCTTTTCTAGGTCAGCCAGAAGAGAGCTAGGTTCAAAAATGTTACCCTGGAAAACAGTCCTTTCTTGCTTTCTTTGGGACAAAGTTTGTATTTATTTCCTCATGCCAGGTACTCCTGTAATAAGATTTCTGGGGTTAGATGGGATATTGGGAAGAAATTGGAATAGTAGAATTTTAGAATTGTTTAGGTTGGAAAAGAAATTGGAATAATAGAAATTGGATAGAAATTGGAATAATAGAAATTGGATAGAAATGGGAATAATAGAATTTTAGAATTGTTTAGATTGGAAAAGACCTTTAAAATCATGGATCCCAACCATTAGCCCAGCACTGCCAAGCCCACTATTAAAACATGTCCCTAAGCACCAGATCTCTGCATCTGTTAGATCTCTCCAGGGCTGGTGATAAGGATATTGATTGCTGCCTCCTTCCTTATCTCCATGCCGTCAGTCAGGTTGTCTTCAATGGGTTGAAGGAATATAGACAGCATTGAAAGCTTTGATCAGGGAGGGTACAGAGTCTGTGCTCCTGGGAAGAACAAAAGACAGCTTGACATCATTCTTTTTTGAGACATATAAACACTAATTTTACTCTAGCTGAGTGTTTGAGGCTTCTCATACATGTCAGGTTTTTGTTGAAGTGCTGTTTTTGGGATGCCAGTGCTTTGACAAGCTGCTATTCTCGTTTGCAGCATGGCTCAGATGAGTTGTGCTGTTCTTTCACCTCCCAGGCTCCTTGGATGCTGATGGAGGGTTTGGGTTGAGAGCACCCAGATCCTGTAACAGCCTATGGGTTATCACTGTGATCATGGAATGGGGATGTGCTGAAGTGAGGAATTTCAGGGTTACTGAGTGGTGGAGCCAAGACAAATCTCTTTTTTATGCTAATGACCAAGCCTTCTTGCCTACAGCTCTGATCTTCTCCCTCCTCCCCATCCACCATCCATCAGACCAACATAATTTGTGGTTTCCAGTGTGTTTGTATTTTAAATACTGCTTGAATCCCTCATTTGGAGCTGGATCCAAAACAGGCCATGAATAGACTTCACCACATGAAAATAACTCTGTGCTTATCAGGCATCTGGTTCAGGAGGCACGAGAAATCACTCTGAGGTACAAATTTTGGCACTGTGCATGCATCCTCTTCATCAGCTGAGATCCAGTGGTGCTGAAATTGCATCAAGATTCAGAAAGTGACAGGCTGCTGTACCCAGTGAAATTCCCAATCTCGTAAATGTGCATGCAAAACAGCACCATTTACAAAATGTGGCCACACCAATGTTCCCCTTTGAACTGCTGCCACTCCAAACATTTCCTACTTGCTTAATGCCTGGTGGATGTGGTAAAGAAGTTGGAGAACCAATTCCAAAGAGAGGAAGGTGGAAAGTCCTCCTCTCCACTGGAGGACAAGGCAGACCTGCGGAACCAAAGAAAGAAAGCGGAGGAAGCAATTTCACTTCTTATTTAGGCCTCAGGGCTGGAAGGTGTTTCCCAAGTTGCATTGGTGATTATCTAACACAAATTGCCCGGACAGTTGAGAGATAAATGACTGAAAGTTCTTTGGGGATGTCAAAAAATGTTGACTGTCAAGTGTTACGAGTACGGAGCTGCCTCATGGTGTTGGTAATTCAGTAGGAGAGTAGATGGGGAATGAGCAAGTACTCAGAGACACTTCTTCTGCACATTTGTGTTTGGAGGGAGCTACTGCCTATTTAAAAGACATAGAAAACATTACCAGCATTTTCAGAATGTTCTTGGTGAGGCATTTGTTTCCCTGAGTTGAAGAGTCCTTACAGTAATTTCCTTAGTGTGGAATGATTGATTAATATGAGGATGAAGAGCTTGTGGGCTGCTCTGAAGCCTCCATGGCTGTGGACACCTTTGTACTCCAGCAAATGTCTTGTTCTTTCTTTTTCTCTTCCTTGTTTGAAGCAGAAGGAGATTTTAGAGAGAAATTCTTCTCTGTGAGGGTGGGGAGGCTCTGGCATAGGTTTCCCAGAGCACTGTGGCTGCCCCTGGATCCATGGAAATGTCCAAGGCCAGGTTGGATGGGGTTGGATCAACCTGGGATAGTGGAAATTGCCTCTGCCCAGGGGCGGTGGTGGCACTGGATGAGTTTTAAGGTCTCATCCAACCCAAATTGTTCTGGGATTCTTCTTTCTTCAGAGAATATCAGGTGCCCCCATTTGTATTTAGGCATTTGTGTAAATACCACAGAGTCCATGGAAAAATCTGCTCTCTTTCCAAGTGATTCTGGTCAGTATATTTGTGTTTTCAAGGAAGACAGAAACTCAAACTGGTGTAAGGTAGAGGCTCTAATGAGTTTATGGATTGGGTGATGCAGCTGGGTGATCTACCAAAGGTGGAAAACCCAGTCTTGGTGGACCTGAGAGAGTTCTAGAAATACACTTTCAAGGATTAAATTCCTTTTAGTTCCAATCTTTTGCTTTCCACAGTGCCCAGGGGATCATTCTGGGATTAATCCTGTGTGCCAGTGACTTGGCTAAAGGTTTTCCTGGATGTGAATGCTGAGTTTGTTGATGCTGTAGAACAAGATTACCATATATTGTATATTTTCCTGTACATGCTGTTCCACCTGCCATCATTTTCCATTTGGGATCTCCTGGAGGAGTTAAAAAGCTGCCACATCCTAAGGAGGCTCTTTCCCTCCCTCACATGGCTACAAAAAGGTAGCTACAGCCCACTTGATTAAAAAATACTGTAATTAACAATGGTAATTGAAAGTTTGGGGACTGGCTGTTCACCAAACATTCTCTAGAGTACAATGGTATCCTGACATCTGAGTATTTACAAACAAAAGGATAAAGTTGTAATCCCCTTGTCATAACACCAGCTTTATGGGATCCATGCACCGCTTGAATGTGGTCAGGACTAAGCAGATTATTGTACCAACAATACAGAAAATTTAGCTCCAAGTACAAAATACCCCAAACCCACAAAGCTGCTGCTCAACCAGAGTTCTTGGTGTTTGGGGCTTTCTTTTTTTTTTTTTTTTTTTTTTTTTTTAATTGTTTTGAGTGAGCTGGCAAAAATTAGTTTTGTCAGTAGAAACTAAGTAACCGCCAACTACGCCTGGAATGCCTTGGAGCACTGGAGGAATTTTCCAAGGAACAGTGATTACCTTTGTTCCTTTTAGCTACACAAGTTTAGGCTTTGAACTGTGTATGCTCTTTCACAGTTTTTTTTTTCCTTTTTAATGTATTTGGGGATTTTGTTTTAAAGAGGCTGTTTCTGATTGCAAAAAAATCTTTTGCTCAAATAGGGCAGTGTGTTTTTTTCCCAAAGAATTCAGTATTGCCGTGGAAATAAAAAATGAGGTTCTGTAAGAAAAATATTAATTGCAGGACATCATCAAAAACTGGAGTTTGGTGGGCCTCAGCATTTTGACACCACTTGGCCTAAATGTAAAAATGGGGTAAAAATATCTATAAATTGTTAAACACTCGTGAAACCCAGTAACCTTAAAGACTTTACAATCTGAAATATTCTGTGAATTGGATTTCTAAGTATCATAGGATAAGCCTGAAGTGATCAGACTTGATTTAGCTGACTTTTCCTCTCATTGTATACACCTGGCAGCAGCAAAGTGGATTGCAAGTTATATTTGTCTGATATGCAGAAGGAGAGGAAACAGCTTCTCAAAGAATTCTAATTTTTGTTATCTGCTATCATACTGCTGCCTTTTGGTTTTGTCTGTGTTAGTAAAATAATTAAATCTATTCTCTGTATTTTATTTCACCATTGGCTGGTACTTTTTTATGCCGTGAAAGAAATTTTGCAGCTGAAATTTAAACAATAAAACTCGGACCATTGCAGTTCTGGCTCTTAAAAATACTTCATTCTGAGTCCTATATTCATACAGGAAAAAAAATCAAAACCAAAACCCACACAAGCTACCAGTTAAAGGATCTGTTTCAGAAAGAACTGGACTCCCAAACTTCAAACAAATCCAAGATCTTCCTGATACTTTTATATTTTTTTTTGTGCTTCCTTTGCATCTGCTGCAAGGCCTTGAGAGTTTTTAGTGCTGGAGCTCTACAGTAATTCCACTTATCAGCTTCTCCAGTCTAGGAAGGTCCTGTAGTACAGTGAAGGATAGGGAAGCTTGGACTTCATAAGCCCAATTTGTTCAGAATAAAACACTGGGTTGTTAAATCCCATCTCCTGTTCAGGAAGGTGTCTAATACTGAGGCAATAAGAGCACTTCCTTTGAAATTCCACTTCTCACACCCAATATTTGCATTCTGAGATATGGCCAGGGGACATAAAATTATAGAAAATCCTGAGCCAGAAGGGACCCACCAGGATTATTAATCTAATTTGTGGCCCTGCACAAACACCCCAACCATCCCACCCTGTGCATCCCTGAGAGAATTGTCCAAACCCTCCTGCAGCTCTGGCAGCCTTGGAGCTGTTCCCGTTCCCTGGGGAGCCTGGCAGTGCCCAAAAACCCTCAAGACTCAAAAACCTTGATTGAAGGATGAGATTTCTTGAGAAACCCTTCAGTCCATGAAATCCACTATGTTCTAACCCACTGCTCTTCAAACAGAGCCTCATTTGCTTAGCAAAGCTCAGTGCTGAGGTGTTGGGAATGGGATATTTGATGTTCCTGGGGTGCTCCTGGCTCTGCTGTGTTTGAGTAGGGAAGCTTATGGCAGGTGAGTGAGAAGGAACAAGGGAAAACACTTTTCCTTCCATTGGAAAGTATCCAGGGGCACAGGTTTGCAGTGGGATGATCTGTAAGGTCCCTTCCAACACAAACCATTCCGTGAATCCATAAAACACTGTACAGGAGTGTCTTAGGTTACAAGGTATGGCTGGGGTGTGTATTCTATTTGCCATCTGTTAGAGGTGGGGCAGTTATCTTCTGTTAATTGGGCAGTTTTCTTTATCTCTTCCACAACCTATCCTCCCTCTGGGAAATATCTTCTGTTAATGGGCCTGTGAGAGTCATTGCATGGCTGATAAAGTTCCCTCACCCTACTGGGAGATGCTCCACCCATAGGGAGGAGCCAAGCATTCCTACCTGGATATAGTCTGAGGTTTGGAACACCACAGGCAGCCTTTTCCCCCTAGTTTCCCAAAAGAACAAGTTTCTTTTCCCCTAAATTCCCAGAAAAAGACCAGGCTCATCTACACCAGCACTAGACCTTCAGAAGAAAACTCCACCCTTCTACAGGATCACTGCTCCAACAGAACCACATTTATCGCTCCAAGAAGACTGCAGCCACCATTTAATCAGACTGCTACCAACACCCTGACCAACAAGGTGTCAGGTTGTATTCCGACTCTCTCAGTGTTGTTTTGTATTACTACATTTCTATTTTAATTTTTTTTCCCTAATAAAGAACTGTTATTCCTACTCCCATATCTTTACCTAAGACCCTCTTAATTTCAAAATTATAATAATTCAGAGGGAGGGATTTACATTCTCCATTTGAAGGGAAGCTCCTGCCTTCCTGAACAAGCACCAAACTTTTCAAACTGAGACAAGGAGCCAAAAAAATTGTGCTTCAGGGTTTTTCATGCCAGTGCTATTTTGAGCCCTACTTAAGCAAGGAAAAAAAGCAAGGAAAGATTTGAGGGGCTGACAAACTCTGCCCAATGCAACTTTAGTTCTTTGATTTCAGGGAGTATTGGTAAATGATGCTGTTCTGCCTGTCAGAACCTAGGATAGTTATTGTACAGCTTCTACCTGCTACAACTTAATAATAAAATCCCAGAATTCCAGAATGACTGCATCCAAAGAGTGAATTACTGTTATACATCATGTCAACTTTATTTTTAATAATACGATTTTCTTAGGCCAGCTGGGAACATAAAGATGTTGTCTTACAGAGTGATCTCTGGGGGGACACTGACACCTTTTCACTTGTAAAACCCCAAGGAGTTTTCCCCCATCAGTTTCTTTTTCTAGTTGCATTTTTAGCTGCTTTCTGGAGTTCATGCTGGATAGTTTCTGCAGAAGGGCATAAAATAGCACTAATTACACTGCAATTTGATATGGTTGTTTTTGCAATGGTTATGGAAGATTGGAAGTGGAAAGCAATAATAATTTCTGGAGAGATTTGATGAGAGTTTCCTGATTCATAGTTGGAATTGTTGCCTCTCTTTTTTTTCTTTTTTCTAACCCTCAAATTTGTACTATATTTTTGTTAATGCTTCTGAAAATGACAAAATGTTATTCCATAAATTCCATAAATCCAGCATAGCCTTGTGCCACTTGGCAGCATCACTCTTATGTACAGTTTGGTTGTTGCAGTTGCTGTTGCCATAGGAAATGTTCTTTTTCAAAAAAATGCAAAGAAGAAAACCCATGCCTGGCATGTCAGCTCCTGTCCTAGAGCTTCCGGAGCTCTTTCCCCTGTTTCCTGCCTTGCCACCTCCCGCCTTTCTCCTCCCTTTGCCCCATCTGCCAGTTTCTGATTGAGACAAGAAGGGAGATGTGCTGTGACTGATTTAGAGCATGTGCTGATTTGCCAGCTGGCTGCTGCCTCTGAGCTGGGGGGTCAGCCAGACAGGAGAGATAAGGGCTGAGCTCTGCTCTCCTCTCCCCAGCCAGGGTTCACCTCTGCTCCTTTGCTGGGGTGTTTTCCCCCTCAATATTTGCATAATCTGAAATACACCAAGGTTACTAAACCTTCCTTCCCCCCTTTTGAACATGGAAAAACTGGGTGTTACTAAAATGCCACTATTAACTATGGTTGAACAGTTTATTGTGTTTGAATGTGTAATTTAATTATTCTGTTAAAAAATGAATCAGTAGTGGTATTGCACATGCACTGATGGTCTCAGCTGGGACCTGCTCTGATTTTATTTATATTTTTATATAAATATATAAAATATATTTATATAAATATATAAATATATAAAATATGTGCTTGAGATGTGTGGAACCACCAGAATTCTTATAGAAAAGTAAGTGTGTCCTGATCAAGAAGCTGGATCAGGACTCGTTTACACTGTGTAAGAGATAGTTTAAACAGAAATTATTACCCAAGCTCCATGTTTTCATTCACTCTCAAAACAGCAAATATGTTCATGGTATCACCAAATTATTTGAGTTGGAAAAGACCTTAAAGATCATCTTGTTGCAATTCTCTGCAGTAAATAAAATACTGTTAAATGGAGGATGTTGTTTTGGAGTAATCTTCCTCCTTTTTTAATTTTAGAATTAAATTAGATGCATTAGATTCCCTCTACTTCTGTTTGACATTGAACTGAGAAGAGATAAGAGAAGGGAGTAGGCAAATTCCTGTCAGACTGGATACAAGTGAAAACAAGTAGCTGGAAGCATCTCAGTGACATCCTTCAGTGGCTGAAAGATAAAGTTTTCCCTCCCTGCCTCGGATGCTCCTGCTGTATCTGAGATAGATGGGAATTTTTGGCTGTTGGCCGAGGAGCTGCCTGCACCTCAAATGGCAGCATCTTTGGGGATGGAGAGGGACCTGGGACAAGGGATGGAGGGACAGTACGCAGGGAATGGCTGCCCACTGCCAGAGGGCAGGGATAGATGGGAATTTGGGAAGGAATTGTTGGGTGTGAGGGTGGGGAGGCCCTGGCACAGGGTGCCCAGAGAAGCTGTGGCTGCTTCATCCCTGGAAGCTTCTCTGTGCCAGGGCCTCCCCACCCTCATGAGGAACAATTCCTTCCAGATATCTAACCTAAATTTCCCCTCTCCCAGTTTGAACCCCTTCTCCCTTGTCCTGTCACTCCAGTTCCTGATGAGCAGTCCCTCTCCAGCTTCCCTGTCACCCTTCCAACACTGGAAGGTGCTGTGAGGTCTCCACACAACCTTTTCCAGGCTGAGCAGCCTGAAATTTCCCAGCCTGTCTCCTTAGGGGAGGTTCTCCAGTCCTCTTATCAACCTCATGGCCTCCTCCGGACTTGCTCCACCAGTTTTGTGTCCTTCCCATGCTGGTGACACCAGAACTGTGTGCAGCATTCCAGGTGGGGCTTGACAAGAGCATAGGGGGAAAGTGGCACACAAGGTTCCTGTCGTGTTTTGTTGTAGGAGAACCTTCCCTTCTGTGTGGGGCTGAACAGCCCAAAAAATCCCCAGCCTGTCTCCTTAGGGAAGGTTCTCCAGTCCTCTTATCAACCTCATGGCCTCCTCTGGACTTGCTCCACCAGTTTTGTGTCCTTCCCATGCTGGGGACACCAGAACTGTGTGCAGCATTCCAGGTGGGTTTGCCAAGAGCAGAGGGGGAAAGTCACCTCCCTATTCTTGGCACACAAGGTTCCTGTCATGTTGTGTTGTAGGAGATCCTTCCCTGCTGTGTGGGTGGTGCTGTTCTTGGTATTTACCTTCTCCTCACCTCTGGGATGGAGAGGAGCACTTGAGTGTGAGCACCCAGTGTGTCCTTGCAGCCAGCCAGGCTGCTGTGGGTGCTCTAATTCCCCATCTACTCAATTCCCAAGGGATTTTGCATCAGGCTGAAAATCTTTTCATGGGTTTCTGGGCCAAGCATGCAGCTGCAGCACTAATGGGCTCATATGTTCACAGCACAGTGATGCAGGCTGCACCCTGAATGCTTTCCTTGGGGAAACATTTGTCCCATTTATTCTCTCTGTGGTCAGAAGTACATGACACAAACTGCAGCTCTGTGTAGCTGTGCTGTGTCCCAAATGCTGCACTCTGGGTTTTATGGAGATTCTGTTCCCTCAAGTTTGGATTAAGCAAGACCCAAGACCTGGGTTTGTGTGTTTGTGCAGCCCTTCAGAAAATGAGATACTTAGCTCAGACTAAAGGTCTTAAGTTAAGCTTGATGATACATAGCCCTGTGTAATCCATAATCTTAAAATTGTATCTGTGATAGAATTTCTTAGATTATATCCTTACAGCTGCTTTAACCCAAATACTCAATAATATGCCCTATATTGAGGGCTGGGCAGATCAGCTGGGTTGTTGCAATATAATCCTGCCTTGGTATTGGGCTGGGGAATGTGAGCAGGGCTGTGTCACATCTCTGAGTGCTAAACTCAGACTCTGAATCCAGGCTTGCTGCTCCTTTTGTTTTACAAGGAGATTTTTGTAGGAATAGTAATTAACCTGTCCTGGGAGCAGAACTCCCCTAAAGGCAATTTCCAGTGAAGTCCTGCAGCAAAGTGCTCCATGAGCATTTCAGAGCACAAAAGGCCGTGAAAATGCTCCTTTGTCTCTCTGAGGGGATCCAGAGGGGCTCTCTGGAGTCTCCTGTATCTGGATCAAAGCCCCACTAAAGGAGATTCCCTCAATAAAATCCACCCAGGAGCAACATCCTAGAGCCCACACCAAGCTGGCTGCCAGGACCTTGGGAGAGACTTTATTTCAACTAAGCCAGGTGGCAGAGGAAAAGGGGTCATGTTGTCATTGCTGGCTTGGATGACCCCGTGACACGGGGTGACCTTGACTTCAGTAATCGTCCTGCTCTCCCAAGTGCCCGTTGTTCCTGTTCTGTCAAACAGATACAGCAGATCCAGGCATGAGCAAAAAGGGGTGATGGATTTGTGTAATAAATAGTTGATTTTGAGAGTCAATGCTCAGAAATTACTATTTTTAAACTTGCTTCTTCAGCCTTGTGAGCAGCAGGAGCTCTGAGGGTAATCCTGTATGGCTCCCATGTCTTTCTCCTGCTCTGTTCAAAAGAAATCAGTGTTGCTTGTCACAAGACTTTACTCGTTGCTGATGTCAAGAGTTTCCTAATGCCATTTGGAAGGTCCAGGACAAGGGGAATATCAGTGGTTTGTTGTGTGTTTACTGCTTTTCTCCAGCCTCTGATATGGGGAGGCTGCAGTCATCCACTGGGGCCGTGCTGGTATTTTAAAGGTCACTCCAGTAATTTTGTGCTTGCTTAAAAACAAACAAACAAAAACCCCCAAACTTTTAAATTCTGCACATAACAGAGTAGAAGAATTGCTGTTCTCTGCTCATTCTTTTGAGGAAGCAAATGTTTGCTCTGCTGTCCCAGCAACCAGAGAGAGCTGGGTTGGGCAAGCCCAGGGGCTGGGCTCTGAAATTTCCTCTTGAATAACACTCCTGAAGGTCTTGTTCAAGTGGTTTGGGAAATTTTTATGTTACTTGGGTACTTTGTTTTTAAGAGGTAGTGACACCCAGAGAGACGGAGAGGTGTCACAAGAAAAACCCGTGAGAGAATGAGAAAGACATGCAGCATGAGGAAAATCAGTGGCTTTGAATTTTAAATCAACTCTGAGCAGCATTTCAAATCATGCCCCTGAAAGGGTTTCTAAAATGACTTAGGGTCTGTAAGCAAGGAGAGATCTGAGGAGAGAAATGAAGTTTTAATGTAGCATTCCATTTATTAATGATAGCACAATTAAGCTGAAATCACTTCAACTAACAATCCTTGTTTTTCTTTTGTCTTTTTTTTTTTTCTTCCCCTGACCTTGTACCAAATCCTTTCCACTCCTGATGCATTGGGGAACAGCAGAACTCACCCAAAGGTAAGGGCTTTTTATCAGTGTGTGGGAGTTGTCCTATCACTTGCTCACTCTTGGGTTATCCAAATATTAAAAGCATTTTGCAGAGCTCTGTTGCTGCTCAGCTGCTGAGTAAGAAACTCGAAGCATCTCCTTGCTGCAGAAATGCTCTGTGCACCCCGTGCCAAGAAATGAGTCAGAGGAATAAATGAGAACATCCACACTCAGCACTGCAGGCTCTGAATGGAGGATATTTGTTCTTTGTGGGCTTTTTAAAAAGCATTTTCTGGTATTTGTGATAAAGCAAACTCATTTTGTTTTTATGGTCCCGTGACTTTGTGCTTGTTCTGAAGACTCTGCCCTGGCAGATCAGGGTTCAGCTCCATGGATGTGCTCATACAGCCAGTGGTGTTTTATTAAATGTTCTGAAGGCTTGGGATGCTTCGATAATATGTTTAGCTGTAAAATGAATTCAAAGTAAAAAAAAAAAAAAGGCACCATAATTTTTCATACACAAGCTGTTGTTTCCTCAGTTAGAGGATATAAAATAACTACTTTATCTCTTGATGCTGGTACTGGGGGGGAAACAATGTATTTTTGAAGATAAATTATTTAAATTTCAAGGATTTTGCTATGTTAAGCATTTTCATAAATGTTGGTAGTCAGCAGGACATCCAAAGGAGAAAGAGCAGCTTCCATTAAGCTTAGAGGGGAAATCCACAGCCTGAGAGCCCCACATTGCACTTCCCTTTTCCTACATCCTGCAGAATAAATTTTGTGAATGTAGGTCAGACATTACCCTAATTAATATTTCTCCTTGCAGATACATACCCGGGGAGCTGTTTTTGCAAACATCTGTCCCAAAATACACATTGTATTATTTCAGGTCATCTTTCAGGACGAAAGGTGCCTGTGGACCTTTCGATGGATTTATGGCAAAATTGAAAATTTTCTATTAAAAATATTATAGTGTTGCTCTTTTCATGATAAAACTGATTTGCTTTCTATTATTCTTTGCAAATATTAGACTTTGATGACTGCTTTGGTTTGTCATGGAATGTAAATAAATACATACTCCTCTTGTATGGAAAGAGCTTGCTACCCTAAGGCTTGTTTTTAATTTATGCAGACAAGAGGCACGGGGAGATGGGAGGCAGAGAGAGCTAGAGGACATCTGTCAGTTTGGAAAAGAGAAACTCTGGTGAAAAATGCATTGCAAGGATAGGTTTGGAGGGAGAAATTGAGAGGTCCTTGACATCCACAGGGTTGGCACATGGAGAGTGGGGAGTAGGGTTGGCACAGAAAGGAGCAAATAGAAACAAGGAACAAATAAAAAGCATGCAGGAAAATGAAGTGTTTGTTTGGGCTTCAAACTCCTGGTAAATAAGGAATTCAGTGGGAATGTGTGTTGAGTTCAGAATGTCAGAATGTGAATAACGTGTTGGATTTGGCTGTAGCTGTTCTGAG
Source organism: Melospiza georgiana (assembly GCF_028018845.1). Taxonomy (NCBI): domain Eukaryota; kingdom Metazoa; phylum Chordata; class Aves; order Passeriformes; family Passerellidae; genus Melospiza; species Melospiza georgiana. The sequence continues at coordinate 2,242,101 of NC_080432.1, read as the reverse complement.
GTGTCCTGGTTGTTTCCCTGCAGGTGTTTGCCTATGATCACTGCTTTTGGTCCATGGATGAATCTGTCAAAGAAAAATATGCAGGTAATAATATTTACTGTGGCTTGGCTGTCTCCAGGTGGGAATGATCTGATTAAAATACAGTCCTTGCTGCAGGGCACAGGCCATATGGCACAAAGTGCTGCCCTTTCTATGACTGGCTGCTGTCAAAAAAGGGAAAATCAATCATTCCAGTTCCTTTTCTCTAAAGATGACAACAGCAATGGGCAGTGCCACCCCTTTGCAATGCAGAGAGTGGAGAAACCCAGCACAATGATGCTTTACTCCTGTTTACAGCTTTATTTAAAATACTGCTCCAACTCCATCATTTTAAATGCATCAAACCCAATTTTTATTTTGAGGAGCACTGTTACGTGTAATTTCATGTTTTTCAGTGCTGATGAGAGTTTGGCATCATAGTAAAACCTAATAAAGGAATCTTAATAAAAGGCTAATTTCATTTAACTTTATGTGAATTCAGATGCTTTAGTGAGAGTGTGTAATGTATTCATTAAAAGTTTTCATAAACGTTTCCTATGTATTATTAGAATGTATTTTGGCATATAGTTATGGTAAAATATGAACTGCATTTGGACTTATCACTCCTATAATTTATTCCTTTCATAGTTGTTATCCTTTAAAATTTGGGATCAATTGAACTTAATATTTATTTCATAAAAATCATAAGAAAAAACAAAGACACATACACTTCCTAATTTTAATTTCTTTAACAAATGAATAATAGCTTATCAAGGCTCTAAGAAAAATGTGACACTTTCAGCCATACAAATTACATAGGAATATTACATATTTTGTTTCTCAAACTAAAGGTGGTGCCTATATAACTGATATTTTGGTCTGTTATGCAGTGGAAGTGTTACCCCAGCTGAGCCTGGCACAGCTCTTGGTGCTTTTGATGGAGAATTTAGCATGGATTTGCCTGTAAAGATAAGAACTTAAAGAGGGAAAGGAAGAGCTTAAAGGAACATTGTTTGCGAGGACTTTTCAGTCCATAAAGTTCTGTCCTGCCTTGTTCAGACTTGAGTTTTTTGGGTTATAAAATTAATTCTGAAAATAGATTTTGTTCAAGAAGTTACTACCCAGATATTTTAAGCCTTCTTTCCTCTGCTTGGAAAATTATCCAAAAAGCTCAAAGTTCAATTACAAAAGAAATCTTACACCTTACTTTTTGCCAGTGCAAAGTACCCTGTGAATATCCATATCTTCCACATACTTGTGATTCCTTCTCTGCAAAAATCTCCTCGTGGTATTATCCAATATCTTACACAGTAAAATTTTCCAGTGCTCTGTTGATTCCCTTGGATTAAAATCAACTGAGTGTCATTAAAATGTACAGAGTATATTTTGAGGAGGTGTCATTCCCCAGCAGATTAAATTCTACAGTTGGTCACGGATTCTCTGCTGATAAAACTTCTGAGTGTGAACCTTTATAGGATATTTGCTTTAATCACATCCAGGTATATCCATGGTAATCCCAGCCCCTAATTTTGACAGCAACATAAATCTGGAGCACATCATCTGCTTCTTTCCAGGGAGCAAACACTGGATGTGATTTAGGCAGCAACAGCAGGAAAACCCTCACAGCTTCCATCTAATCCAAAAGAACAATCCAAATCAAGGGACAAAAAGCTCTTGCTGTGTTACAGTGTTGGCTTGTGTGTTCTGTTTTCTAGGTCAAGATGTTGTTTTCAAGTGCCTTGGAGAGAATATTCTTCAGAATGCCTTTGAAGGCTACAACGCTTGTATCTTTGCCTATGGGCAAACAGGTGAGTCCCAGAGTCAGGGAGAAATGTTACCTCCAAAGGTGTTGTGTTCTGGTTCTTTCCACGGTTCTTGTGACATTGTTGGAGGAGAAATACCTTCTGATGTAGATAAGAAATGTTTTCCTCTTTTTTAACATCAGATATGAGGTGGGCAGGACGAGAAGTAAGGTTTTGTTGCTGCTGGCTACCCTTATTTCTCACACTTCACATGATAATCTTTGGCGTGACCATGGTCGTCCTTGAGCTCAGAGCATTGCTCAGATTTTCTGCCTCTGTGCTTAAAATAATCTTCAATTGTCATTTTAATTTAATATTTATAGGGTAATATGAAGGTTTTTCTCATTAGTGACTTGTCATCTGCAGTAAGGCTCTATCTATCTAAAAGTTCTCCAGTACTCTGAACCAAATTTCTTGTTTTCCTTTTCCCTTTAATTAAAATACTCTTTAGCTCAGTGGTGTTTGTGTTACTTTAAGGCAGAAAATGGAGCAAATACCTTCTACTAACATGCAGATTTTAAAAAAATTTCTTTTATTTCTTATCAATATTCTGCACAGCAGAAACCTTTGTTGCATGTTCTCTAATCACAGCTTCCCTCACACAGGTTCTGGAAAATCCTACACCATGATGGGTACTGCTGATCAGCCTGGATTAATCCCTAGACTTTGCAGTGGACTCTTTGAAAGAGCACAGAAAGAAGAAAATGAAGAGCAGAGTTTCAAAGTGGAAGTATCCTACATGGAGATTTACAATGAGAAAGTCAGAGATCTCCTTGACCCCAAAGGGTGAGGAATTTGTGTGTGAATGGCACTGTAGAACTTGTCCTACACTCTTCCTTTACATAACCAGTTTGCCTTAATGGATCCCATCTAAAACATTTGCCTAGGATGACTTTTGCTGCTTCCTGATCTCAGCATCTCCTCATTATAAATCAAAATAAAGTAGCAAGACTAAAAGCCTGGAGTAAATGTACCTTTTGTGAAGTGACAGCACTGTCTGTGTCAGCTTTTTATGTGTTATAAAGCTTTTTTTGTGTTTGCATTCTGGCCCTTGCTCTGCGCTTCAGTGGGTATTTGTGAGACCATCCTGTTTGAGATGTGTCAGTGGACTTTGTGTAAATGTTGTCTTAAGTCAGTCATGTGCTTATAAATCCCTTTTTTTTCCCCCAACCAGAAGCCGTCAGTCATTAAAGGTTAGAGAACACAGTGTTTATGGCCCTTACGTAGATGGCCTATCCAAACTAGCTGTTGCTAGCTACAAGGTAAGGATCAACTTTATGAAAGGCTTATCTTCACATCCTAAACACCAGGTGCTGTCCCTTAAGCTGGACAGAACTACTAAAATGCTCCTTATCAGTAATCTTAGAGCAAGAGAGCTGCAGATTGTTGTGATGTGATCCCTGGGGAGAGCAGGGCTGAGAGCAGAAACTCCCTTCATCTTGTGCTGCTCAGTAATTCTGGAAGTAATTCAGCTGCTGAATGGAACAGATTTCCTCTCAGCATTAAGATGAGTGCAGACTGTCATGAGAAAGTGTTCTGTGATTAATTACAGGCCCAGGATTAAGCAGAGACAGGCTCTCAGTGCCCCACTGTGTCACTTTTTGCCTGCCATGCTCTACTCTGTGATTTCCCTTCCCAGTAGCACACACTGGAATTATGAACTAATGATTGTTTACCCAGCAAATACTTGAGAGCATCACATGAAACTGGCTTGCAGGACAGTAAATGTTTATGTGTACATTCACAAAATGCCCTGTTTTTTGAGGAGCTTTAACTGGTGAAAATGAATAAATATGGGATGGAATCTGTCAGCTTAAGCAAAACATGAAAACAGTGCAATTGCAGTTTCTCCAGGTGTTCATCCAGCTCTCCGTGGTGGTTTCTGCTCAGACAGGACACATTTCATGCTTTGCCTTTCCATGTTGCCCAGCAGCTTTTTGTAATCCAGAATTTGGAGTCAGTGGTCTGTGGTGGTCCTTTGTTTGACTGTTTATTTGAGTTGTTTTAGCATCACCCAGCTAGAGATGCAGAAATAGAGGTTTAGCCCAAGACCCCGAGGTTTTAACTATTTTACACAATTGCTGTGAAACCCCAAAGCAGGGGAGCTGCACCTTTCTCAAGCATCACAACAGATGAAAGAACATAATAAACTCTTAAAATTTGGAGGAATGTAATGTTCTGTTCAGCATGGTTCTGTTTTATAAACCTCTGAGCCTTTTGTCAGTATTCCAGATTCTCAGACCATGACAGCCTGAGACTAAAATGTGACAGGGTTCAAACACAAATTGCTGTTCCTCACTTCTTCCTCTGCTTTTGAGTGTTGCTGTGTGCAGCCAGGTGCATTATTTTTGTTGATAATTTAATATCTAGGTTGAGGAGTGGGTGAAGTCATGACACTTGGAGTTTTTTTCATCACGTATTTCTAATTAAACAAATGGGAGGCTTAGCAAGAAAATGCTGCATTTGACCAAGATGAGGTGATTTTTGGAGGTAATTGAAAAGGATGTCAATGCAGATATACTCATGGCTGTAAAAATTGTATTTAGGACATCGAGTCCTTGATGTCTGAGGGCAACAAATCTCGGACAGTGGCTGCCACCAACATGAACGAGGAGAGCAGTCGGTCCCACGCAGTCTTCAAGATCATCCTCACCCACACCCTCTATGATGTGCAGTCAGGGGTAAGAAAATCCAGCTGCAAGCTCCAAATGTCAGCCTGGAATGTGTCTCTTGCTTTAATGTATTTCACAGGAAAAGAAACACCTCTTTGGAAGCAGCAGTTTGCAGTACAGGCTAAACATAAAATAGGTGAAAAATAGAAATACACCTGAGTGTACATTTGGTGATCCAGATGGATCTCCTAATGTGCACTTGTGGTTATTTAATGCAGATTGAATAATCTCGTGGTTATTTAATGCAAATTGATATAAATTACCAGCTTGCTAAAGTAATGCAAATTTGTTTAAATTATCAACTTCCTAAATTGAAAAAAATACTAATTTTCAATATTTTACATTCTATGCCACAAATGCTTTTATGTATAAATATTCAATATTGGAAAAGCATTTAAAGCTGCAAATATTTTAATTTTATGTTGCCTTATACATAAATATGCCTTGGAGAGGTGCATGAAATACATTATGACAATATTATTTAATCCCTCACAGAAAATGATGATAAACTGGAATTGAAAGAAGTATCTTTAAACTTCATTGATAAATTCTGTGCTTGGATAATTCTTTAATGTTTTCAAAGCCTTGGAGAAATTTTGTGTCCACAGAGCAAATCTGAGCCTAAATATTGGAAAGCATAATGAGAATTTGGGCTTTCTTTCATCCTGTTTTCTCAATTTCCACCAGTCTTCTTATCCACACAATTTTCCTCATTCTTTATTTGGATTTTTTCCCCATTGCACTTCAAATCAGCATCATACTATGGTGATTTTTTTTTTATTTTTCCATATTTTGTCATTCCATATTTTGTCATTCCATTTTATTTTTCCATATTTTGTCATTCCAGTTTTGCTATGGCTCTTTGTACAGCTTTTCATACCTGGTTTTTGTGTGGTCCTGCTCAGCCTGGATGCAGAGTGGTTGTCACTGTCCATGTTCTCTGCACCTTCCAGTGACCCCTGTGTGAACTTCTACAACAGATTTCCCTGTTCTCCCATCTGCTGCTCCTTTCAGTCCTGGAAATGGCACATTCCATGATCACATCGTGTTGTGATAGGTTTAGGGTGTAATTTTTGAGAGCTTATTGATTTTAATTATTCCATTTATTTATGTGGATGCAGCACTTTGTATTTGGGATCCTGGGGTGCTGAAGGCGCAGATGCTGCAGAAGAACATGATGTGAGCAAGCTGTTCCCAAAGACAGTTGGCTTTTCAATTTCAGATTGATTTAGGGAGCTCATGGAGTGTTTCAGAATGTCATTTTGGGTCAAATGAGGTGAAAGGATTTGTAACAAAATGTTCATTACAGGTTTAAATACTCACATAGCTGGGATTGTGTTCCAGGAGGCTGATGAGGATAAAGGAGACTTTGCAATTGTGATAGTTTATGTAAATTGTAACATGCTTCTTGTCAGGCTCATTACTGGTCACTGAAAAACAGAAGAAACTCTGGTATAAAATCTGAGGATTTTAGGAGACTGTTTTCAAGACTGGATTGTGAACCTCATGTCTCTGCTTGTGACTCCCTTGGCATAAGTCTGAATTTTTCATGGTTCAGCACTTCATTAGTGTGCTCTCCTCTGGAGATTTCTGAGATATTTGAAAATATCAGAATACCTGGTTTCACAATATCCATGACTTCCCTGTTGTTTCTGAGACAGCAAGTAGTGACTTAGCACAGGACACTGTTCAAATCCAGCCATTCTCAAAGGGGGTGGAACAAGAGTTTACACCAAAAATGAAGTTGGATTGCAGTTGTAAAATACATCAAACAGTGTAACTTGATTTAAGTGACCTAACAGGGGCTGTTCTCTGGTTCCTTCCCCAGACATCAGGTGAGAAGGTGGGCAAGCTCAGCCTGGTGGACTTGGCAGGCAGTGAAAGGGCAACTAAAACTGGTGCTGCAGGAGACAGGCTGAAAGAAGGAAGCAACATTAACAAGTAAGACTTTGAAATTGTTTGTTTTCCTTTTTTCATCACCATTTCCTGCTAAATACAGCCTACTTGTAAAACAGTCTGAAGCTCCTGTAGTCAATTTTCTCCTTTTCTTCTCTGTACAAAGCTCCTGTAGTCAATTTTTCTCCTTCTCTCTATTTCTCCTTCTGACATGCAGTACTCTTAGATATGGGAATAAGATTTCCATCTTTTAAAAGAATATTTGTGTTCCTGCAACTGCCATGAATTTCATTGTGAAGACCTGATTATTAAGACTGAAAACATACTGAAAAAAATAAGAGTGGAGCTTTTGTGAAGAAAGAATGATCAAAATTAAATGAGGAATATTTTCCTCAGAGCATGTTTTCAGAGAGGAAGTCACTGTCTAAATATGCATTTGACTTATGAATATTTACCCTTGTTAATGACTATTTGTGTTCTCTGGGCAGATCCCTCACAACTCTGGGGCTGGTTATTTCTGCCCTGGCAGATCAGGCTGCTGGCAAGAACAAGAACAAATTTGTTCCATATCGTGATTCTGTGCTCACTTGGTTACTTAAAGTAAGTAAGGATTTTTTTTTTAATCTTTTTTAAAGTTAAATAAAAGAGAGGAAAAGGGAGAAGAGTGTTATTGAATGAAATCAAAATTGTGTGCTTTTTGCCTCATTTTCTGGGTTTGATGTTAACCATAATTGTCTTTGGAAAATGAGCTGGATGTAAGCCATTAGTATCTCTGCAGACTAAATATGTGTCTTCTGCTGACCTGCAATGGCCTAAGGATTAAGGAACTTCAAAAATAAAATTAAAAGCAGTGTATATTTTATGGGTCAGTGTAAGTACAGCTTCACGCACAACCTTGGGGCTAATTTAATTTGGGTTAGTTCTGCATACAGCTGATTTTACATCCTGGTATGCTTAGCTCTGAAGATGTTAATTAAGACAATTACCTTTTTCTAATTGTCTAATTTAATTGTTAAGATATTTTACTTTTGTCAGCAGAGTATAATTGCAGAGCATTATCCCAGTTACAGTCTGAGGAACAGGTCAGGAGACTTCTGAGATGCTGTTCATGTGAAATGAGCAGTTAAATCATTTTCTGAACTGTGCAGGGCTCTTATTTGGTGTTTTTTTTGGGGGAAAAAGGAGTGTTTCATGATGGCGCTTGGATGAACCTGTGTACAGTCTAAATGAAGAAACCCAATTTGTTAAATATGAGATCTGTATAAGTCAAATTTCTTTTTTTTTTTTCCTTGTGCTCTATTTAGTTATTATCCAGGAGCAATTGAGATACTTATTGGTAGAAAGAAATAATTTGAGAAGAAACTGATTTGTGGCATCTCCAGCCTTTCTTTGTCCTCTTACTTTTTGTGGGTGCTCTGGCTATGCTTTGTTGTCTTAGCTTCCCCACCCTTTCTTAGCAGTGTTTTTAAGTGGTGTTTAAATTTCATATCCCTGGGATTTAACTGCACATGTGGAAAGAAAAAGACAAAGTGACTTGCAGGTTGTACTGAATTGCGGAGATCAAAAAAAACCAACACATTTTTCCTTGCAGAGATTTGAAAACAAAGTTGAATTTAATGCTTAAATAAAACAAAATCCCTGCTCCTGTAACCTCTTGACACACAAACCTTCATTTTTCTCAGTGCTGCCTTTTGATGGACCTTTTAGCATGGCTTGTGAAGTTATTTATCCCTAGCAGATCTGGACATCAAATAACCACGTAAAAATCTTAATGGAACAACACAAACAGTGTCTGAATAAAACAAGTTCTCACAGCACAGTGTTCTTGCACTGAGGCTTTTTCAGTGTTTAAATACTTTTTTGCCTCTCTATACTTACACTGAGTTTTTACTCTCATTTAGGAGAAACAGTTTTTTTTTTGGCTCTCTGCAATTTGCCAACAAAGCCACTGCACAGCTTCACTTTGCCCTGGTGTGCTCTGGGTTCCTGATGTGGCTGCAGAGGCGTGGAAACCTCCCTGATGAATTTCCAGCCTTGTTGGAATTAGTTCTGCTGCTCCATTTCTAAACAAATCCAGGGAGCAGACTGCAATTCCTGTTCAGCACCTGTCTGAGGCATTGTGGCCACGGTGCTGCCGGCCGGGCGTGGCGCAGGAACGGGAGCCCACTTTTGTTCTGCCTCCTTTCAGGCAAACCCTCTTTGTGTCCAACATCAAGGCTTGGGGGCTTTTGGGGTTTTTTAACAAACAAGCTCTCATTGAAGCTTTGTTTTGAAAGGGGGGACATTTAAATTTTTTTTTCTTTTTTTTAATTAGAGATCAAAGGAGGGGTTTATTCGTTTAAAGGGGCCTGTTTGGAGAAGCCATGAGATGGTGGGCTGTTGAATTGCAGTCAAGAGATGAGAGTCTAGCCTCCATGTTTCAGAAGGCTGATTTATTATTTTATGATGTATATTATATTAAAAGAAAATTATATATTAAAACTATACTAAAAGAATAGAAGAAAATATTTCATCAGAAAGCTAGCAAGGAATAGAAAGGAATGATAATAAAGTCTTGTGACTGACCAGAGAGTCTGAGACAGCTGGACTGTGATTGGCCATTAATTAAAAACAATCACATGAGACCAATCAAAGATGCACCTGTTGCATTCCACAGCAGCAGATAATCATTGTTTACATTTCATTTCTGAGGCCTCTCAGCTTCTCAGGAGAAAAATCCTGGCAAAGGGATTTTTCATAAAATATCTCTGTGACAGTGGGCTGAGCTTCCTGCCTGGCTTTCAACTTGTAATTATGATACCAAAGCAGACTCCATGTGTTCTAACTGCAGGAATATCTCTCATACAGTGTCTCTCCACAAGTCTGAGAAATCAGTTCGGGAGACCTCAAGATCTGACACTTGTTGCTTAATTTTGTTGAGGATTTCAGACAAAAGTGCCAGGTGAAAAATATCATTGCTTGAGCAGTGGCATCAGGTTATATGCAGGGAGCAAAATAGCTTTGTCAGTTCTGGAACTTATGGTTTTAATCAAGTTGTATTGGCACAAACATCTTGTTTTCCTGTATTAATCAGAAGCCTGATGGCTGCTATTAAAAATACAATTTCTGAGCTCCACATTTTGAATTGTTTTCACAGTAATCTTGCTGCTAGAGGAGAAAAAGCTAGTTAATTCTTAGAAATAACTTCTTTATTTATATTCTGACCCTCTAACACTTGCAAGCCCAGTCTTGCCAGGCTGGTTACAGACTCTTTTCACTAATGAGAGGCTGATTTGCTATTTTTTCACCTTTCTTGCTTATCATTAAAGAAACCAGTGAAATCAGCACATGGGGTTTATACATAAAACTTTATCAGACAGTCTGGCGTTGGACTTGAATTGCTACAAGAGGGACTTTGCCCAGTTTATAATGGGTGTATTGTGGGTTCTGCTGTATCACTGTTACAGCGTTCTCAGCTGCCTCTACAGCAGAGCTGCAATTCAGATAATGAATTAATCCTATTTTGGAGCTGATTAGTGCAGTGAGGGACATTCCCAAAGTGCAAACAGTTAAGGATGGATTTGGAAGGGGAGTACCTGGCCAGCTCCCTACCTAACTCCAGCTTTTTATGCAGAACAGGGATTGCAGTTGCAGGGTGTCATTCCTAATTTTTGGCCAGGAAATCCCGTGGAATGATTCATTAGTGCTCCTGTTAGTCTTAAAGTTTTCAGTTAAAAAAACATTTTTTTTTGGTACAGAGGGGACCCTCCCAAGCCATGGATTAATTTAGAATAAACACTGGCTAATCCTTGGTTGAGTAAAGTCACGGTGAGATCAGTCAGCAAGCTGTTCCTTTTTTACTGATTTCTGTATGAATACACTTACCTGCCTGTGCTGACTGTGTTGAACACTATAAATATACAGAGATTTATGTTTCATATGGGTTCCATGCCCTTTTGCATGACCAGAGTCAGCCAAGTGCTGCCAACAGCCTGACTCCTGTCAAACTGGTTTAGGCATCACGCAGCCAAAAGGAGAGTCTTGGGGAAATACTTAAAGGGGCATTTTAATGATTGCTGGGGAAAGCTCCACGTGTGTTTTGGAACTGAAATGGTTTGACAAGCAGCTAATGCAGTCAGATTGTTCTAATGGCAATGCCTGACCTACTTCTCATGGGTTATTGAAGATGGAAATTAAGAGCGTGGTTTGTCTCAGAAAAGGATATTGGGTTAAAAACAAATAAACAAACAAACAAAAACCCACCCCAAAATTCCAGGCAAACCAAAGAAACCAAACTGCCAAACAGAAAAAAAAAAAAAAACCTGCTGCACAATTTACACTAGAATATTTTATCTTCATGTATCTATATTTGGCTGAAATTGTAACCATAATCTTGTGGTCAATAAAAAGATTGAATCCTTCCTTCCTTGCTTCCTTCCTTGTTTCATGCCTTTCTTCTCTCTCAACCAAATTCCAGGAGGGTAATTTCTTACATAACTCAGTTTAGATTTGTGAGTTGTGCCAGTGGGAGGAAGGGAAGGGCCCCAGTCTGAAAGTTTATAGGAGTAAAAGCAGCTGTATTGTTTATGAACAGATATCTCAGTAATTTATTTCTTGAAGACATCTGTCTCATAGTCTTTAAAATGAGATAATCTGAATTCATCATGGTTTTTCCTGAGCTCCCTCAGTAGCATCTGAGAAGTGAACACAGTAGTGTTCAATGTAGTGAACACAGCTGAAGTGTTTACATTTCTGGTTTGTAAACCTAAGCAGAAAACATCGAAAGAAAACTTTGAATCCTTTACCAGGCCCTGTGAATCCCAGAACAGGGCCTTTTTTTGGTTCCTGTTGAAACTAAGAAAGCCAAGAGTGCCAGAATCCAAAAATGACATTTCCCAAATGAGCTTTCAAAAACAAACATTGAAAATCACGACCTTTTCTTAACTCACACCGCTTAAACTCTTAACCCAACAAACCAAAATAAAAATATTAATTCTAAACCAAAATATTGATTCTAATATTGATTTTTTCAAACCTTCCAGGACAGCCTTGGGGGCAACAGCAAGACGGCCATGGTGGCCACGGTGAGCCCAGCGGCCGACAACTACGACGAGACGCTGTCAACGCTGCGCTACGCGGACAGGGCCAAGAACATCGTCAACCACGCCGTGGTCAACGAGGACCCCAACGCCCGCATCATCCGTGAGCTCCGTGAGGAGGTGGAGAAGTTGCGGGAGCAGCTCACCAAGGCTGAGGTACAAACCTGAGCCTTGCAATTGCAGAAAACCCCTGCCCAGGCTTAGCTGGTTCTGTGGTGTCGTTATATTGCAAAGGTTCCATATTGTTGTCTCCTTATTGCAAGTTTCGTACCTCCTTGATGTTTCTCATAGTCAGCTCCTCTAAGCACTGATTCTTCCTTATTCTCACAGTAGCCAACTGACTCCAGTTCCCCTTTTAACCAACCAACCCACTCTGTTGTAGCACTCTTCTCATTGGCTACAGCTGTGTTAAAGTCAGGTCTGTTCTTAATCTCTAATAATTGGCTCAGCTGCAATTTCTTAGGGGTAAGATAACTCTCTATACTACCGTTATGTTCTTATATTCCATCCCCCTACAGCTCTATAGAAGGAATTTGTCTTGGTTTGAACAGACAGGTGTCTGCTAAGGAAGGCAGGAGCTTACCTTGAAATGGGAAATGTAAACGCCCTCCCTCCGAATTGTTATGGTTTTGGAATTAAGGGGCTCTCAGGCAAAGATATGGGAGTAGGAATAACAGTTCTTTGTAGTTCTTTACTAGGAAAATTTTTAAAAAATACAAATGCAATAGTACAAAAAGAAAATACTACTGACAGAGTCAGAATATGAACTGACACCCTGTAGAGCTTAGCCAGCTCTACAGAAGGAGTTTGCCTTGGTGGAAAAGACACGTGTCTGCTGAGGAAAGCAAGAGCGTCCCTTGAAATGGAAAATGGAAACGCCCTCCCTCTGAATTGCTATGGTTTTGGAATTAAGGGGCTCTCAGGCAAAGAGATAGGAACAGAAATAACAGTTCTTTACTGGGAAAATTAGAAAAAAAATACAAATGTAATAGTGCAAAAAGAAAATACTACTGACAGAGTCAGAATATGACCTGGCACCCTGTTGGTCAGGGTGTTGGTAGTAGTCCAATTAAATGGTGTCTGCAGCTCTCTTGCAGTGGGAAGGGCTTCCTTCTACTCCTGTAGAAGGGTTTAGTTTTCCTCTGAAGATCCAATGGTGGTGTAGATGGGCCTGGTCTTCCTCTGGGAATCCAGTGGGAAAAGGTTGCCTGTGGCATTCCAAACCTCAGATTATATCCAGGTAGGAATGTTTGGCTCCTCCCCCTGGGTGGAGCATCTCCCAGTGGGATGATGTAATTTTATCAGTCATGCAGTGACACTCACTGGCCCATTGACAGAAGATATTTCCCAGAGGGAGGATTGGTTGTGGAAGACATAAAGAAAACTGCCCAGTTAACAGAAGATAACTGCCCCACCTCTAACAGATGGCAAACAGAATACACATCCCAGCCATACCTTGTAACCTAAGACAGAATTCCATGAGAGAATGTTGCAGAGCGTCCAGGCAATGCTTCCATCTCCCTTTATATAATTTATTTACATTTTTCTGTGTGTCCATCTTGAAACACGGGCATTCATTGAGATGCTGACCACCTTGTTGAGCTTTCTTGGTTTTACTCTGTGAAGCAGAGGACATGGAGACATGGATAGTTCCAGTTAAGACTGGGTGATTTTTAGGCAGAGCTCTGCTGATATTTTTAGGAATTCAGCATGGCCACATCCTGTGAGATGTGACTTCGGTTAAATGAAGTTTTCTTGCCTGTTTCCAGCTGTTGAATCTCTCACAGGCCCTAGGCAATATCTCTCTACAACTCCCTGAAGGAAGTTGTAGCCAGGTGGGGGTTGGTCTCTTCTCCCAGACAAGCAGTGACAGGATGGGAGGACACAGCCTTAAGCTGCACCAGGGGAAATTTAGGCTGGACATTAGAAAAAATGGGAAATTAGGAAAAATTCTTCACAAGAAAGAGTGATTGAGCATTGGAATGAGCTGCCCAGGGAGGTGGTGGAGTCACCAGCCTTGGAGGTGTTTAAAAAAGACTGGATGTGGCACTCAGTGCCATAGATTAATTGATAAGGTGGTGTTTGGTCATAGATTGGACTTGATGATCTCCAAGGTCTTTTCCAACCTATTCTGTGATTCTGCAGTGAAATTTCAAGAGAAGCATGGTCTAAATGTTAGATGAAGGCCAAGAATTAGTGTAACTCTGAGTTCTGTTTCCAAAGGGACAAACCAATGGTGATGTAATGCCTGTGGTTTGCAGTTCAGAAAAATTATGGTTACAACATTTGCATCATGAGGTATGCAGGGAATGCTGGCTGTGATACTGCAGATGACTTGTGGATTTTGGACTCTTCTCATTTGAGCTGCCTAATGTGCTAAGCATCCACTGTGTGTGGATCAGTTTCTTTAAGGTGTCTCAAGTTATATATCATAATATTAAATATCTAAAAATTCGTCTAAAATATCAGCCATAGACTTAACAGTGCTCTGAGAGTTGCAAATAATCCCCATTTGTTTCATTTTTTAGTATTACTCCCAAAATAATGGCAGCTGTCCAAAGTAATGAAGTAGTGTTTCCTAAGGATGAAATAATAAATATTTCATTTCCTAGGTATTAAAATCCCACCCTAGTTGTCATCCCAGTGGCATTGACAAAGAGCAGGGAAAAGCCAGAGCAATTTGCTGTTAAGAGGCTGCACAGTAAAGGTCAAACCCCACATTCACAGCCTTGTGCTCCTTTCAGTTCATTACATTTGTTGCCCATCTAATTGTTCTTCCAGAAATGTGCATAAATAACTTGCTGAAGTGAACAAAAGCACTGACTCATTATGACAGGTTACATTTTCAAAGCTCATTTCCAGATATAGGAGTTGCCAAGTTGTGGGGTTTGGGTTTTATTTGCCTTTTGGTGTCAGTGTCCTTTTCTCTCCTGAACAACCAGGACAGAACTTGACAGTTGACTTTCCCCTCACAGAGCATGGAATTATCCTCTTTTCCCCTTTTATAATCCATGCATTTTGATTGTCTTTTTGTTGGAATTAGCATCATGTTTTAATTTGTCTGTGCCAAGACCACCAGCTTGTCCTTCCTGAACTGGGAGTTCACCTCCTTCTGGCAGAGAAGCAGCCTGTGGGTCTGGGACCCATTTTTTTGGGGTTTAATTAGGCTTTGTAGGCAATGAGAAGAGTTACCCAGGTCATTGTGCAGCTGAAATGTGTGCAAATGTTCACTAATTGTCCAAAGAAATGGTCAAATTAAATTTTATCTGGGCTTCATCATTCTGCCCTGGTAGTGTCCACCCCTTTGCCCTGATGATGTTTTTTTGGTATTGTGAATTTTTGTTTGGGAAATTGCCTTGGCTTCACTTCCCTCCCTGTGTGGAATTCACAGAATCATGAAGTGGTTTTGGGCTGGAAGGGACCTTTAAAGCTCATCCAGTGCCACCCCCTGCCATGGGCAGGGACACCTTTCACTGTCCCAGGTTGCTCCAAGCCCTGTCCAACCTGGCCTTGGGCATTGCCAGGGATGCAGGAGTAGCCACAGCTTCTCTGGGCATCCTATGCCAAGGCCTCACCACCCTCATGGCCAGGAATTCCTTCCCAATATCCCATCTAATCCTCCCCTCTGTCCATGGGAAGCCATTCCCTTTTGTCCCTCCAGACTCCTGTCCAAAATTCTTCTCCCTTTTACCCCATATTTAGGTATTTAAAGCAGAAAAAGCCCACACGGGATACATCAGCTGACAGTTCCTAGTCTACTGTTGTGTCTTGAGGCAGAGGAAACTCCTGTCTTAAAACAGGATTTTCCAATCCTGGCACTTGCTCCTTTTCTTGAAGGAACTGCAGTGTAACGAGGCCGCTCTTTGATCTGGATTCCTGTGAGGAGTTTTGGGTTTGTGGTAAGGAAATGTCTGATGCTGGAGGACGATGCTCCCATTGTTACTTGGCATTGCCTAAATGCCAACCAGCCAAACCCATGTTCCTCATTAGCAGTAATGAAATAATGACATGAGGAAGTCCACAGGCTTTTTGAGCAAGGTTTGTAGAGGAGGAAATGCCACTATGGAGATGGAAGTTTAGAAGTCATAGAATAGTTTGAGTTGAAAGGGACCTTTTAAAGCTCTTCTAGACCAGCCCCTTGCCATGGGACACCTTCCACTATCCCAGGGTGCTCCAAGCTCCATCCAGCCTGGCTTTGGACTCTTCCAGGAGTGGGGGGATGCTGATACCCTTTCTGTTTTTGGGGTGTCTGATGGGTCGCTGTAGGAGTATCTCCTTAAGGTAGTCTGTGTTTGGAACATGGGCCTTGGAAAATTTCACCAGACAAAATTAGAGCTGTGGCAAATTAGGAAGAAAATGAAATTTCAGTGTCCAGAAGCACGTTGTAACGCTTCTTTTGATATTCACTCTGTAAGCTGCATGTAGAAATGCAGAGGTGCATAACCAGAAGAGCTGCATTTTTCCTATAGACAAAATAATACGTCGGGCCATTTAAACATGAGCAATAAAAATATTTTGGTGGCATGGCAGTTTACTAAGATGTGAGGTGTCATTCTGAGAGTTTGACAGCTGAGGGGACATAGCCAGAGCAGCAGGATCCTTAAAAACAAAACTGGTTTTAATATGAGTCACTTGGAATGTAGAGATAAGATTGGTTTCTGTGTGAGTATCTTTGTGCAAATCTGCCAGTATCATGTAATTGGTTTGTGTTGAAGCACATAAACTCCACGTTAACATCTGTACTTGTAACTAATTAAAGAACTTTTGGGTGGATTCTGCCTTTACATGCAATGTGTGTTTTTAAGACCCCTTTACTTACTGCTTAGTGTGCCTTGAAAAATGAGTCATGTTGCCTTTATTCATTCCTCCCATCTGTGTGGCTGCAGAGGGAAAAAACACAGAGCACAACAAGCTTTTCTTGTTTCATTTGCTTTTATTCCTGCAGGCTATGAAATCACCAGAATTAAAAGAACGATTGGAGGAATCAGAAAAGTTGATTCAGGAGATGACCGTGACCTGGGAAGAAAAATTACGAAAAACTGAGGAGATAGCTCAGGTTTGCTGCTTTCTTTCCTCCTTCCCTGCCCCCATTTTTTATGAAAAATAGGTTTGTTTTCTTTGTCTGTCAGTTCATAGAGGTTGTCTGAGTCTCTCCCCACATTTATGGGTAAGTAGGTCAAGCTTGCTGCCCTTTTGAAAAGCTTCACTTAATTCCTGTGATAGATGGGTGCCTCCCAGATTACCACTCCAGTGACAATAATAAATTGTCACTGTATGCAAATGGAGAAGTTATTTAACAAAAAAAAAATAATAAAATAATCCACGGATGAGAGGATTACAGGGTTTTTTTATATTCTTCAGGCAGTAAAATTGTTTGTGATGAGGGAGCATTGAGAGCATTCAGTGCAAGGTTATGGACTGAGTGCCTCAATGCACCAGGCAAAGGGCATTCAGAATGATAAAAAATAGAGCTATCAAGAATCTCTGTGTGTTTTAATAGCTCCTAATCTGATATTTAGGGCCTCAGACCATAACTGGAGATGATTACCTTGGAAAAATGATGCAGGTCACCACGGTTGTTGCATGACACTCCTGGTTCTTCCCACACAAATGCTGATGTACATATTTGCAGAGGGGAGCTTTGGAGGGGGGAGGACTGTGGGGAGGTGATGAATGGTGTGTAATAAATAAGGGGAGAATGGAGCCTCTGGTACAAAGCCCTCTTGTAGATGCCACAATCAGAATAGACTCTGTTGACTTTGGTTTTAAAGATCCATTGTAAGAAGTGCTGCCTGTGACTATGAGGGCTTCCTGCCTTTCAGTGCAATTCCTCCCTGTGTATAAGGGTGGAAAAAAATAAAATAAAAAATAATAATAGTAAAAAAATCCTGCTCTTATCCTACACAATAGTTTCTAGGCTTTGAATGTGTGAGGAGGTTGAAAAACTGAAGTCATGGGTTCAGCTCTTCAGACTAAATGTGCCTTGATGTCTGCTTTACCTCTCTGCCTTTCTGTCTCTAAATTCCCAGCCTGATAGGGATGTTTCAGAGCTGGGAGTTTCATGAGCCTTGAAAAAGGGGTATTTTTTCCAGAGGAGGGATGAGGACAAGTGTTTGTGCAGCACAGACTGTTCCAGGACTGTCTGGAAGCCACTCTGTCACTCCCCTCCTCACCTGGACAGGGGAGAGAAGGTGTAACAGAAGGTTCTTAGGTCCAGATAAGGACAGGGAGAGATAAATCATCCATTACTGTTATGGGAAAAACAGATTTGAATGAGGAAAATGAGTTAATTTGTTACCAATCAGATCAGAGTAGGGTAATGAGAAATAAAAACTAAATCTTAAAACACCTTCTCCCCTCTTCTCCTTTTTTCCCTGGCTCAGCTTCACTCTTGTTTTTATATTTCCTGCCCCCAAGTGGGACAGGGATATAGGGAAGGGGGGTTGTGCTGTGTTCTCCACATGTTGTATTTGATGCTTTTTCATCTGTCTGTCAAATTGTGTCAGGGTAGACAGGAAGGAAGGAGGGATATTTGTAAATCTTTGAGGAAAGGATGAGTCCTAATAGACAGCAAGGACCATCAAAGAGGCATCAATAAGAGTTCAAAGTCTTAAACACTAGTCACATAAACAGGCTATTTTTCACATTTTCAGTGAAGAATTTCAGCATTTGGTATACTTTTAATGTTTTTTTTCAGCATTTAAGTTAATTAACATTAAGTCTTGAGAAAAAAAATTAACAGGAACTGGCTGTTTTTCTCTCAGTTAATCCTATGAGATTCACATTGTGGGCCAAGTTCTCCTTAGGGCAACATGTGCTTTATCTCTGCAGATAATGAGGATTTTTGTGAACTTCAGAGCCTGGCACTGGTGATCGGAAGAGAGATCTTTGACATCACTCTGCAGTTTCTCCTCTGTTCTTTGTTTTTTCTCTCTCTCTCACACACACACATGACTTTCCCTTACAAGGACATCATGATGGGTTTGTAAGCCTTTGTGGAGACAGGGAACAGAAAATCAAGAGCAAGTTGTGCCATTTCTTTGCAATTTTAATCTTGATTAGACCTGGTACAACCGAGCAGGGAATGATCCTGAATATTGTGACATAGTCAATTTTTAAATATAAAGCACACTGATAGGTAAAGATAAACATTCCAGGATTATTCTTATATTGTCTAATTTGATTTTTTAAAAAGTCTCAGCAGCACAGGGAAAGCTCTGTAGGTCTCTTGTATGTTTTTTTGCTTATTCATTTCACCCTCTCCTGTTTCTGTTTCCCTCAGCAATCCTATGAGGATTCTCTCATATTTATTTCTATTTTTTTTTTTTTTGCTGTTGCAGACAGTAAGTCTCACTTGAGTTTCGCTCTGCTCCTGGGAGCAATTCTCAATTTTTCTATCCCAGTGGATTTTTTTTGGAGAAAAATCCCTTTCTGTTTCTAAGTCAGAAATGTTTAATGTTCCTCTTTCACTGTTCTGGTCTCACCCAAACCCTTCCCTTTGAGAGATGGACATTTTTTGCACAGTAATGCTTTGTTGGGCATTTCTATGAAGTCTTTTGACAAGAACAAAACACCATCCAAAACGCTGCTATTCTTGTTCAGCAGGAAGTGTTCTTTGCATTACTTAAATAGCAGGTTGCCAGTTTTTTGTCACTTTGATTGCTCTGGAACAAAGGATAGACATGGAGGTTGGCTTGGCAAGGATTTAACTTAACTTCTTGCTTTTTAGCTGGAAAGGGAGAATAAAGGGCTCTAGAGATGGCTTTGTGGTAGCATTTTGCTGTTCCAGTGAGGTCATGGAGATGCTCTGCAGTGCTGCAGGAGGCTGCTCCCAGCTGCTTTCATTTCCCACTGGGAATATGGGAATGTGTGGGACCAAAGCACGGAGCCACAGGAGGAATCACAGATACCCCTGAGCAGATACAACTGAACCTTCTGTGCCTCACCTGTTGCAGAAGAAAGAATTTTCCTGTTCTAGAAGTATCAATCCATCATTTTTGCCTGGTGGCTCCTGCAGATGGGAATGGATTTCAGAATGTTTGGGCATCAGTCAGCTCAGTTTTGATGGCTGCTCTCTTCCAGGAACGTCAGAAACAGCTGGAAAGCCTTGGCATATCCCTGCAGTCCTCTGGAATAAAAGTTGGGGATAATAAATGCTTCCTGGTTAATTTGAATGCAGATCCAGCTCTCAATGAACTCCTGGTGTACTATTTAAAGGTAAAAATATATCTTTGTATATAAAAATTTTGTCATGTCAGGCCTCTAATTCATTTGGCAGAGGTGTACTTGGAGAGTTGTATAAAACTGTAAATCTAAAAATATTAAGGTTTATATGAGTACAAACTTTTTATTTGAAATGTAATTCTTTGATGCACGGGAAAAAATTGAGGATTTGATGTTTTTGTTTATTTTGGTTTTCTTTGGCATTTTTTAAAAGAAATTTAGATGTGTTCTTTTTGAGAAACTGTTTCCTATTCTGGGATGAGGTTTTTTTGTTGGTTGGGGTTTTTTTATACAAACTTTCACAAGCTTTTACCCATGAAATTGTTTTATGTGAAAGTTGGGCATATCAGTAGTCAGCTTCTCTGTGTGTAGTCTAAATTCTGGCTGCTGTCTTCAGTTTATGAAATGCATTTTTAATCCTCTTGGTGCAGCTTGCTAGAAGTGAAAAACAAGTTCTGTTCTGCCTCAGCACTTGTGATGTGCAGTCCCTGTTTCTGATATTAACCATCAAACACAAGATGTGACTTTTGGACCCTGTGCTGAAATATTTGGGCAGTTTATTGTGGCTTTTACAAATTGTAGATGGAGGACTCAGGAGGAGAAGCAAGGTACAACCATTTTAAAGTCACAACTTGGAGTGCAAATTCTAAAAATTTCACAGCAAACATCAGCAGTTTGAGCTTCACATTAAATCATTCTGTTGCCTTTGAAGTGGGGTAATAACTCTCAAAACAGCCACAAAATCAGCAATTAAGCTGAAAGATGGTTTTTGTTTAGTCAGTCTTAGGAAATATCTGATCCTCTTTTATATCAGCCACCGTGGCTCTGCGATATCTCAATGGAAACGAGGGAAAACACTTTCTCCATGTTGTATCTGCTAAAAAAACACATTAAAAAGGAGAAAAGAGCTGAGGTTTTGGGAGAGGTTGACTCTTTCCCAGACAACTTGCACATAAAAATGCAGACTCAGCTGCTAAATCACTGACAGATACTGAGACAGATCCCACTTTGTCCCAGTGGTCACTGGGGACAAGAATGAGGCAAAGCCTTTGGCCCATCAGTACCAACACAAATGTCTCAGGTGGTTCTGTGCTCTTTTCCTTTGAAAACTCCATGGGGTAGATTTTGTCTCCTTCAATTAGTCTTTGTCGTTTTTTTAATAACTCAGATTTGTCTTTCTCCTAGGGAATTTTGGTTTAAAAATCCCTGTGCTTTGAAATTATTGTGATAAAATTACTTGCAGGTGTTTTTCCTAAAATCCTGAGATTTAACTCTCTTGTTTCTCAGAATATTTGCACACTTTCTCTCTGAGCTGTGTGTGCATCAGGTCCTTCAAATACTGAAAAACAACCTGAATTGACTTGTCCAAACTGTTAAATCTTTCCCTCAAAAATTGTTTGGAGATGCCTAAAAAAGAGATTTCTGTCCCAAAATGGGAATCTAGCCCTGGCAGTGGTGGAGTCCCCATCCCTGGAGAGATTTAAAAGCCTTGTACAGGTGGCATTTGGGGACATGGGGCAGTGGTGGCCTTGGCAGTGCTGGGAATGCTTGGATGGTCTTAAGGTGTTTTTTCCAACCTCAGCAATTTTATGTGGGAGGTGGTTCTTCATCTCCCAAATCCCCCTCACCTTGAGTATCCAGGATTTTCCTGAGCTGTTGCTGATCTAGGTGGAACCTCCATAACCACCATGGATCTGCCGCTGAGAGCCTCTCTAAATTCCTGCCTGAAATCCTTTATTCCTTTGGCTTCTACAACATTCTGAGGCACTGGATTCTTCCATTAAATCAAAATTATCTTCATTTTCATGTTTAACTGTTACCTGTAAACTTTCCTGAGTGCTCCCTGCTTGTTATTGTGAGACAAAAAATTTATTTTCTTCTCTCTTTCCCTCTAAGGAAAGTATTGAACAGCTGTGAAATTTTGGGACCAGATGATACAACACATCCAGAAGGAGGAAGGGTGAATGAGACCCAGTGAACCTCTGCAATCCATCATTAACATCTGAATTAATTTTTCCCCAGGAGCACACATTAATAGGCTCAGACAACTCTCAAGATATCCAGCTGTGTGGAATGGGAATTCTTCCTGAGCACTGCATTATAGACATCACCCCAGAAGGCCAAGTTATGCTGACCCCTCAAAAAAATACCAGGTGAAGGAATAAAATGCAGCCACAGCTGTTTGATACTTGTCATTTTATCCAATATTTTATGATTAATGGTGCACAGAGATACTTGGAAAACAAACTTCTCGATCTCCTTCGTAGTAGGAAAAATTCTGCTTTTACATTTTAATTGTCACCTGTTCCTCTGTCAACTCATGTTCCATTCCAGTGGGATTTCTCTCAGGGAGGGTGTTTGCAGCCCAAATTTTTAAAGAGGAGATGAGTAAATTGCATGTGCTTTCAGTAAGTAGATACTCACTGATTTGCAGCTGTGTAGATGTAACTCCTATCAAAATTTGAATTAATTTTCTAGGAGATCTGTTGATATGCAAAGAGCTGCTGAAGCATTTGTTGCTTTATTCAATTAAGTAGCTCTACTTGAGAAGCAGCTGGCATATTCAGATTGATCACAAAATGACATGCAGAGTCAGCATCTCCAATAACTTATTGTTAATGCACAAAATTCAAACTTTGCACATTTACCCTGATTTGTGGCTGATCCTGCTTGGAGCAGATTGGACTGGGTGACAACCTGAGATTCCCTTCAAATTTGAGTTATCCCACAATCCTATTTTCAAACTTAATCTGGCTCAGAAATAAAAGTGATTTCTGATTTTTTAATTAGTGTCTTTAAGCTGTTCGTGTAGCAAAGGTGTCTATTGCCTTATTCAAATATTTCTGTTTTGTGTCTGTATTTCAGAGCAGTGTGCAAGTGGTTTTTTCTAGTGACTTTGTTTTCTCAGGCTGCTCATTTTTAAGCCCTAATTTTACTCCCCAGACACAGCTGTAGTAATATCTGTCTAAATGTACTGAACTTCATGAGCTTAGGAGGTCAAAAGAAGCTGAATTTGAGCAAAATATTCCCAGAAAATTCACTGATCTACCCGGTGAAACAGCGCTGGGTAGGTCAGTGAATATTTGAGCAAAAGATGCTGAATATTGAGCAAAATATTCCCAGAAAATTCACTGATCTACACAGTGAAACAGCACTAGGTAGATCAGTGAATTTTCTGGGAATGTTTTGCCTGTTTGCAATCCCTAAATCTCTTCTCCTACCTTTACTTGTTGCAGTAATGGAAGTAATACTGGGAGGGGAAAAAATGAAGCTTCATATAAATATATTTACTTTAGATTTTTGCCTTTTCCCAGGACATTTG
The DNA here is from genome assembly GCF_028018845.1 of Melospiza georgiana. Taxonomy (NCBI): domain Eukaryota; kingdom Metazoa; phylum Chordata; class Aves; order Passeriformes; family Passerellidae; genus Melospiza; species Melospiza georgiana. Next base: position 2,219,090 of record NC_080432.1, on the reverse strand, counting down.
TAAACGGCTCTGCTGTCATGTGTCCCATCCAGCTCCACCATGGAGACAGAATCCTGTGGGGAAACAACCACTTCTTCAGGTAACAGAAGTTATTCCAGGAATTGTAAATTGGCACCCACTTTGTTTTGATTTAAAGTACAAGGAAAGATGAGGATTATAAAAGCAATACTGATGCTAGACTGGTTTTTAATGCTAGATGTTATTACTGTGCTCTCTGTCCCCTGTAGTCCCACCTTCCTGTATCAGACAGGATCACTGGTAGATGTTTTCTGTTCATGACTGTGCTTTGAAACCCTCTGAAATACCTCAAAAATCAGTGGATTTGAATGATAATCTAAAATGTCGTTCCTTTATTTCATGCTTAAAAGGAGAACCCACATTAAAAAGTGAGCTATCACTTTGTTATTGCCTCTAAATTATTTGGATGTGGAATGACTAAAAAATGTCATGATTATCTAAACTGTGTTATTGGTAGCATGAGGTACTTAATTATGAGAATGTAGAATGGATTAATTAGTTTACCTTCTGCTCCTGCTTTTGCCTTGAGGAAAATTATACCAACGGGAGATCAATAAAGTTTGAAAGGAAAAAAAAATCTTCTGATTTCAAGGCTTTGCTGAATTTTAACAATATTTGAAAGCAACCCTGTGTTTCAGATCTGAGCAATTTAATAATCCTCTAAAAATTTTCCCCTTATTTAAAGGCTGAATTTGCCCAAGAAGAAAAAGAAGGCAGATCATGAGGAAGAGGAGCGGGACAACTCCATGAAGTGCAGCAACAGTGTGGAGCAGCTGGATATAGATGGAGACAATTCCAGTGAGGTGTCCAGTGAGATTAACTTCAGCTATGAGTATGCCCAGATGGAAGTCACCATGAAGGCTCTTGGTAGTAATGGTAAGGAGCCCCAAAAGTTATTTGGGAATGTTTACAAAATATGAGAATAACCACAGACTTTTTCCTTTATAACTTCCTTTTGGAGAATTTTTCTTGTGAATGACTCATCACAGTCATTTTTGTTCCTGAGGAGGGAAAAATAACCATGGCAGACTGTTTGGTTTGGCAGTTCTTGCTGAGGGGAAAGCCAGAAGTGGAATGCTGGTGGAACTGCAGTCTCAAATCAAAGTGTTTTCACTTGGCTGTTTATTTTTCTTGTGTTATGTCTCACTCAGGCATTAACTGCAGTGATTTCTGTCTCTGAAACCGTGTTTTTGAGTTTTTGTGGTCTCATGTAGCTGTCCCAGAATGACATTATTTTGGGAAACAGGAAGACTTTTCTTTTTTTTTTTCCCTAACTTGGACTTTCCCTTTTCTTAATTCTCTTAAATAATCTGCCTTGTAAACATTTGTTTTGCTTCAGAATTCAGCAGCACTTTTTAAATGCACGCTGCAATAAAACCAGAATCTCTCTTTTTACCTGATACCTGCGCTCACACCATACATCCAGGACAATCCTCAGCATGAATTTCACTGCAGTACTTTCTTCATTCTCGAACTCTGCCTAGACCCGATGCAGTCAATCCTGCAAAGCCTGGAGCAGCAGCACGAGGAGGAGAAGAGATCTGCCCTGGAGAGGCAGAGGCTGATGTACGAGCACGAGCTGGAGCAGCTGCGGCGCCGGCTCTCGCCCGAGAAGCAACATTTCCGCAGCATGGACAGGTTCTCCTTCCACTCCCCCAGCGCCCAGCAGCGCCTCAGGCAGTGGGCAGAGGAGAGGTGGGTACCCCCCTGGGGCCACCAGGGCCGTTCTGTCGAATTTCTGCAGCAAATTTGGTGAAATTTTCGTTGTGCTGCAATTGCGGCGGGTTTCTGCGAGGACTCGTGTGGGGGCTTGGGGAGGACATGGCCAAAATGTTTATCTAAAAATCACGGAAGGGACATCAAAGACCATCAGGTTCCACCCCTGCCATGAGGAGGACACTTTCCACTATCCCAGTTTGCTCCAACCTGGCCTTGAACACCTCCAGAATAACCAGACCTACAGTGGTAGAAAATATGAGAAAATAATGAGTTCCTAATAGAAGCTCTATCCTGATGAGCAGCAAATTTGGCTAAAGATGTGATTGGGTGAAATTTTGAGGTTTATATGTGAGTTGGTTCTTTCATGGGTCATGCATGACTCAGCTGCTGGAAAGTTTTTCCTCTTGACTCAGATCCAGCTGTCTGACCTGGGCAGGTTCTGGCAGGCAAATAAAAAAAAGGGAGTAAGAGGATGATACAAATAATTTTAATTCAAATAATTGTAAAAACCATCTAATAACCACAGAGGGATCAATGTCCACTCTGCCTCTTGCTGGGTGATGGCACTGGGGTTATTTACTTCAGCCCCTAAATAATCTTTTCCACTCTTGCTGTCAAAAAGAGCAGCTGCAGGAGGAAGATGAAACCCTAAATAAATGAGTGTGGTAAAGATATTGTCATGAAAAATACAGATAGAAAAGCAACTTTGGAATTAAAAATTATTTCAGCCAGCCTGACAAGGTGCTAGCTGTGTGCCTGGGATGTTTTGTAGCACCAGATTCCTGGGCTGCACAGTTGCCACTTTTTCTCACACTTGCCAGGAAAACCAGTGAGCAAGTGGCTCGTGTCTGAATAAACCTTTCTCTGTAACATGGAACATCCACATCTGTGATGGGAAAACTCTGGAATGAGCCACACAAAAGCTGCCTGTTGAGCAGATGCATGGAGAAGTCTCCAAAGCCAGCAGCATCCTAATTTTCATATTGCTAAATTCATACAGACGGGGGGAGGATTTTTCCAGTTAAAATGTAATTTCATTAGCCTGATTTTTTGTATTAAAAATACAAATTATATAAATATAATGATAAAATCATTTTGGTGTGAAGGGACCTGAAAGTCCTTCCAGTCCCACCCCCTGCCATGGGCAGGGACACATTCCACTATCCCAAGTTGCTCCAAGCCCTGTCCAGCCTGGCCTCGGAGACTTCCAGGGATCCAGGGGCAGCCACAGCTTCTCTGAGCACCCTGTGCCAGGGACTCCCCACCCTCACAGCCAACAATTCCTTCCCAATATCCCATCCATCCCTGCCCTCTGGCAGTGGGAGGCCATGCCCTGTGTCCTGTCCCTCCATCCCTTGTCCCAAGTCCCTCTCCAGCAGTGCCCAGACCTTTGCACAAGATCTGCTCAAGTCCGGGGCTTGTGAGCATGAGGTTGCTCCTGGGTTTTCTGGAGGGGCTCACCTGTCCAATATTTGTAGCAGCCCCACTTTAATGTCACCTGTCCCTTCCCTCTTTAATCCTCACCCACAAGCTCTCAGTTGCCTCCTCATCCATTTATTTTGCTTTTCATGAACCTCATGATTTCCCCTGTCTCCCCATTCCCGTTGTTCCAGGGAAGAAATGCTGACCCACAGCCTGAGGAAGCTGCGAGAGCAGATTGTTAAAGCCAATCTGTACGTGAGGGAAGCCAATTTTATTGGAGAGGAACTGGACAAGAGGACAGAGTACAAAGTGACCCTCCAGATCCCAGCTTCAAGCCTTAATGCCAACAGCAAGGTACAGTCACCCTGACGACTGAATTAAATGGTTGTTTAGTAAGTTTGTCCCTCAGTGTTCAGATTTCTTTTACTCTGATTCTAATGGTTGAGTTAGTTTTCCACTAATGTGCATTAAATACATCTCTGCTACATCCTTATCTTATTTTATACCATGAAAATCTTACAATGTCCCTTAAAAGATAAATATTTGGGTGCAAGACCTTTCCCCTGGTGTTGAAGTTCCCACTTGCTGCTGTTGCAGAGTGACAAAGTCTCTGCAGGTTGGGTAACATCTGTTGCAAGTGTTTACCATCCCTTTGTGGACATTTGACTTTGCATCATCACAGTGAGCTGTGAAAATTCTGCCATCCCCATTATGGAGGGAGGAACTGGAGCAGAGAGGATTTCAATTATTTGTTCCCAGGCATCGTAGAAATTTTGGAAGGAGGGATCTGAACCCAGACTTCTGTGTCTCAGGCTGACAACTAAAGCTGGTGTAATTTCTTGAAGCCAAATCAGTATTTTGGTGATACTCAGACTGTCTTTAGTACGACAGATGGATTTTATTCCAGGATTATAATTGTTGTCAGTTGTTTTAGAAGTTTTTCTCGCAGTCTTCTAGAGAAGACACATCCAGAGACAGGATGATAAAGGGGGTTAAGTGTCTGCACTAGTTGAAAGTTGCAGGCATTGGTAATTTTAGCTGGAGCTCCAGGCCTGCTCTAACTTGAGGGTATTTGTGAAATACTTAAATGTTCCCATTTCTAACACTTTATGCAAGGTGAAAATCCATGGAAACCAGTGCCTGTAGCTGTGATTACACTGCCCAGTTAAAATGAGCACCAATACACTGTGACAGCTGAACTCAGAGCCTGTCACACTTGGATTTGGCTGCTCAAGCCAGAATAAAAAAAAAAAAAAAAAAAGAACAGGCTTTTCCCAAAGATATTCTCAAGTTTGTTTTAGTTTTAAACTCTTTTTTCACTGTTTTGACAGTAATTCCTTTTTGGCATCCCTTTAATTGTTTCACAGAGAGGTGCAATTCTCAGTGAGCCTGCAATCCAGGTGAGGAGGAAAGGGAAAGGCAAACAGATCTGGTCACTGGAAAAGCTGGAAAATCGACTGGTGGACATGAGGGACCTTTACCAGGAGTGGAAAGACTGTGAGGAAGACAATCCAGTAAGTAAAATTCCTGTTACATTTTCAGAAGGATTGTTTGGTGGAGGTGGGGAGGGAATATGCAAAGAGCTGAGTTTCCCTGAGGTTTTGCTTTTCCTAGTCCTGAATTGATGCTCAGCATTTAATTAACCCTTATCTTGTCACTCTGATCCCTGCCTGCATGCATAGTTTGGTGAGGGAATGGAGCACACAATAGGAGGTTGCAGATGACACAACAGCAGTTAATGTTCAGGAATCTGGCAAAGTTAAGGAGGACTTGCTCAGGACAGGCCTTATCCAAAATAAAATTCATTTCCAATCTTCTTGATCTAATCTGGCCTCTTGCATGAGTCCCTTTTTCTTTCACTGGGCTGGTTGTGCAACACTTTGAGAAGTGTTTCCTGGGAGGTTTGGATTCCTGACAGACTCTGGATTTGCTTGCAGGTGATGAGAGCTTATTTCAGGAGAGCTGATCCCTTCTATGATGAGCAAGAGAACCACAGCCTTATTGGAGTAGCCAATGTTTTCCTTGAGTGCCTGTTCTATGATGTGAAGCTTCAATATGCTGTTCCAATCATCAATCAGAAGGGAGAGGTTTGTCGTTCTTTAAAATCTAAAATTAAAAATCATTCTTTAATTACAGCCTGTGGATCTCACTACCAGCATGGAGTAGATAATTTCCATTTTCATGTGCTCAAGGTCTTTCCTAACAGTGTGGAATTGTGTAAATCCCGTAATATTTTACTACAGTTTTCAGACAGTTCTCAGTCCCAGCAAGGTGATTGTGAAAGGAGAAAGCTTCCAGAGGGAAATAGCCCAAAATAAGTCCTTAGGATGAGCTATAGCTCCATTGGTCTCACTGCCTGCCATCAAGAAAATAGGTTCTTAAATATATTCTGGAAGAACAACTTCAAAGGCAGCAGAGCACACCAGGCACCATTCTCCGTGCTCTGCATCAAGTGTGCCCTTTTCAGACCCTCCAGAGACTGGTTTGAAGGTGAAATTGTTCCCTCAGTCACCCCAGTGTCTGATTTCTTTGTGATTTTTGCAACAAAGGCTTTTTGATCCTTGCTCCACAGCGTTCTTCACTTGGTGCAGAGTGCAGAAAGGAATAAAGTGTTGGCTGCTTACAGCCTGGGAGGGGGTGAGCCTGTCACTGTTTCCTGGCACACACATAACTCTGACTCATGCCCTGCCAGGTTTCAGGCCGTCTCCACGTGGAAGTTGTTCGAGTGAGCGGGGAAATCGATGACAGGCTGGTGGGAGGTGAGGACAGCCCTGACTACTCCAATGAAAATGACATCCCAGAGAGAAAACTTGTCTGCAGGGTGAGTTCCAGGTGTCTCCCAACCTCTGAGCAGCCTTTTCTCTTCCCATCCTGAGTTCAGAAAGAAATCCTTGGCTTCTGGACATTGGATGTCTTCTCTTTGTAACCTTATTTTGTTTCTGGAATGGCTGAAGTAACACAAGATAATTAGTTGGGGTTTATTCCTTTCATTAATTGCATTAATATGCCAAAGGCTCACCCCAGGAATTTTATTGGAATCCAGAGAAGGTCTTTGTATTAGGATTGGCACTGCAATATCCAATTCAAGAATATCTTGCAGAATCAAGAATGACTGCAGAATCCAGTCAAGAGATGGGAGATAAACTCCCATCATTCTAGGAATCATTACCTCTTAATATTTCTGTTTCTCTCAATATTTCTTTCTCTGAATATTAAATATTTTGTAAAATACGTACAGTGTGTTTTAACTGTATGTTAAATATTATAATATTATAATATAACATTAATATTAAGATATTTTATTTATTAATATAATATTACTATTATAATATTAATACTATAATAACTGTATGTTAATGTGTACTGTGTGTGTTAACAGCTTTTATTACTGTTAGTAATCAGAAGAAAATTAATAGGAAGTATTTACTAGCAGTGATCGTAAAACTACAAGCTACAGGTAAGAAAAGAAAGGCAAAAAACATAGAGAGTCTGGTCCCCAGCCTTGCTGACTTCTGGACAATATGAACAGTTTGGGAGAAATTGTGTTCTTTTCCCCCCACTTTTTATCCTGTCCCATAGAGCTCCAGTGCTTACAAGCAGGATGGGGCATTTTTGGCAGAAAATACTCCTGCCTAATCCTGAGGGTCATACTGCAGAAGTCCAACTCATTTGGTCTTAATTTCACAAATGGAGAATAAAAGTTTATTAAATATATGGTGAATATCATGGCTTTGTTTAGATCAGAATGAGAATTCACAACATTTTGTTTCTATTTGGCATTGATTTGATGAGAGGACAGGTTAATTTTGCTTTCTTTGGGGTTCATTTTAGGTTATTTCCAGCATCACAGAATAAGAACAAGTAGTATCTTAAACCCAAGATTTTTGGAGCATAAAGGAGCCACTGGAAAAATGAGATTTTTATTGTATTCCTCTGCAGTTGCAATGGGTTTGGTGCATTTCACCAATAAAAATGAGCAGAATGTCCCTTCCAGGAAATATGAGCCTGGTGACATCTAGTGACTGTCCTCAGCTGCTGCACTCCAAACATTGTCTCCAATGAGTATCAGTGCAGAAATTTTATTTTGCTAAATTGTTTTTGGTTTGCTGTTCTTATCTTTTTATTTATGTTCTTATTTTTTTTATCCTTTGCAGTGGAGCATTGTTCTGCTAGGTGATGTTTTTAATTCCGTGCCTGATGAATAAGTGCTTTTCATTTCTTTCTCACCTCCTTTCCAGATTAAAATACTTCAAGCTACAGGTTTGCCACAGCACCTGTCCAACTTTGTGTTCTGCAAATACACATTCTGGGATCAAGTGGAGCCAGTTGTTGTTGCACCTGAGGTGGATCCTTCCCAGTCTTCCATCAGCAAGGAGCCACGGTGCATGGTTGTCTTTGACCACTGCAATGTAATTTCTTTTTCTGTTTTATTCATTAAACTGTAAGGCAGGCAAAAAAAAAAAAAAAAAACAAAAACAGTTTTAGTTTGTGTAGCAGTTTTATCTGCCTCTTTTCTCACATTTTATTTCATGATGCTCTAATACCATTTTTAATTTCATTATGTTGATACACTAATTTTTTTTTTAATAGGAATTCAAATGTCTTCTGAGTCCATTTAAGTTTGATTCTTCTGCACTGTTCATTTGTCCAAAAATCACTGAAGGTGAAGTGGGTTAATAAAGGAAAACATGACTTCATCTGAGAAACTAATATTGGAATTTATCCACAGTAAAATTCACCTGTGGATGAGGGATATTTATCTGACGTTACATGATGTCATTAACTGAGGTGATCACTCTAAACTCTGATGAAATGAATAGAAATGTCCCAATTCTGGGATGTGGGGCTGCTGTAGATGCTGAAGTTGGGTTGTTGGAGGTCAGAACAGACTATTTAGGACAGACTCTTTTCTTCCCACTGGCTTTGGAGCAGCTGAGCATTTTATAGAGACATCTAAAGTCAGCTGGATGAATCTCAGCCAAATCACCCCAGCTGTCATCATGTTCTATCCCTTCTTATCACACTGGGCAATTTATTCCTCTTCCCATTTGTGAAATGGATGTAACACCTTCTGATGAGTTTTGATTTTCTGATTCTGAAGCATTGCAACATATGCTTTGATTTTTTTTCTGAGCCATTGGCTCAGGGCTTGCAACAGCCTGTGGTCATTTTCCAGCTCCTTATAGACTTTAATCTTTGGAAAATCACATTCCTTTGACCGGCCTCCTGATTTTACAAACTGATCCAACAATTCCTTTCCCCTGGATTGTGTCTTGGGAACCAGGGGGATTTTAATTTTACTAAATGCTTTTATTAAAGTCTAGGCAGTAAAATCTCCCAGCCTGAGTCGTGTAGTCACGCTTACCAACTGATTTTGTCCCTTCCAGGAGGTTTCTGTGAATATTTCTGAAGACTTCATGGAACATCTTTATGATGGTGCTTTGGCCATTGAAGTTTATGGGCACAAGCAGAGTGGGGACCGAAAAAACCCAGCCCTGTGGGATTTGGGAATAATTCAAGCCAAAACACGCAGCCTTCGGGACAGGTACGTGTGGGAAATGAATCTCTGGTTTGGAATTTGGGAAAAATCACCACCTGAGGTGCTCAGTTTTGAAGCAGGTTTGGGGTAAAGAGTCAGATTTTGAACTGAAGGCCACTGGATGACTCCAGTTCATTCCTGGCTATGAAATGCCATCCCTGTAATGCTGCCACTGGAAAAGTTTTATTCCTTATTACTTTAATTTGGATAAATATGCAATATTATGGTAATTCAGACTGCAGGGAGGTGCTTTTTGTTTGCTGGCACCATTTGTTGTCCCTAAAGCAATCTTGTAGTAGCATTTTCTTAAATATGAGTTGTTTTGCCTCTTCAATCAGAAGGCAGCTCTGCACCTTAATTTATTGGCAGTTACTTCTCTTTTTACTTGCAGCTTAAGCTTATATTAACTATTAAGCTGCATGTAAGGAAATTTAAAATAAAAGCCAGGGAAATATGGCAAAGAGGAAAAGGGTGCTCTAAAATAGTGGGTTATGTTTGGCAGCTAAGTAGTGAGCACCTCTATCCTTTTTAATTTTGAAGTTCTACAAAAATGGCTGCTTCTTATTAAGCTCTGGAAAGAGTTGAAGAGAAGGCAGTGATATGAAGGAGGTCAGGAAAGTGCTCTGAATTTTGATAGCTTGTGAGACAATGTCATATTTCATTCCTCTGTCTTCCATCTCAGCCTGATTGCCCTGACAACACTGAGCTTCTGTGGCAGGAGTTGAGACCAGAGCTTAAATGTGGAATTGGGGTTTGTATTGGAATCAGGAAAAGGCTTATTTCTGATGTTTGACTAAAATAGCTGCCAGGAAAATTTAGAAGCTCTGCACAGCTGCTACCTGTGTGCTCACAAATGGTGCATTTATTGCAGCAGTTGTTGCTACTTCAGTCTGCACTGTAAGCTCAGTATTTTGATATTTTAATTCCTTTTTTTGGGGGGAAAAAAACAAAAAAAAACCATCCAAAGAGAAGAAACAACCCAGTCCATGACTTGTTCTGCAGGTGGAGTGAGGTGACGCGCAAAGTGGAGCTGTGGGTGCAGATCCTGGAGCTCAATGAGAACGGGGAGTACTGCCCGGTGGAGGTGACCCCTGCCAAGGACGTCAGCACAGGAGGCATCTTCCAGCTCAGACAGGTGAGGTGGCACAGACAGGGCTCCAACTGTGCTAAAAACACCTGGAGAGCTTTGCTTTGGGTGGCCAAGGTGTCCAAGAAAGTGTCAAGCTTAGGTGCAAAATTGTGGGAAACAGATGGAAAGCAGGAGACTCAGCTTAAAGGTGATCAGAGCCCTCCCTGTAACGTTTTTGCTCTGTCCTGTGCCAGCAGCTGGCAGAAGGGACACCAGTCTCCACTGAACTTCATTATTTTTTAATGAGGTCCAAGAGTTCTCTTTTATTTGATCCTTCCAGCCAAGCACTCCTTTGTTCAGGAGTTAGAATGGGAGGCACCTTCCAGCTCAGACAGGTGAGGGTTCCAGCTGCGCCAAAAACACCTGGAGAGTTTTGCTTTGGGTGTCCAAAGAAGTGTCAAGCTTTGGTGTAAAATGTGATGTTGTGAATAACCGACGGAAAGCAGGAGACAAAGCAAAACTCAGCTTAAAGGTGATCAGAGCCCTCCCTGTTACCTTTTTGCTCTGTCCTGTGCCAGCACCTGGCAGAAGGGACATCAGTCTCCTCTGAACTTCATTATTTTATAAAGAGGTCCAAGAATTCTCTTTTATTTGACCTTACAGCCAAGCTACTCCTTTGTTCAGGAGACATCTTCCAGCTCAGACAGGTGAGGGTTCCAGCTGTGCAAAAAACACCTGGGGAGCTTTGCTTTGGGTGGCCAAGGTGTCTAAGGAAGTGTCAAACTTAGGTGCAAAATGTGATGTTGTGGAAAACCAAGTGGAAGACAGAGCAAAACTCAGCTTAAAGGTGATCAAAGCCCTCCCTGTTACCTTTTTGCTCTGTCCTGTGCCAGCAGCTGGCAGAAGGGACATCAGTCTCCTCTGAACTTCATTATTTTATAAAGAGGTCCAAGAATTCTTTTTTATTTGATCCTTCCAGCCAAGCACTCCTTTGTTCAGGAGACATCTTCCAGCTCAGATAGGTGAGGGTTCCAGCTGTGCAAAAAACACCTGGGGAGCTTTGCTTTGGGTGGCCAAGGTGTCCAAGGAAGTGTCAAGCTTAGGTGCAAAATGTGATGTTGTGGAAAACAGATGCAAAGCAGGAGACAAAGCAAAACTCAGCTTAAAGGTGATCAAAATCTTCCCTTAACCTTTTTGCTCTGTCCTGTGCCCTGTCCTGTGCCAGCACCTGGCAGAAGGGACATCAGTCTCCACTGAACTTCATCATTTTTTAAAGAGGTCCAAGAGTTCTCTTATATTTGATCCTTCCAGCCAAGCACTCCTTTGTTCTTTGAATTCTACCTGCTTTAAATTGTTAATGCTTAACTGAGCAGCTCACATTTTTAAAATGATGAGCTATTGATAAGCTGCTGCCCAAAGAACACCAGGAATCAGTAAAAGTTAGATACAGGCTGCTCCTCTGACCTCACCAACTCCTTTGATTTTTATTTTAATTTTCTTTTTTTTTATTTACCTTTTTTCCCCTTACAGTTTTAGTAAAGAGCAGATGTTTTGCTGCACTGATACCATCAGTGAATCAGAATTTTCAGCCAAGGAGAGCAGAGCCACAAAAAGTTCACTGAAATTCCAGTAGCTCACCAAACTGGACTATTTGCTCTCCCCTTTTATAGGTGGGAAGAAGATCCCATTTTCTACCTTCAGAAGTATTAAATATAAAATCATATGAGGTTATGTTTGAAAACCCTCCAGAAAAATAAACTGGGGAGCTGCTGAATGCTGAACATTTATTTTTCTCTGTAAATTCATAAATTGCACAGGAAGGGGATCTCTTGACCACTGGGTCATTGGGATTGCAGCACTTTGTTCTTCCCAAAAGAAAACTTTAATTCTCTTTGCCATGGCTGCCAGTAGAGGTCTCTCTGGAATTAAACTTACAGCATTTTCAGCATTTTATATTCTTTTTTTTTTTTTTTTAAACAAGCATTTCAAATTGTTCTTTTTTGGCCAGGGGCAATCTCGACGAATCCAGGTTGAAGTGAAATCTGTGCAGGAATCTGGGACCTTGCCACTGATGGAGGAATCCATATTATCTGTTGGTGTTGGCTGTGTTCAAATAAAACATGTCAAGTCACAAAATTATCAGGTAAAACTCTGAATAGTTATTGTCAGCTATTTCCAGGAGCTGGAAAGCATCAAGGGAATAATTTCCCATGGCAAAAATAACATTTTTAAGAAGTTTTGTGTCTCTTCTGGTTCTGGTTGGGGTTCTTTCCTATCTTTAAAAGCAGCACAGCCTCAACACACTCAAAGAAGAAAAGAAAATGCAGATATTCCTAAAATACATTAGGACTTTTTTGTGTAGATTTTACTTCAAATATTAGACATGGAAAGCAATATTAAGTAAGTATTCAAAACAAAAATTAATTTAAAGTATTCAAATTAAAAATTCAAATTAAATCAGTGCAATGTATATTTGAATAGTGTCAAATGCCAAATGGTAGAATTACAGGAAGCACTTGTGGCCCACAGCAGATGTTGGGCAGTTCTTGGACAGTCTCATACAAGCTGCACCCCACGTGCATCCCTCTCTTTTTAGGGATTGTCTTCTTGCGGTGCTCCTGTGAGTTACTGGTGCACTTTGACTTTTTCCACCTCAACAGATAAATGAGAATTCAGTGACTCCCTGGAGCTGGCAAAGCCAAAATCTGGTGCAGCAGAACAGGTCTCTGAACTTGTTTGATTTGAGACAAGGCCGGCTAAGTGGAAAAGTAGGAAATGTCCCAAAATATTTACCCTATTGACAATGTATGATCCAATCCGTGTCTGCTCCCTTTTTTTGCTTACTCAGGATGGCTTTTCCTTTGAGCTCTGAAGTACTTGGGGGTTTCTGTTGTCTCCTAACCTGGGCAGTCCTTTCCCATTGTGTATCTAGGGTGCAAAAAGGGGAATTTTTTCCACATTTTCTGCAGCATCCTGGGCAGATTGTCCCTGTTATTCCCCATGATGCTCCTGCTGCCTCTCCCTGCAGTTTTTCCATCACAGCAGCCCCTGATACCCACATTTCCTTCCCAGAAAGCCAGGAAATTCCTGAATGGAGGAAGTTTCTCTGCTAGGACAGCATGGTTGATTCTTGCAGTTTTTCCTTGACCCACAAGTGCCCCTTTCAGCCTGTTTTGTAGGGAGAATTCCCAAGGGAGCATCCTGTGTGCCTCTCCTTATTTATTCCCCAGTGAATTCCTGATCCACTGACCAGTTCCTTATCCCAAAGAGCTGTCAGTCCCCAAAATAGTACATTCTGTCAAGGAGAAAGACTTCAACCCAGCTTGAGAGAGAGAGAAACCAGTGAGTTATGCCTGACACTGATAACCCCCATGGGAAGGGGCCATTGTGAAAATCAGATTTTATGAGACCTGTTGCTTACAATAGGCTTTGGACATCAGCACCTGGATTTTTAATCCCCTCATTATCATTTCTCTCATCTCAGGTAAATCAGCTATCTCTGGAATGTGAAAGGATTTTCTAAAGACCTTGAACTAAGGAAATGCCTCTTCTCTGTGGCTTTTTAATTTTAGCTTAGCTAAGTTTTTGCTTTCATGATAAAGGTAGAAAAGTGGGCTCTGGTGGCTCGTTTTTGCTTAACTAGCTAAGTAATAACTCCTTGAGGATTGGAGCCCTCATTCCTTTTCCATTCCCTGTGAGGAGGAGGAGCAGTTGTGCTCATTGCAAGTGGCTCTGCTTGGGATGAAGGTCAAGAATTAAAGGTGGGAAAAGAATGGGAATAAAAAGTTTAAAGTCTGCATTGTCACTCCTGGTGTGGCTGCTGTTCTAATTCCCTAATAATTGCAGTAGATTTTTACAGTTCTTCTCCTTTGCAGCAAAGTTACTTTCAATTATTTGGACACATATCAGTTTTGGGGGCATTTCTGGACTCCCCATGACAGGAGAGACCCTGAGAGGCTGGAGCATGTCCAGGGAAGGGAATGGACCTGGGGAAGGGTTTGGAGGACCAGGAGGGGCTGAGGGAGCTGGGAAAGGAACCCAACCTGGAGAAAAGGAGGCTCAGGAGGGAATTTTCCTCTCTGGAATTCCCTGACAAGGAAGGGGCAGCCAGGTGGGATTGGGATTTCTCCCAGGGAACAGGGACAGGATGAGAGGGAACGGCTTTATATTATGCCAGAGGAGCTTCAGGTTGGATATTTGGAACAATTCCTTCATGGAAAGGGTTTTCCAGTCCTGACACAGCTGCCCAGGGCAGTTGTTGAGTCCCCATCCCTGGAAGTATTCAAAAAACCTGTGGATTTGGCACGTGAGATTCAGTGCTGACCGTGCTGGTTGATGGTTGGACTCAATGGTCTTAAAAATCTTTTTCAGCCTTAACAGTTCTGGGATTCTATACGAGACTTTGTTTTTTCAGCACTTATTGAAACATTTAAGTCTTAGAGGTAAAACACTATTTTTCTTTGCTGTGCAGCATCAACAGGTTTTAAGGTGTTTCTCCTGTTTCTTTCTTGTATTCCACTTTATTTCAATTATTAAGACTTCTGATAGTTAACATTACTGTGAATTTTTCCATTATAATTATTGGATTGTTCTGGTTGGTGTTTAGATGAGATGATATCAGTGAATCTTTGGGATGTCAGTGGGTTTTAATTTTGTGACCATTGCTAACCTCAGACTTTTATTTTTATGTAAGACTGTTAATATTGCTTAAAATAGTTACACCTTTTGCATTCACTATGTTTCCTGCTATCGAAAAAAAAAATTAATGGCTTTTTTTGTGTTTTGGCCTAGGAAGAAGAGGATGAAATGGACAGTTATCAGGTAAAAAATTAAAATTCTCTCCTACAAATGCAGAAGTTTTCAGATTAAAGCATATTAGAGGAAGAACTGAATGTTCTTAGGGATACTCAGGTGTTTTGGGGATTTTTTAAAGGACATGAGCACTTGAAAAAAATAATTTTAAGGGCACATTTGCAGATGCCATAAGAGTGGGATGATGTGGGGTAGGGATGGATTCCTGACATGAGGCTGCTAAACACTGTGGGGAGTGGTGAGGACTGGGATTTCCAGCTCCAGTGGTTAATGAGTTTTGTAGTAGTTTGAGGGCAGAAAATTGTGTAAAATGAAGGGGTTTTTTCAGCTGGTTAGTACAGAAAAAAAGCTAAAGAGTTGGCAAGCAAAAATATTTCAAATAAGATCTGTAAAGTTGAAGGGTTTGGATGTGCTTCATCTTCTGCTTGGGTGTAGGATGAGCAGAAGGGTTTGTAGAAAATGTGCAAACCACAATCAGGAAACTTTGGCTTTCCTGGGGCAATATTTAATGTGGTTTTTTCCCCTTTTTAGGACAGGGATTTGGAGAGGCTCCGTCGGAAGTGGCTCTGTGCCTTAACAAAGCGCCAGGAGTACCTTGATCAGCAGCTGCAGAAACTCGTGGGGAAGCCTGGTAAGGAAAATGCTGCTAAAGGCAAAAGGTTGAGAGATGGGCACACACTTTTTATCCCAATATGTTGTCACATTTAGAAAAGATGTCCTTGAAGAGTTGGATCTCTGAACTCAGCACTAATTTGCTTTTTCGGGGGTGAAGTTAAAGCTGGAGAAGCCTCTATGAAATTATTTGTTGTTTTGAGGTGTTTCTTTGTGTGCTGGGCTGTGAGCAGAGCAGGTTTATTCTCTCATGGGGGGTACAAAGTCCCTGCCATGTGCCAGAGGCTCTCAGAGCTGCTCTGCTGTCCTGACTGCCCTCCTGACTCCTTGCAGATAAAACCGAGGACGATGTGGATCGGGAGGCTCAGCTCTTGGAGATGAGGCTGACCCTCACAGAAGAAAGGAATGCTGTGATGGTTCCTTCTGCTGGCAGTGGGATCCCTGGAGCTCCAGCAGAGTGGTAGGAACATCCATTCCCAGAGGAGGGATGTAAAAATGATGCAAAGACCATTGCTGCCTTTGGATCGTGGCCATTTTTTTTCTCTCTCCTCAATCTGGCCTCTGTACCCTGAATGAGCAAAGTTGTTAAAATTAGGCCTCTTGCTTAAATTATTTTATCAGGTTGTGTCTCTGAAATCCAGAAATGCTGTTTGGTAAACGATGCTGTTATTGATCAGGGTGTAATTATAACCTTCTGAAAAAAAGGAATCAATATTTATTACCACTGCACTTGCCATTTAAAAAAATTAGCTAATATGTTAACTACCTAGTTCATTCACTTAAAAGGCTGCCCTCTCATCATAAAACTGCATCTCCAGGAGCATTTTGTTGCACTCCTGGTTTGAGAACAAACTCTGTTTAGTCAGCAAGTGTTCCATGTAATTTTCTGAACATTAAAAATAGTAGAGAGCACTAGACTGAGACTGCTGTGCTGGATCAGCTGTGAGCAGCAACTGCAGATAAGGATTTGGGGTTGTTTCACCTCAAACTCATCTTCAGTTGCTTGAAACTTCCTGAATATCTTCGCTGAGCAAGCCTCTAACAATATTTATTGATGGAATTGAGTGTCATGGAGTTTGAAGCTGAAGTTTGTCAGAGCTTCTGAAACATAAAAAAAATATCAAGTTCATAGTGAAAACACATAGCTTTCACATCGGTGTGTTTCATTGGGTTTGAAAACAGGGGAGCTGCAGGAAACTTGCTCCAGGAAGAATCTGGTTTGCACCAGAGAAAATGTTCAGTATGATTCAAGCGCTTTATATATTACGAGACTCTTGTTCACTATAAATTCATCAGTTTTGGCTCAATATGTGTTTTGTAAGAAAGAATAATAACTGTGTGGAATGGCAGCATCAGTGTTAGTTTACAAACTTTGAGACTGGCTTTTCTGATGCCCCATTTTCCCTGTCATCACTGAAGTAGAGAGGTTTGCATTTCATGAATGTGTGGTGTCAGAGTAAATAAACTTAATTTTGCTATTAGCTTTTAGGAGAGAGGAAACACTTCAGAAAGCAGAGGTCAAAGAAGATAATAATTCTAAGAGAGCTGATATAAAAGAAATACTAATTTATTTGAGTCTCTTGGAATCTGCAGCAGTAAATTAAACTAAAGAGGTTTGCCAAGGTTATCAATGGTCTGGCTAAAGATTGCAGACTGAATGCAATGTCCTGGGGGTTTGGACCACCAGGGACGTGTGCTGGGTAAATCTCTCTTACTTTAAATGCCACCATTCTCCCTGTTTTGTATTTTAGGACTCCTGTGGCTGGTATGGAAACTCACATTCCTGTTATATTCCTTGACTTGAATGGTAAGTGCTCCTTAAGATGGCAGAGTAATTTGGAAACAAACTTTGTCCTGCCAGTGATATTTCAGAATTGAAGCAAGCTTAAAATTAACAAATGCCTGGAATGGCAGGTGGATTAATTGGAGAAGTGTCTGTTTTTCCTAAAACATATTGTTTAATATTTCAAAATAAATAATATTATGTATGGAAGGAACCACAGCGTTTTAATAATCACATGTTTCAGTGCATCCCAATGCAAGATCCAGTTTGAACAATGCATTTTTCACATGCTCCTACCAAAGATGGGAAATTGGAACCGAGAAGCCCCAAAAACATCCAGGGCGCAATCAGTTAAATAAATCCTTGATGGGATGTTTAAAAGAGGGTTAACATTTGGATGATGAGAGGGGTCAGGTGAGAAAGGGAGGTGACACTCAGCCTGTTGGGAGGAGACCTGGGCTGCAATCCTCTGGCACTGGTGGTTTGTCCATCTGGGACAGCACATCCATGGATCCAATGGCTTCAGAGAGCAGCTGGTTAATAATTCATGGAGAGGGACTGCAGGCAGGACAGGCTGAGCTTCTCAAAACCCAGATTTAGAGCTTGTTTAATCATGATCTAAAAGTCCTGTGTTTTCTCCTGTGCAGCCAGCAGCTTATCTTAGCAGCACCACATATTTAATGCCAAATGAGCTCAGTGCTGAAAATCCACCTGTGGGCAAGGAAGGGGTGTTTGCCACAGGGGGAGATTCCTGCCCTTTATTAGGCACCTTGGAGTCTGTGTCCCCAAATCTTTGTGCCCACTTTCTGTATAGAAATTGGAAATTTTTTTTTAAGTGGAACAATTCAGCTTTAATTTTGTTGGTGAGGTCTAAGTAGCCAAGGTGGGGAGCTGGGGATGAAAATGTGAATTCCTGACTTGCTGATGCTTTTAAAAAAGGGTGATTTCTTTGTGTTTCCTCAACTTCCACATCCCCTCCTGTTTGCAGCTGATGACTTCAGCTCCCAGGATAACCTGGATGACCCAGAGGCAGGAGGCTGGGATGCCACTCTGGTGGCAGAGGAGGAGGAGGAATTCTTTGAGCTGCAGATTGTGAAGCATCACGACAGTGAGGTAAGGGAAGCTGCAGACCAGGGAATTTCAGTCTTTTAATTGTTCTTTTTATATGTCCACATGTGAAAATAATACATCAAATATGTCATAGAAATGATACAGCACTTGTTTCTCCTGTGAGCAACTGTCTTTTCAAGGAATATTCACTGGAAGTATAACCATGATTTGGAAAATAGTAAAACTCAAGGATCTTCCTTCATCCCAAAAACGTGAGATTCAGTTTGTATTTAACAAATCAAAATCCCTGAGCAAATTAGAGCACAAAAGCCCCAGCTGAAAAAACAATCAGTCTTAATTGTTAAAATTTTAACCTCTGCATTGTTACATTCATTATTCTCCATTTTGCCACATAACTCATAGTTTCAATTTTACAATTGTTGGTTTATAATTTCTACTATTAACTTTATTATCTCTGACTAATTCCTTACAATTTTGCTCCTTTCTCTGATTTTTTTTTTGTTTTTTAGAGGAGCTTTATTCCTGGTACTTCTGTTAGGGATTTTTTTGGTCCTGATTTGTATCAGAGCCTGGAAATTTGGCTACCAGGCCATTTTTCTTATGGCTTGAAGATAAACCATTTAAATCTTCATTAATACTTATATTTTAACATGCAAGAAGAAAAATTCCAGCTTTTGCTGTATTGCTAGAAAGGCTTCAGTGAAGTTATTTCTCAAATACAGACAGGAGAATTTTGTGGTGTGATGGAAGATTTCCACTGCAATCTCTGTTGCTCTTTGGTTTATCTTAATAAATTAGGCCAAATGGCCCTGCACTTCTGCATATTTTATAATTTATTTGCAATGATCCTGGGTATTCAAAGATCTTTTTTCAAGAGGAAATGTTCCAGAGTTTGAGCAAGTTGGCATTTTTAATCCCAACATCTTCATTTGGCAAACTGATCTTGATTTTTAAATGGCCTCTTCTCAAGTGCAGGGGATTTTTTTTCTTCACAGGGAGCGAAACGGAGAAGCCGACTCTCAAAATTTATGTATTATGTATTTTTGCTAATTATGCTTAATTAATTACAGTTAATTATACACCTAATTATGCTTATTAGAGGATACATTTATTTTTTTTTCCAACCCCCCCCCCCTTTTTGCAGGTGAAAGCAGAAGCCTCGTGGGACTCCACGGTCCACGACTGCATCCAGCTCAGCAAGGGGACGGCGGCGGAGGAGAGGGTTTACCTGATTGTCAGAGCCACTGTCCAGCTCAGCCACCCTGCAGAGATGCAGCTGGTGCTGCGCAAGCGCATCTGTGTCAACGTCTATGGCAGACAGGTACAGCTCCTGCAGCCCTTCCCAGCCTCCCAGGACTCACATTCCCTCCTCTCTCCCCCCGTCTCAGCCTGGGTGGAGGCGCCGGATCAGCGGCGTCCAGCAAGGCTTTGAGCTGCCGAGTTGTTTTCCTGGTATCCCTTGTGTGGTGGATGATGACACAGCTTGTTTTTTTAAGGCATCTAAATATGAGAAATTCATTTTTCTCTTAACCACTAAGTGCTTTCTCATTGGAAAAAGAAGAAGCATATTTTGTATAAAGGAACTTGTGTGTTTCCCTAGCCCTAACTATTTATATTTACACCTCCAGGTATTTAGAAATCACCTAGGAATAGTTGGAAGAGAGATCCCTTGTGTTAATTCACCACAGTTAATCACTTTTGGTCCTTTATGCTTTCCAGCTGGTGTTCTTACAATAATGTGTAGGTAAGAGCAGGGTGTTTGATAAACGGCAGGCAGTGAAGTTGTCATTCCATTTGCAGCATCATGCCCTGAAAATAATATAAATCCTGAGACTGATGGGGGAGGAAGGAGTTTGTTCAGCACTGTCTGGGAATCCAACCTCCCCTGGCAGTGATAATGACAAAGCAGAAAGCCTGGATTGTTATTCTGGTTGCACATCTGTAGTTGAAATCTGAAGCAAGAGCAAAGGGAAGAGGTGTGGTCACACCCAGAAACCCTGAAGGCAACTCCCAGTGCTGCAAGTAGAACCCCAGTTCTTGGTGCTTCCATCAGGCAGAAGCTTTTTCTCAGCAAGGGAAGAGCAGTGAATTTCTTGTCATGTGGAATGGGAGACTGTATTGAACAGATCAATTGAATGTGCCAATAATCACAATCGGGTGAAGTCTTCATCAATTCTGTTTTCTACAGATTTAGTCAGTGTCATTTTTTTACTTTCATCCGACACAGAATCTTTGGCTTTCTTCCTGTTTTTCTAAAAACCTCCGTCAATAACCTTTCCTGGGAGTTTGTCTCAGCAGCATCTTTGAATGACTCATCTCTGCATTAATTCAACAGTCCAGTTCTTAACCCTGCAAGGCGCCAAGTCAGCATAAACAATGACCATGCCCCTTAAATCATTCTTCATAACGATCTCTTTGGTCAAGAATTTAATGTCTGTACTTGTCAATATTCAAGACAAGTCACCTAGGGCTCTGTCAGGAAAAAAAAAAGCACCTCTAAAAGCAGCTGATGCTTGGTGAAACAGTCACCTTGCAAGGAAGGAAGTGACTCCTTCTCTGTATCCACAATAAGCAAGCAAATTATTTTTTTCTCAAGTTGAAATCTTTGGCTCTTTATAAGTTAGACTTTGGAGTTTGGGCTTCTTTCATTGTGAACTGCATTTATTTCAGCTGGAATCTGTTAATCCACAGCTGGAATCTGTTAATCCACAGCTGGAATCTGTTAATCCACATTTTCCTCATGTTTATTTCAGCTGGAATCTGTTAATCCACGTTTTCCTCATGTTTCCTCCCCCACAGGGTTTTGCACAGAGTTTCCTCCGAAGAATGTCCCCCCGAAGTTCCATCCCTGGCTGTGGCGTCACTTTTGAGATAGTCTCAAACATTCCAGAGGTGAGGAAGGAACCAGAGTGTCTCAAATTGGCCAAGAGCCTCCAGTTTTGTGCTTTCCCCCCTCATTTTGAGTGTGCTGGCTTTTGCTGCTGCCAGTATAAACTGTGGTTTGTAAAAGATGGAGCCTGTTCCTTTGCATGCTGTGACTTAGCAGCAGCCTCTGTCTCATCAGTGTCACTGTGGATTTTGTTGAGTGAGCATCTATTTGCTCAGGTCCTTGAAGAGGCAGTTTGAAGAGGGATGGGGGGGGAAAAGAGGGAGGAAAAATGGGCAGGTGAAGTGCCTGCTGCGGGGAGCACGAGAATCTGTGGAAAAAAATAACAAAGTGGCTTTTTCTCAGTAATGTCTTTATGCAACTCTTGATTCCTGAGCATATTCCCAGTTAGATGCTAATCCTTTCTTTCCAAAGAGATGCTCTATCAGGGCACTTGTGAAAACATTAACACATGAAGAGCCAAAACTCTGATTGCTGCCTGGCTCTTTCATGTTCTGCTGCATTTTGCTCTCTGTGTTGAAATGCTTCTCAAGCAATGTTCTATTTTTTTTTTTCTTCTTGCAGCTCACTTGAAATTTTGTTTTCCTCTCAGGTTAGATAACGCCCCGAATGTGCTCAAGCACTTTTTAATTATGAAATATCTGAATGCAGCCCTTTTGCTAATTAATGGCAATGTCTTGCTGTGAGACTCTCAGAAAGAACCCAAAAAGCCTCAAAACAATAACCACATACAGCTTGAGTTGTCTGTGACAGTGGCAGGAGCACCTGTGCAGGTTGCATGGCACAAGGTGTTTATTTGGATCAGAATATTAGATTGGGTATTAGGAAGAAATTTAGAACAGATATTTAGGAAGAAATTTAGAATAGGTATTAGGAAGAAATTTAGAACAGATATTTGGAAAAAATCCTTTTATCCAAAGGTGGTGAGGCAGTGATTGCCCAGAGAGGTTCTGGACTCCCCATCCATGGAAGTGTCCAAGGCCAGGTTGGACAGGGCTTGGAGCAACCTGGGATGGTGGAAAGTGTCGCTGCCCATGGCAGGGGGTGGAATGGGATGAGTTTTAAAGTTTCTTCCAACCTAAACTATTCTCATGATTCTCATCTGCCTCTGAGCTTAATGACACACACTGCTGAGCTGGTGCCGTGTGGTTTAAAAATGCATTTTCTCTGGGAGTGACATGGGAAATTTTGGTTTTATTTTCAAGTTCTGCCCTCTCTTTTTGCCTCCCCAGGATGCTCAAGGGGCTGAGGAGAGGGAGGCACTGGCCAGGATGGCAGCAAACGTGGAAGATGCAGCATCAGCTGACTCTGAAGCCTACATTGAGAAATACCTGCGGAGCGTCCTGGCTGTGGAGAACATCCTGACCCTGGACCGGCTGCGCCAGGTCTGGCTGCAGCAGGGAGTGCTGAGAACACTGTGTGCCATCCAAACACCCTCCTGAGCACACACAAACCACCCAACAACCCCAAAATCCACCCCAGCGCACACCTCAGCCTCCCAAAGTGGGCCTGTGGCAAAGACCCAGGGGAGCAGAGATGTCCTGGCTCAGCTCCAGCATGGATGGGGATGGGAGTTCCCCGCTCAGGGCTCAGTTCTGGGGGGCTTGGTTTGGTTTTAAGGCTGTTCATTGCTAATTCTGGTTCAGGAAAAGGAGTTGTGTGGCCTTTTGTGGTGGTGTTCACAGTGGTCCCAGGATGAGGGAAGAGATGGGAATGTTGACTCCATGTTTCAGAAGACTTGATTTATTATTTTATGATATATATTATTTTAAAACTGTACTAAAAGAATAGAAGAAAGGATTTCATCAGAAGGCCAGCTAAGAATAGAAAAAGAATTATAACAAAGGCTTGTGACTGACTGAGACAGTCCAAACAGCTGGACTGTGATTGGCCATTAATTTGAAACAACCACATGAGACCAATCAAAGATGCACCTATTGCATTCCACAACAGCAGATAATAATTATATAATTATAATTACATAATCATTGTTTACAGTTCTCCTGAGGCCTCTCAGCTTCTCAGCAGAAAAAATCCTAAGGAAAGGATTTTTCATAAAACATGTCTGTGGCAAGCTTCTGCTTTCTGAAGCTCTACCAATAGTTTCTGCAATTGCCAGTAGAATTTTTGTCATTTTGCCCACATTCTACTTTGAATTCACCAAAGCCATCCTGCCAATAAAAAAAAAAAAGACATTGATTGGGTTAATTTTAAGTACTATAACTTGATCTGTTTATCAGGAAAAATACAGGAGAGAAAAACATTTGTTGAAAATTGTTCTCCTGGATATAAATTATGCAAGCACAAAGAGAAAAGTTATGCAAAACAAGCTGGAGCTTGTGCCTGCCCACTATCAATTCACAGGGAAGTGTGATGCACTTTAAATATTGAAAGCAAGTTCCCTGTCATTTATAATTAGTTTAAAGGATTAAAATAGGAGCTAGGAAAGAGAATCTCAGTCTTTGCATCTCTGTCATCTCCTGGAATCAAGATTGCAAAATCCTACACGTGCCAATCAGCAAAATACCAGATGTTAAAATTTATCCATTCACAATTTTAGCCGCGTAAACTTTACAGACATCATCCAGTGCCACAAGGCAGCTCAGAAACATTTTACTTGTGTAGACAAAGCTATCCTGGGATGCTCAGAGCTTTAATTCTTGCCAAATACACTTACTTGCTTATTTTTGCTCTCTGTGACTGCCAGGAAGTTGCTGTAAAGGAGCAGCTGATGGGGAAAGGAAAACTCTACCGCAGGAGCCTGAGCTCCCCCAACGTGAATCGGGTGAGTTCTCCCTGCTGGCATCTCCAGCAGCTCCACCCTTCATTCTCAGGTCCTGGAGTCATGGAATAGAGCAATGAATTTCCTTCTTTTTGACCCCTCTGTGCTGTTTTTTTTTTTCCCCCTGAACAATGGAGATTTTTCATTTCCTTTACAAGTTGAAGGATATTTTTTTTCTCATTTTGTTTAGAAGATTTGAAAACAAATTACAAGTATATGCCGAACTTAAGCTTTGTACCAGTGTTGTGCATAAAAATGAGACTTCTACCCAAAATTTGGAAAGAAATCATTTGATAGAACTAGTAATCAAACTAATGGCAAATTCTGGCTCCTCCCAGGTCAAGAATTAAATTTTCACCTTTAATTTCTTGGATTTTGTTTCTGCTTTAACCACAAAACTGTTTGTTTTCAGCCTTACTAGCCAAGAGGCATAGTTATGAAATTTTTTAAAGTTCTTGTTAAGAAATAATTCTGCTTCTTTTAACTCTTCCAGCTTTCTGCAAGCCGCCAGGATTTAGCCCCCCCTTATAACCTGAGCAGTAACAGGGTGAGTATCTGCAGATCTCCTGGGAAAACTGGGATAAAAAGGAAATTTCTCTATTCTACCAGTGATTAGGAGCATAAAAGGGAAATATCTGTGAAAAATGGGCAACCCCCAAGTGCTCCTGGATCCTTGGGGCAGAAATAGGTTTGGATGTGCTGCGCTGGGGAAGTTCCCAGCTCTTGTCCCAGCCTCTGTGGGATGCTCATGAGCATTTTCCAGCTTTAAAACTTCTCCAGAGCTTTCACCTGGGTGGAGGGAAAAATTGTGGGAGAAAGGAAGAGTTTTGGGTCCATATTTCAGTTCAAGTCCAGCTCTAGAGAGAATAAAGGCTGTGAAGAAAGTTCCTGACCTCCCTGTGGTCCTAAACTTGTGGTGGGTTATAATTCAGCCCATTTTAAACATCTAAAGCCCATCTAAAAACACCACTAGAGACCCAAAGCATGCCTTTAAAAGGTGAAAAAATTAAATTTAAGCTTATTTTCCAAATCCTAGATCAACTGAAGGATCTCCTCCTGATAGATATTCTGCCCAGCAAGCGTGGAGTCATTTTGAGGGGGAGAATCTGGTGGTGACAAGGCATTTTAATGCATAATGCAGTTGCACAGAATAATAGAATTTTGATGTAGTGCTCTAGCATTGGTTGCTAAATCTGCTACATCTGATCCATGGAGAGAATGCTAAAATATGTGCAGGTGATAAAGTGTTTGTAGCAACTTCTGCTTGGAGAGAACTGTGGGGTGTTTCGATACTGTAAGGTTTTTAAAGCAAAAATTAAAGATTAGGATTCTTAATGATTTCTGTTTTTCTCCTCCCTTCCCCTCAATGATTTCTTTCATTGCATGTTTCAGAGTCCAAAGGTCCCAGCAGAGGTAATGCATTAGGTCCACCTAATGAGTGGGATAATAATTTTTATCTCACTATAAAGTTGATTTTGCTCACTCACACGCTTTCATTTTCTGCTTTGAAGATGCTGCTGGTGGTGCCTCATTTGCATAGCACAGAGCAAACGAGTTTTTCCATTGAAATGCTGTCATTAATGCAGTGTGAACTGGTACAAAGCAGAGAACTTTTCTCCTTGGGTGCATCTGATGGGTTCTTACAGAGCTGGAGCTGTTCAGTGCCATCTCTCACAGATTTTTTGGACAGGGTGAAGTCATTTCAGAAATAACTCCCTCTCGGCTGAAAAAAACAGACATGAAAGCAAGCAAATATCTAAATATCTGCCAGTGAATATTAGCCTGGAGATGAGATAAACATTGAGACTTTCTCTCAAATCCTGCTCAGCCTTTATGGCTTTTGTAGTTCAGTGTGAGCAACTCTTGATTTCTCTGAACAAATGACTTTACAATAATAACTGAGCCAATGGAAAACATGCTTTTCCTTAGTTTTGTGGTAGTGCTCTCAGAGGAATGACCCCTTGTCCCAAGCTTTGGTTGGCTGGAATTGTTGGCAGTGGTTTGCATGAGGTTTTGCAGCTCTTGGCCGTGGCTGTAGTTGCTGCCAGAGACTCTGTGCTGCAGGAATGTGGAGCTGAGGTGGTGGAGCTGCTCCCCTGGCTTGCAGTGAGCTTCAATCCAAGGCACTTGTTCCTCAGGACATGGAGATGGGACCTCCCCAGCTGGGAATTCTGGTTTGGAAGGGATCTCTGGTTCCAGGCCACATTGGGCAGGGCTTGGCACGGCCTGGCTTAGTGGAAGTGTCCCTGCCCAGGGCAGAAAGTGGAATTTGAATTTGGTGATCTTTAAACCCTCCCAACCCAGACTATTCTGTCGTGCCATGATCCAGTTTCAATAAGAAGATGAGCAAACGCTTTTGTAATTCCAGTGAAATATTTAACAAATCCTTAAATATCCCTGTAGCACCTGGACATCACAGAGCTCACAGGTGAGATCAGTCCTGTCCAGTTGAGCATAAAGGACCTGAGAAGAGCTTGGCAGGCAGAGTTTTGGTTAAGCTGGATGTGTTTTTCCCTTGATGAGAAATTTGGTGGCAAAGAAGTCTTGTCCAGCAGTCATGGATTGTAATTTTATTGTTATTTTACCAGGAATTGGGTGTTGTTTATTATAATAAGCCAATCCCAAACAAGTGATTTTATGTATCACAGGAGAAAGCAGTCACAGGACAGTAACAACACCTGAACTGGGTGCAGAATATTTTGCACATTCCAGAATATTTCTTTCCTTAACTTTTATTCCATTTCTCTATTTCTCTCTCCAATTATTGTTCCTTGCATCCCTGCTGCCTTTACCATGGATTTTTAGCTTTGTGGAAAGGGCTCCTGAGTCTCATTCATTCCTCTATGTCAAGCACCATCCATGCTGGTAAAATTTGGGATTTATTCCATCCTCCATCACTCAGAAGAGCCAGGACTCATTCCCCTGTTTAAAAAAAAAAAAAAAAAGAAAGTATTAAACAAGAATATTATATGAGTTGAAATAAGAATTAAAGATGGTGTCAGTGCAACTACAACAGGCAGCTGAGAAATTTAGAAATTTCAAGATTTAAGGCATGGATTCATCTTGCAGACTTTGGCAGTGAAAACGTGGATGGGTGGTCACATCCTCCTGAAGAGCTGGAAAAGTTCTTCTCCAGGGCTGGAGCAGAGGTGTGGGATTGGCACATTTTGGGGAATAAAGCACCTTAAAGAGTATCCCAGTGTGCTGAGGGCACAGAGAGATTCCAGGGAGCAGGATGGCTCACACTGAGCTCTGCATTCCTGGGAATTTTTAATTTCTGGATTTACTTCAAAAGAGTTTTATGGACTTTCATATTGTCAGCAGGACTGACCTGAACCTCTAGGTTCTGTCTGTTTGCTTAAATGAGAAAAAGGCAATTTTTACTCCTGTTATCACTGCAGCTGTGGATAGGAGAGGCTGAGATGAGTTTGATTTCTCCTTGCACATCAAGTGATGCAGGGGTATTGAGTATCTTAGTCTTGATATCAGACACAGGGGGTGAATTTTCATGTTCAAGGGGGCTTTTGTTGGAAATTTATTTTAATTTAATTCAGTTTAATTCAGAATTTGAAAATTGAGTTGACTAATCTGGATTAATCAGAGGCACAATGAATGGAAGGCACCTTGAGGTGTTTCACAGATCAGACTAAATCACATATTGATGAAAAATATCACAAGTTGCTCTTAAAACGCCTCTGACAAGAACCATTTTGTCTTGCACAGTTGTCCTTCCTTTCCCAAAGGCCCAGGATTTGTAGCTCAAACTCCAAGTAAGACAAGATGATGCCATTAAACCTTCAGGTTTTTCTGGGAACCAGAGTTTTCTTTCAGCAAATTGTAAATTGAACTTGAATAATCCTGCTGTTCATGAGAACAAGTGCCTTTTGTCCCAGCTGTGTGTCCCAGCTGTTTGCTTGTGTCCCAGTGCTCCATGGTCACCTTTTCCTGAGCCTTTTCTGAACTGCTGAAATAATAAAACACAAGAATTATTCATTTCTCTTACCCAGTGGCTGCATTTTAATGGTCTGTCAACTTCAAGGAAAGATTTGTCAGGTAAAGCCTGAGATGACTTAGGTAGTGATCATCCCTACCTGCCCTAAAGGTTTTGTGCATGAAATAAATCCCCTGGGGTTTCTCATGGAGGATGTGTGGAAGAAGGAAAGGCAGAGGAGAAGAAGGAGAAGGTTTTATAAAAATAAACCATTTATAAACAGCATTAAAACACATCAAGGGACGTGCATTCTTCTGGTGGCTGCTTGGATTTGTTAAATTAAATCACTTGACCTCTGTTTGGTCACTTGGCAGAGAGCAAATATATTCATGAAATGATGACTCCTCTGGGCAAATGATTTATAAGCTTCCTCTCTTTCTCTCACCACCCTTCTGGAGAGAGAAGAGATTCACAGCACTTGAAAAATAATAAGAATAAACTTAAAACTTGTAGTGGTGCACAAAGCAACGCAGGGGAGTGCTGGATGACATCCAGATGGGAAACTTGGAAACTTCATCAAGTTAATATAGTTTATAATTATTTTTATTTTCATTTTAGTGAGATTGACATGGGTTGTCTTTCAATACAGCGTAGTAAAATAATTCATGAATTACCTTTTCCCTCTGCACAGTAGAAACTTCTCCAGTATTTTTTTTTCCAAAATGTTTCTGCACCTGTTGCCCTGATTAACCTAATTTTGATGGTTTGTTGTCATCTCAGAGTTGAGGGTCCCAAATCTGACCCTCAGGCTAAAACTGATCACTCCAAAGCAAATGCAGTTCAAAAACCCGACATGCCCTAAGTAAACAACCACACAAATCCTTTTCTCATTCCTGTTCCCAGGACCTTCATTTTGTTTCTCCTGGCAAAACACATAAAATTACTGAGAAAATGTGGTCATCTATAGTATCAAAGGTAAAGCAAAATTTCTAAAAGATCCTACCAAAAAAAGCCTTTTGCTGCAGAAAAAGTCACCAAATGCTGCCGTTCTTTCTGTGCAGGATGAATATTCTGAAAGGGTTCTGCTGGTCCTTACCTACTCCATTTTTCAGCATTCCCCAAACAGGGCTAGAAAGTCAAGATATTGCTTGAAACCATTTTGCTCTTGGAACAGCCAGTGAAGGGCACTTCTGACTCAACAGATCACGACTCAGAAAATTGTTTAGTTGCTCTACCTGCACTGAGTCCCTGTTCTAGTAAGCTACAATACTCTTGAGTATTTGTAATATTCTTTCTGTTTCTTCTTTTTCTGCGGCCTCCAGGAGCACTTGGGCTTGGCTCAAGATGTGGCACCTTGATCCATTTATATTTAAGTGGATCACTGTCCCAAGATCCAAAAGGATCACTAATCAAGCTTTATATTCTCCAAAAATGAAGCTTTCAGTTGCTTTTCACTCTTCCATAGCTGTTTTTCCTAATCCAGTGCCAACGTCAACCAGGCTGATGGCAGACTAGGCCAGGAGGCAACAAAACCAATATTTCAAGATTATTTTGATTCTTGTGCTATTTGGTTTGAGTATTCTAATTTTTTGTTATTCTCTGCACATGATAAGATAAGCTGAGAGAAATCTGCACTAATAGAAACACAAAAGCCAAAATGAAATTAAAAATAAAGAGTTTGGTGATGAGGAATAGGAAAAAAGCATTTTGTGGACTTTTCCAGCCTCAGACATGGCTCTTGGATGTGTGTAAGACATAAATGAGTTGCAGGTCAAAGATAATGCTGGAATTGGAGGTTTAAAAGCATGGGCAGAGCAGGAAGCTTCCAAGAAGGGTTTAAACACCAAAGTCCTCAAAACCAGCAGATTAACAAACTCCTGCTGGCCTTCACCAGCTTCACTTCCAGGATGATGCCTCAGTGACCTCAGACATCCATCAGTTATCCCAAATTTGTCTTCCCAGTTATCCCAAATTTGTCTTCCCAGCTGCAGCACCCGGAGCAGGAGGGCTGAGGACGGGTCCTGCTCTGCCCAAGTGAGGTTACTTGCTATTCAAAGCAGGAGCAGCTTCCCTGGGACTGACTTATAGATCCAAATGGAAATGATTCTTGCCCTGGGCTGCTCACCATGACCTTCAACCCAGTGGAGAAATCTATTCCTCCTATCCTGGCTTATTTATTATTTGTGAAACATTCATGACTTCAAGTTCCAGTTAAGATTAGTTTGGCTGCCTGTCATTATTTTTATGTTCAAGGTCAGATTAATTCCTTGCATCCAGCAGTGGGGAGCTTCTTGAAAAAGCACATTTTCCCCCTCTTCCTCCAGGAAAAAATACACTAAACTTATGGTCTAGGATGCATCAGGTCCTTCCATCCCTTGTAACTCCTGCACCTTTTTACTGTGAAAGTATTTCTCTTGCTGTTATGTCTTTCAAAACACAAGCAAAATTCAGGTGTACAATAAAATCCAGATTTTGCACCAACCACAGCAAAACTCTTCACCAAAAAAAAAATGGGATTAGACTTCAGTTTTTATCAGTTTGGCTGCACCATCCTGTCCTTGCAGCCTCTGGTTGTGGAAAGGTGAAGCTTTCCAAGCTCACCCTGAGAACATTTTGCCACCTGAACAGGACAACACTTTCCCACAAGACCCTGAGACTTCTTGAAGAGTCTGAGCCTGGATTTTTTTGACCCATAGGCTGCTCATAAATGGATATTGACTGCCTTCAGGTCTTCTATAAATTAGGAAAATCAGAAGGAGCTGCTTTGGCAGTTTGATTTTGCATGTGTGCCTCCCTCAGACATTTTCAGGACAACCCTGTGGAATTTTGGTTTCCCTTCCAGCTCTACACACTCAGTTGGTGAAGCAAAACCAAGACCTGTCCTGCATCCACGTGAAACTTCCAGCAGAGCCACACCCTGGCCAGTCACTTGGAGTAATCACTGCAGGCAAATTTATAAATTATTTTGCCTAGCAAGATGAGAGTATTAATAAAAAATTGATTTGGACTCACAGATTCTTCACACACATGCTGCTGTGAAACAGTGGCCTGGGGTTTCTCTCTGTCACTGAGCCAGTCTCTGGCTGTGAGGTTGAGAGGAAAGTTCCAAAACCACAGTGGACCTATGTAAAAGCAAGAGAAATCATCCCTGGTATGTGGGATCCATGGGGAAACCCAACCAGAGAGCCCTGGGACCTTGGGAAGGCAAAGGAGCTGCTCTTTTCTCTGTCTCTTATTTCTTCCTCATCTGCATCAGGGCTGAAAATAATCTTGTTTGATCTTCAAAACCCTAACCTGTCCTATCTTTTTTGCCTTTCTATCCACAGCTTGAATATTCCAACTTTCCCAGAAAACTTCGCAGTGCCACAGTTGCTTCCTCTTGATCTGTTTAGCTCCTTCTTCTCCAAGCATAAAAATCCAGCATTTAGGTCTTGTATTTCTTGTCTTGTTTAAAGGTCTGTCCTCACCCTTTTTCCTGGCACTGCTTCCACTTCTCCTCAGTAGTTACACAAAATATTCAGGAATTTTGGGCAGACAGCGCCATATTATTTTCACCTGGTTGTGACTTCCACAACACAGCAGCACAAGTGAGTGAAATATTACAGCTGTGAGGTCTAGAAATAAAAATAAACTTTTTCTCTGCCTTTATGCTGAGGGTGCTCATCTTTGCAGGGCTGGGTTTGCCTACTAAAAGCACCTCTGGGGAAGGGTCTTTCCTCAGCTCTGGCACTCTGGGCTTGGCAGAGGGGCTGTGCAGGGTGTGTCAGGATTGCTGTGCTCCTGCTCTTGTGCTAACTTGGAAAAAAAAAACCTTTTTTTTTGTTCCCCTCTAGGGTCGGTGGGAGAGTCAGCAAGATGTGTCCCAAGGTGCCACAAACTCCAGTAGAGGCATTAGTCCATCTCGTACCTCCCTGCCAGGCTCTGGGCAGCAGAACCACTCCCCTGATGCAGGTAAGGCTCTTCTTCAGCTCAGAAAACTCCCCTGATCCATGTAGGGCCCTTCTCAGCTCAGAAAACTCCTCTGATCCAGGTAAGGCTCTTCTTCAGCTCAGAAAACTCCCCATATTCAGGTAGGGCTCTTCTACAGCTCACAAAATTCCCCCGATCCTGAGAGCTCTTCTTCAGCTCAGAAAACTCTCCTGACCCAGGTAAGGCTCTTCATTATGTCATAAAACTCCCCATATCCAGGTAAGGGCTTTTCTTTATGTCACAAAACTCCTCTGATCCAGGTAAGGCTCTTCTTCAGCTCTGAAAACTCCCCAGATCCAGGTAAGGGCTCTCCTTTAGCTCACAAAACTCCCCTGATCTGTGTAGGGCTCTTCTCAGCTCAGAAAACTCTCCTGATCCAGCTAGGGGCTCTTCTTCAGCTCCCAAAACTCCCCTGGTCCAGGTACAGCTCAGGAAACTTCCTAAAGGTGGGATAAAGTCACTGCTAAATAAAGTCCCAGCTCCTGAGTGTCACTAAAAGTCAGAGAGTGCTTTCCCTTGGCTAATTCTTTGACCACAGAAGTCATCTTAGGAAAGAAGTTTTGAAAGCTAAAACTTCAGTTAAAACTTCTTTTTAAAAGAAGCTTTTAAAATTTTTTTATACGGGTTTTTAGGTCAGCTTTGGGTTTTTTCCCTCCCTTTCTCCAAAGAATAATTCTTTTCGTGTATGAATATTTTGTTTTTCCAACAGGTATTGGTAGCCTGGCTGCTTCCTACCTGAATCCTGTCAAGTCCTTCGTGCCTCAGATGCCAAAGCTGCTGAAGTCCCTGTTCCCTGTGAGAGATGAGAAGAAGGGCAGGCAGAGCTCTCCCCTTGCACAGCAGGTAAGGCATTAAATCACCCACAAAATCACCCACAAAATCCAATATTGGTGAGTGCTGCTGGCCTTGCTGGCAGGGAGGTGTTTTAGAAAAGTTGTTGCAGAGCAAACCAAGATTTCATCCATTTCCCCTCCATCCTGTCCAGGGCTGGTGGAGCTGCTGGAACTTATTGACACACACTCAGCCCACTTGGCTTTTTCCAAGTGCCAGCTCCACTCCCAGGGTGATTTATGGGCCTCCCACTTGCAGCAACAATGGTGAAATTTATGAAGGGCACTTAGTGTTGTTTGTGTATTGCCAGGAGGAAAATGTAATTCTATTTTTAATTCCTTATTTCATATCTCCACCCCTCACCCCAGCTCGTGTCACCTTTACCATCTTTCCCTGTGTACCTGGGGCAGTTGCTTTTGTTCATTCTTATCTCTTCCACATGTCAGGGAAACATTTGATTTCCTTTTTTTCCTTTTGGATGTTGTGCTGCAAAACTTCCCACCTGCTCCAGATGCGGCTCCTGTGCTCTGAGCAGAAATTGATGCACAGTCAAGCTGGCTGGAAAAACACTTTTGTCTTTAAAAAAAAAAACACCAGATGAAATAGAAAATCCCATTATAAATCGTATAATCTCCTTTATTTATGAGGAATATTTATTTATAAAGGAATATTTCCCTCTAGAGTAAATTTTGAAGGTTTAACACACTGTTTTGAAGATGAATCTGGAGTCAGATCTGGTGTGGCAGTTTTCGGTATTCCATTCTGTCCGTGCTGGCTCTTCCTTTACCTGGAGTTCTGGAAGCTCATCACTTATTAACTTAGACTTTTCTTCACCTCTTGCCATGCAGGCAAATATTTTAAAGAATATCTTCCTCCAAACAAACCCTAAAATCCTTCAACAACTCTTTTTTTTTTTTGTGGATGAATCCAAATCTTTTGTTTGCTACAACAAAACTTGCTGTTACAAGAACATGCCAGGAAGCTGTTTTGGCATAATAGAAATACAGTAAAATATTAAATAGCTAGAGCAAAAATAAATCTACTAACACTTAAATATTTTTAAAAGAAATTCCTGGCACATGTAACACAAACAAGAACAAGGCAGGTTTAAAATATTCTTAGCTTGATTGGGGATTCATTTTACATTTTAATCTCACCTTTTTCTCGGTGCTGAGGCTGGAATTGTACAAGCCCCCTCATCTATGAACTGTAGAGAATTAAAATGAAGGTGGTGACTTTCTTTAAAGGTATTTGGGTATGGAAAGATGCAAATAGGTGCTCTTACAATTGCAGTGAGAGCCTTTCACACCTTCTTGAATCCTCAGTGAATCAGTGAGAGCTGAGAGGAGAAACGAGGCCTAATTTCCTGCCTCTAGTCTAACCACCTGTTCCCACTCCTTTCCTGTTCAAGATCAGTCCTGGATCATTTGTCTAGAAATCAAGTTTTAAACTACAGAGACATCTCTTTAATGAGATTCTAGTTTATGTTATGGATCATTATGGAAAGTCAACCAGGTCATGATCTCAACAATCTTTAATAGGAGGGAAAATGCTATTAATGCTTTGTTTTTTAAAAAATAAAGAGGAATGGGTGATGCTTCAGTGGTTGTACTGGAGAGCAGCCCAGGGTTTCCATGACCAGTGGATCTGTGTAGTGTAGTGAAATGCTAGAATTACTCTCTACTTTCAAGTTTTGCAATGGAACAAATCAGCTGTGTTGCAAATGCACCTCCCTGGTTTGAGAGGTTTTACAAATTCCTCGCATCTCTACCCATTGGGAAATGGGGCTTCTTCACTGCTATCAGCAATGCCAGGGAATTGTGGAATTTCCTGAGGTGGAGAGATCCACAGGGACCATTGATCCAAGCCCTGGCCCTGCACAGAGACCCCAACAATCCCATCTTGTCCCTGAGAGCATTGTCCAAACACTCCTGGAGCTCTGGCAGCTTTGGGAATGTCACCATTCCCTGGAGAGCTGTTCCAGTGTCCCACACCCTCTGGGGAGAAACTTTATCCTAATCCCACCCTAAGAAAAGATGCACAGAAGAGACAATTAAAAAAAAAAAGCAGAAGGAATTGCCCCAGAATCAGCTCCAGCTGCTTCTGTGCAGCACAAAAATAAAGAGGTGCCTTTACAGCAAATCTGGCTTTTGAAGATCATCAATATCCCATCCCATAATTTCCAGTGCTGCCTCTTTCTAATGGCCTGAGGATGCAAATGTGGGCAGAGGGGTTGAGCTGGGGGTGCTGATGGGTGGCTGAGGGACACAGGGGGACACGGGGGGCTCAGGGGGTCACCCCAGGCAGGCAGGAGCTGCTGTGAGGCTGGAGACACTGTGCCATGGAGGGGACACCAAAATTTACCCCTGATAATTTTTCCAAGACCTTTCTGAGCCTCAGGGAATACAGAATACAGCACCTCCAGGGCTGTGGGAGAAGGAAATTTAAGTGCAGAGTGGCAGGGGACATAAATGAATGTGCAAGGTGGGAGAAAAACCTGTAAGGGAGAGGCAGAGTCTAAAGGACTTTTTTGGGCTTTAACTGCAAAGGAATCTGGCCCTTAACTGGGAACTGCTGGGGTTTTGTTGCTGTAAACAACAATTTGGGAGAGCAAGGTTCAGGAATACAAACGACAGAGGGGATGGAAGAATCTGAATCTTCCTTTCCTGGGCTGGGAGCTGAGATATGGGGAGATTGAGGTTGGATTTTGGGAAAAGGTTCTTTCCCCAGAGGGTGTTTGGGCTCTGGAACAGCTCCCCAGGGAATGGTGACATTCCCAAGGCTGCCAGAGCTGCAGGAGGGTTTGGACAACCCTCTCAGGGGTGCACAGGGTGGGATTGTTGGGGTCTCTGTGCCAGGGGTTGCTCTGAGTGATCCTTGTGGGTCCCTGCCAGCTGAGGATATTCCATGATCCCACGAAAAGCAAATTTCAAATTTCACCAGGACTATTCCAAGTGGGTGTGGTACCAAATCTCTGATCCTGTGCTGGTAAAAAAGGAGATCAGTCCTGGTCAGTAATTATAGAAATACACTTTAAAAAATTATTTTAGCAGCTTTTCATTTCAGCCCTGCCCGTTGCTTGGAGCAGCATCAGCATTAAAGTGGGCGAGCCCACCCAAAATTAACCTTTACAAAGTCATCTCCCCTGCTTTAGAGTGATTCCTTGTGCTTTGAAAACAAAAAAAAAAAAAAAAAAAGGCAGAGACATCCCAGTCAATTCATCCCACCTCCTGCCAGCTGAGGATATCCCATGATTCCATTAAAGGCAAATTTCCAAGGAGCAGGACTGAACCTTTTTCCAGGTTTGGAATTGAAGTTAAGTTCACCATGACTATTCCAAGTGGGTGTGGTACCAAATCTCCCTGATGTACCTGTGCTGGTAAAAGAGGAGATCAGTCCTCATCAGTAATTATAAAAATTACACTTTTAAAATTATTTTAGCAGCTTTTTATTTCATAAAATAAAATCACTTGGAGCAGCGTCAACAACTAAGTGGGCGAACCCACCCAAAATTCCCTTTACAGAGTGATCTCCCCTTGTTTAGAGTGGTTCCTTGTGCTTCAAAAACAAAACAAAAAAAAAAGGCAGAGACATCCCAGTCAAGGTGGTGGCAGTGAACAAAATTGCTGTCTTTGACCTTCTGCTGCAAGTTTAGTAACTAATCTGGAGAATAATGAACCGCAATTAATGAAATCTGCTCTCGTATTCAAGTGTGTTTCTCAGACAGCACATAAAATAATTGAAAGAACTTCCTGCTCTCTAATTAGTTAGATTGAATTAATTTGGCATAATAGGATTCTTTATGTAACTTGCAGAATGGCTTCCGATGAAGCTGTTTATGTACCTAAAAGATTGGGTTCTGATGAAGCTGTTTATATACTTTAAAGTTAGAAAATGCCTCTTTTCTCCTTTATCTGGTGCCTTTGAATTAATTGCTGGTAGTCTGTAAATAATAAAAAAACCTCAACAATTTAAACCTTTCTAGATGGATGGAATTGCTTTTTATTTTCCCAGCGTATTCTTAAAAAAGCTGAGAACCATAGAGTGCAACATTTGGAGCCTTCTGACCCTCCCTGCTGATGGGGAGAAGCTTAAAATCTTTGTTTAAAATATGCAGGTGGAGGGAGAAGCAGAGTTTCATCTGCCTGTGCTTAATTATATTGTGTAGGAATTGAAACTCCTCTTTTTTATTCACATGCTCCTCTTTTTTATTCACATTCTGCACCAAGCAGAATTCCTGTTCTTTTCCCTTTTGACCCCATGGCTTTCCAGGAACTGTGTAATCACATTTCAGGGCATCACTGGGTGCTGACATTAAAAATGGACACATTAAATTCCAGTTTCTGGGTTTTTGGAATTGCTGTGGCAGAAGGAAATTCCTATGGCCCATTTGGTGAGTGGATTTTGGTCACCTTCCTATCCAGGAATCTTTTTGGATGCTCAGATGTCTTGAGAGAGAGATCTTGACTCACAGATTTACTTAAAATAAAACAAAAAGAGATGAACTCTTCGAATTTCCATAAAATTCATTTTTGCTTTATGGTGTAGCCACATGGAGAGGGCAGCTGTCACTTCTTTCCCTTCCACCTTCTAATGCAGGCATAGAAATTAATCTTAAAAACTAATGAAATGCAGTTAATGAAAGGCTTTCTAAATAGACAAAACCCTTTTCTGGCAGTCCATTAAAAAATAACAGTTTCATGGCTGGGCCTGGTGCACAGTATAATTGCTAGAACTGACATTCCTTAATCAAATGTAAATAATGTGGCCTCAGAGAACCTTCTTTAACATCTTGAAGGGGTTTTTTCCTTCAGAGTTCCAAGTGAAAAAAATCATTTGGATGCTGCAGTCAGCAGAGCTCGTGTGTCTCCTTGTGACTCAGTTGTTGGTGTTTTGATTTCTTTCTGAGCTCAGTTTTCCCTGTCATCCTCAAATACAAATAGTTTTTGATGAGAATGAGTGTGGAAAACCGGCTTTGGAAGTTTCAAACCACTCAAATTTCTTTGTAAACTAACTTAAAAATGGGTATGAATTACTCTTTTAATCTGCCAGGACCTAGAAATGAAGCAATTGAGCTGCTTAGGAAATGGTGTGGTTAATTTTGTATAAATTGTACTAGAAGTGGGGAATTCTGATGTCTTATTACAGGCTGAGACATTTCTCGTAGGGGCTGTGGAATAAGAGGGAGTTGTTTGGGTTAATATTTAAATACAGACTCTGTTTAGAGAGGAAAATGAGCAAACACAAAAAAAACCCCAACAAATTAACTTGCCCTGGATTTCAGATCTCCTTGTGGAAGGTGGGAGATTCTATATTTGAGTGATTAATGACTTTGCAATCAATTTGAAAATAATTTTCAAGATGAATATTTTTGGGGCACTTTTAAAAGTGGAATCTTTTCTTTTGGGCTGTCCCCTAGGGAATTTGGAATTGTCCCTGCAGTCCCATGCACACCTTGTGGAAATATTTTATCCTGAGTGCTCCAAACTGATTTAAATCTCTGTTTAATGAATTTAAATCTCTGTTTTGCTGCAGAAGTTCCCAATAGCTGCTGTTAAATAGTGATGGGACCATGACAGTGTCAGTGGGAGGGTCCTTGGGCTCAGCCCCTCCTGTCTGGGGATGGGAAAGCAAAAAGAACAGTGGAAGTTTGGGATAAAATCCCCTTAGGATTGTATCAGCCTTGGCTAAGCCATTCCTGGCATTCACAGGGCAATTCTTGGCTGCACTGGCCTGATTTGTTCTCTTAAATGCCACTGAACTTTCTGCATATTGGGTGTTAATGCTGAGGGATTTTCATCCAAGTGACACCAAATCAAAGGCTTTGCACTGAGGGCATCAGTCACTGCTGCCAGAGGCATTTCACAAAGTGCTTAATGACACAGAAATACCAAATGTGTTTTGCTGAGCTCTTTGAAGAGGTGGCCATTATATAGATGTGGAATATATGGGATAAAAAATGTTCGTTCAGGATGAATGTTGGTGTCTCTGTAACTGAGGAGTGACACAAAAATGCTTTTGCTCTTCAAGCTCACCAGTGAGGCAGGTTGGGCTCTGCTTTGGTCACCTCAGAGATGGTGCAAAGTGACCTCTCAGTGAGCACAAAATCTCAAAAAAAAAAAATAAAAATCAAAGATTGATAGAATCACCATGGAATCCTGGAATGGTTTGGGTTGGAAGGAACCCTAAAGCTCACCCAGTCCCACCCCCTGCCCTGCTCAGGTGAGACCCCACCTGCAGAGCTGCCCCAGCCCTGGGGCCAATGGCAGGAGGACCTGGAGCTGCTGGAGAGAGTCCAGAGGAGGCCCCAGAGATGCTCCAAGGGCTGGGGCCCCTCTGCTCTGGGGCCAGGCTGGGAGAGCTGGGAGGGTTCACCTGGAGAAGGATCCAGGGAGAGCTCAGAGCCTCTTTCAGGGCCTAAAGGGGCTCCAGGAGAGCTGGAGAGGGACTGGGGACAAGGCATGGAGGGACAGGACACAGGGACACCTTCCACCATCCCAGGTTGCTCCAAGCCCTCTCCAACCTGGCCTTGGACACTTCCAGGGATCCAGGGGCAGCCACAGCTTCTCTGGGCAACCTCCCCACCCTCACAGGGAACAATTCCTTCCCAATATCCCACCCAAATCTCAATTTTTTTGGTTTGAAGCAATTTCCCCTTGTCCTGTCTCTCCATCCCTTGTCCCCAGTCCCTGTCCAGCTCTCCTGGAGCCCCTTTAGGCCCTGGAAGGGGCTCTGAGCTCTCCCTGGATCCTTCTCCTCTCCAGGTGAATCCTCCCAGCTCTCTCAGCCTTTATCCCAGAGCAGAGGGGCTCCAGCCCTTGGAGCATCTCCGTGGATTCCTCTGGTCTCTCTCCAGCAGCTCCACATCCTCCTGATGTTGTCCCCAGGGCTGGGGCAGCTCTGCAGGTGGGGTCTCGCCTGAGAGGGACAGAATCCCCCCATTTCCTCCCCTCCTTCCCAAAGTGTGGGACCATCCCATCCTTTGGGGGATTTCTGGGATGTGAGTGCACCCACCTGGGGCGTGTGCAGCTTTTTATATCCTCATCACCTCCCTGCACAGAGCAGCAGCTCTTAGGAGAAGACAATCAAAGGTGCTTTAAAGGGAAAAGCTTTCATGTTCTCCCTCACCCTTGTGTTTTGTCGGCTTGGTGGAAGAAATCCTGCCAGAATCCATCACTGTAAAAAGCTCCTGGATAAATAGATGCATCAAGTTTAGCAGCCACTGCCTACAAACATTTAATGATAGAATTTGGCTCTGGATCCAGAAATATTTTTCAACCAGCAGTGTCTTCCCAGATAGTCCCAACACTTTGTTTTCAAATTCCCCAAGGAATTTGACTGCATTTCATCCCACAGGTCTGGTGTGGTGCCCTCTGAGGGGTTCCTGCCCTGCTGCTTCTTGTCAGCACCAAAACTGGCAAGTGTTCCCCCTCAGAATTCCTTTTTTCTCCCTGTTTTTCTAAACTTTGCTTGGCAAATTTTCTGTAATTTGGAGATCTGTCATCCTTTCAGGAGGAGAATTTGATGAGGAGTGATTAAAGCCTAATGGTTTCCTTTCTTTTGCTGTGTGATGCCAACTGGATTTTTAGATTTTTGTGGATTTGCAAGTTGTAATACTGGAGGTTTTGGAGAGATAAAAAACCCAAACAAACATTTTATTTATTTGTTTTAAAGAGAGAAAAGGGAACTGATTTAACTACTTTAAATACTTCTCCTTATTCTAATTCTGAGTGCTTATTTCTGGATAATAAGTCTGGACAAATTTTATCAAACCTCAGCTTTGCAGTGTTTCTTCATTGGTTTATTCTAAGAGATAAAATCCCAAACAAACATTTTATTTATTTATTTGAATTAAAGGGAGAAAAGGGAATCAAAGGAACTGATTTAACTGCTTCACGTACTTTTCCTTATTCCAATTCTGAGTGCTTATTTCTGGATAATAAGCCTGGACAAATTTTATAAAACCTAAACTTTGCAGGGGTTTTTCATTGGTTTATTCTGAGAGATAAAAAACCCAAACAAACATTTTATTTATTTGTTTTAAAGAGATTCAAAGGAACTGATTTTACTGCTTTCAATACTTCTCCTTACTCTAATTCTGAGTCCTTATTTCTGGATAATAAGGCTGGACAAATTTTATAAAACCTAAACTTTTCAGAGTTTCTTCATAGGTTTATTCTGATCCATCTGCTTGCTGGAGCCCCATGTCCTGACCCAGTGAGGATCTCAAAATGCACAAACCTGTGCACCCCAAACAGAGCCAGTTTGCCCTGAGCCCTGTTCTAGTGGTGAATTTTCATTTAGCAGGTTTAGGAACAAGCCAAAACCCCCTCCTCTCCTGCTTCCTTTTATTGAACTGAAGCTTTAATGTCTTTAAAATATGTATTTGGTGACCCTCTTGGGGTTTTGACCATTTTTGTCTTTTTATTTTCTACCTTGAAGCATTTTGGTTTTTTAATGCCTGGCACAATCTCTGTATAAATAAAAGCTGTTCCTCTCCCATGTTTATTCCTCTTGAGGGTAAGATCAGTCATGTCCCTGCTTTACTGGGCTCAGAAGGGATGCAAGAGAAGGTTCCTCACTCTTCAGCTGGAAGATTTCAGTGCTGAGTTCTGAAAATCGGAACTCAGCACAGAACTCAGCCTGTGTGCTTGTACAGAAGGAATCCTTGGGAAAAAAATAAATAATAAAAGCAGGCAGCTCCCAAATGGTGTCATGTGTCTCCCTTAAGGAGCTCTGCCCCTCAGAGCCTGAACCTGCCCTTGCAGTGCATTATTTAACAGTGCTGAAGAGATTTTTCTGCCTTTTTCTCCTCTCTCCTTCTCTTCATGCTTCTCTTTCCTGAGGTTCTCCACGGATCTGGTGGCTCCTTCCCCTGCTGTGTAACAGCCCAAGCCAGCAGCATCACCTCAGATTTATATCAGGTGTCACAATGTGCTGCTCTGCTCTCAGGAGAGGGATTATTTCAAATCTGCAACATAAAAATCTGAACGTGGAGCAAGTGAGGGCCATTTATTGTCAGTGCCAGGAGGAATGTCCTCCTGGAAAAGGGGATGCACAGACCTGGATTCTGCCCTCCTTTTTGTGTTAAAGCCAGTAATGATCGGGTCCAAACTGAATTTAGAGACTGGAAAAGGAGAAAGAGTTCTGGAGATCAAACCAGAGATCCTAAAGGTTGGAAAAACCCTTGAAAAGATCAAGTCCAGCACCACCCCCATGGTCAGGACCAGTCCATGTCCTCAGGTGCCACATCCAGGTGGTTTTGGAACATTTCCAGGGATCCAGGAGCAGCCACAGCTTCTCTGGTTAACCTGTGCCAGGGCCTCCCCACCCTCACAGGGAACAATTCTCTCCTAATATCTAACCTAAATCTTTTTTAGCTTAAAACTGTTCCCTCTGCCTGTGTAAAAAGCCTCTCTCCCTCTTTTTTTTTTTTTACAAACTCCATTTCAACTACTGAAAACTTAGTTTTCCATCCTTTCATGACAAAGCTTTGCTTAGGATCCCAAAATTTCAAATGCAAGCCTTAACATTTACCAGTTTGCCAATATTTAATCCTTTCATTGACTGATTTCTCTTCATTTCCCTCCCCCCAGGCTGTCCCACGAATTATGGTTCAGCCAGCCAGTCTGGAGGCCAGTGCTGCAAGGATGAAACAGGTGAGCACATCCCAAGATGTGAGGGTAACATTTTTAATTTCACCTGCCAGAGGTGGCCAAAGCTTCAGCTGTTTAAAACCTGTTGCACTTGTGCTGGCTGTGAGACTGAAATTCTGCTGGGTGTTTCAGGTCCTGCTAAAACCTCCTCTCCTATTCCTGCTTCCACTTTGATATTT
The DNA here is from genome assembly GCF_028018845.1 of Melospiza georgiana. NCBI lineage: Eukaryota > Metazoa > Chordata > Aves > Passeriformes > Passerellidae > Melospiza > Melospiza georgiana. Next base: position 2,176,810 of record NC_080432.1, on the reverse strand, counting down.
GAAAGCCTTAGCAGATAATTAGCTGAAATTTAGCTGGTTTGCTGCTTTAAAAAGGAAAATTTCTAGACTCTGACAGTGTCTATAAGCAGGATGTGGCTATTCTAAGTGTGGAGCTTAATTCCCCATTTTTGCCATGATACCATGGAAAAAACTCTTGCTAAGATGGAGAGAAAATAGAACCTGTGATCTCCCACTTTCCAGCAGAATTTCAGTGTCCTGAGCAGCACATCAGCTTCCTCCCACTGTGCTTTTATTGTCTTAGAAAACTCTGTGTTATCCAAAGGGAAAATCCAGAGAAAGAGCAAAGCTCCTGAGTCCACATGGACACCACCCTTGCCATAGGAAAGTGAACAATATGGTTGTTTTTGAAAAAAACCTTTTTTTAAAATTACATTTTACTTAGCAAACCTTTGGTTCTGAAATTCTAGTAATCCAGTCAAATCCCTCTTTCTTCAAATGCTGCTCAAGTTTCCAGTGGAAAAGGCATTTTGGGAATAAGCTGAAAATCCTGTAGTTTGGGACACTAGATGGTAGAAATCACAAAATTGTGAATAATAAACAAAAATGTTCACCTGAGACAGGATTTGTTCAAATCTGCCCTTTTCCCACCTCTTTTTTCACCCCCCCCCCCCTCCTATTAGCACTCTCCCCCCTCCCTCCTTCCCAAAGAGATTTAGAGACATCCTAATCTTTTAGAGTACATGTGCTGGCAAAAGATATTGATCTATCAGATTTAGTAAACTTTACAGCCAAGAAATACATCACTGAAATGGGCTGTTAATCTCATGAGGTGCAGTTAATTTCATCCTCTGGAAGTGCAAGGTGCTGGTGGCTCTGAGGTGGGAATGGCATTTGGAAATGGGGACAGAAATGACACTTTAGGTGCAGGGGGATGATTTATCCACCCTGAGAGTTAAGCCAAATAACTGTGAGAGACTTATGGATCATGGCTGCTTCCCATTCCATATAAATCCCGCTGTTCAAACAGCAAGTGACCACTCCTGTAATATAAATAATTCTTCAGTAAATATTGGGGAGTGTATTTCTTGGGGTTGACACTTCCCTTATTAATGGCAGGAGTGAGCTGACAATCTTGCCACGCCGGCAGGGCTGACTGGGGATCAGCTTCCATCTTCTGCACATGGCAGCTGCACAGGGATTTAGATAAGCTCAAAGCCTTGCTGCTTGCCAGAGCTCTGGGATCTGTGCTTTGAGCCCAGATGTTTTGGATGACACAGCCCCTCTCCCCCTGTGTTTCAGATGCACCAAGAGGAAGCAGCAAAGCTGGAAACGGTGGCGCAGACGCCCGAGGCGGACAAGAGTGTGGAGAAGACACCCAAAGTGCCTTTGCAGCAGCCCACAGGGGACACCCAGGCCCAGGACTGCCAGGAGGGCCCTCCCAGCCCCCTGAGTGAAGCCTCCAGTGGGTATTTCTCCCACAGTGTCTCCACAGCCACCCTGTCCGAGGCCCTGGCAGCGGGAAGCGACGCTGGGGCTCAGCCGGGAGCTCCAACACCTGCAGGGAGTGACTGCCCTGCTCCTGCAGGGGCTCAGGTCCCTGCTGATGTGCAGGACAGGGCTCCTGAGAGCTCTGTGGCCACAAAGAGGGAGAATCCCCCCACCTTCAGCCCTCCAAGTGCTCCCCACAAACAGAGGGACAGCCCTGAAGTGAATGGGAAGTCGTGCACTTCTCCTTGTCCCAGCGAGCAGGGGAGCGATGCCTCTGCAGCCACTGATGCAAAACCTCTTGTCTCTACCTCCACTCCAAAGGAGTCAATATCCAAACCATCAGTGGAGTCAGCCAGGAAAAAGGAAACATCCCCTGGGGCTTCAGAACTGGGGTTTCCCAAAGCTCATCCCGACCAGCCCAGCGCCGCTGCAGCCTCGCCCTTCAAAATCCAGAAGGTGAAAACATCAGAGCTGAGATCCTTCACCAGCATGCTGGGATCAGACCCCACCAGTTCCCTGGGCACAGAAGAGCAGCAGGAAGGAGAAAAGAGCACCTCCAGTGCCCGTGGACTGAACCACAACGGCTCAGAGACAGCAGAGGAGAAACTGGAGGTGATTTCTGACTCTGAAGACGCCAATGAAATTCCTGAGTGGCTGAAAGAGGGAGAATATGTCACAGTTGGCACCAATAAGACGGGCACTGTCAGGTACATCGGGCCCACAGACTTCCAGGAAGGAACATGGGTTGGTGTGGAGCTGGATTTTCCTGCAGGTAAAACATCCCCTGGGTCAGGTGGGAAGCAGCTGGTGTGTCCCAGCTGGCAGAGCTCATCCTAAAGCTGCTTTTTTGGTGGGGTTTATTACCCACTGGGGGGTTAATTGCTCATTGCAGGAGGCATTTTGAAAAGGAAAATGTAAAAGGTCTTCCCTGCTGTCATCTTTTCCCAACCCTTTAGAGATCCCAACCCCTTTGAGATCCCAACCCAAACCATTCTGTGATCCCTGACTGCTCATTTTCAGTCATTTCTTTGGTTTCTCACACTGAAGTAAGAATCAGGATTCCTTTTCCATGCAGTAGCTGCAGGACAAGCCTTGTGTCCATAGGATTCTGTTCTGGACTTCTGATGTGAGGATGATGGTGTTCAATGCACAGCAGGAGTTGTGGGATTTAGCTCAAAGGGACATTTAGGCTAAATAAGTTGCAAAGTCTCTTAATAGGTATTAAGAGGTAATAGGATTTTATTTTAAAGTAAGCTTTGAAATTGCAAAAGACTATTTCTGTGTGTGTATATATAGAGTATATGTATATAGTGTGTGTATATATATATATATAGTGTATATATGTATAGTGTGTATATATATATAGTGTATATATATATACACACACTATATATACACTCGATATAGATATAGATATAGATATAGATATAGATATAGATATAGATATAGATATAGATATATGTTATATGCACCCCTGTATATGTGAAAAGCAGTAGGAAATAATCACCCCCTGACCACCAGGTCATACAGATAATTTGAGATTTCTTTCAGCATTTCATTTGTCATCCCTGCCTGACTCTTACCTGTACAGCTGTGGAGCTCCCAGAATTTAGGGTTTCTAGGATTTTTTGGAAATCCTCTCCAGGACTGGGGGAAGTCAGGGAGTGCCAGTGGAAAATCCAGGAGAGGTGCAGTGACAGTGAGAGAATTTGAGCTACCCAGGGCATGAAAAACTCCTTATTCCAATCTTTTCAGCCAAGTGCAGCATTCCCAGGCTGGGGGGTGAATCAGCACATCCCAGGGAGCCCACGCTCCTCCCTGCTGCACATTTGGGGTTGGAGCAGTTCATCCACTGTTTAACACTGTCCAGGATTCAGAAATCCCAAATCTCCCTGTGCCCCTCATGTCCTCATCAGAGCTGAACTGGGCAGTGACTTCCCAGCTGCTTTCAGAAAACTCTCTGGAGTTTTCCATCCTGGAAAGCAAACTGGAGCTCTTGATCCTTTTGCAAGCTGTAGTAGTTCCTCAGTCCTGGGTTTGTGTCTCATTAAAAAAAAATTAAAATATATATATTTACAGATTAATTTCAATTTTGGAAGGTCACCTTCCCTCTGTCAGGCTGCTCCAGTGCTGATCCTGTAACATCCCAGTAAGCAGCAGCTTCCATGGAAAAGTCAGGAGATTTTTGGCCTGCTAAGGACTCAGCTGCTGTTGTTGCTGGAATTTTTTTTTCACCCCCTTCTGTTTCCACAAGAAATAAGGCCCTGATTTGTTGGAACATGGCACATCTGCAGCTTCACCTGGGGAAGGTGGTCACAGAGTGGTGTCTTTGTCACACTGCAAACAGGGATAGAATTCCAGGGACATGGAAATCCAAGTCCTGGCCACGTGAGGGTACATTGGTGCCGGTGGTGGAAGGAGGAAGGAAATTCCCCAAAAGCCAAAGCTGTGACTTTATGTCATTTAAAGAGCTGTTGGATCTTTCCACCTTCCCTTTATGGATGGGAGCAATCCCTGAACAGTTCCCCTGAGAATTTTAAATTATCTAAAACGAGAAATAGAAAGATCTCAACAGCGCCAGCACAGAGAAATTATCCTTCCTGTTCTGTGGAGGGTTTACAACATGGCGGGAGTGACAATCCTCAACTTCAAACACCAGCTCAGAAAGCCAAAATCTCTTTTAAATGTCTGTTTTTCCTTCCTTCCTGGTACTTACCTTCCTGGTAATGGAAATGATTATTTACCACATTTGGAGAAATAATAGAGCAAATGGGAAGGAAGGACAAGGCAGAGTGTCCCACTCCCAGTGTTCAGAGTCACTTGCTGGGGTTCAGCAGGGAAATTTTACCTCCATGGTGTATTTTTAGGGACCAGTTGTTCTCCCTCTCAGCACTTTCTCCTTGCCTCCTTCTCTGGGTGCAGTAGCACCAATTTGCACAGAATAAAACCCATTTTGTAGGAAAATATCCATCCCTGTGGTTTCCCCATCCATGAAGTGTCCAAGGCCAGGCCTGGATGGGTCTTGGAGCACCCAGGGACAGTGGAAGGTGCCGGGTAGGACCGGGATGGGATTTAACCCTTCCCAAACCAGTCTGTGACTCCCAGATTCTCTTGTTGCAGGCAAGAACGACGGCTCCATCGGGGGGAAGCAGTATTTCAGGTGTAACCCGGGCTATGGGTTGCTGGTGAAGCCGGGCCGGGTCCGGAGGGCCGCGGGCCCCGCGCGGCGCCGCAGCTCCGGCCTGAGGCTGCAGGGAGCCGAGAACAGGAGGAGCGGGAACTTCTCCGGGTCAGCCTCCAACCTGGCCTCCCTCACAGCCCTGGCCAAGGCAGAGGGAGGGTCCACGCTGAGACTGGAGAAGAGCCAGAAGAACGCAGAGAACAGGAAATCCTGGGCGAACTGAGAGATCCCAGCCCAGCAAACGCCCTGGGATGGCGGCCGGGGGGAGCCGGTGGCTTCAGGAAGCGAAACCAACCTGTCCCAACTTCCAGTTGGTGGCAAACACTAATGAAGGGTTTGTTCTCTCTGCTCTGGGTGATTGACATGATAATTCTTTGCCTCGTCGTGGTGCTGGATCCTTCGTTTCCTGTCCCAAATCCCGACGCCTCCAGGGGCAACCGATGGCAGCCAGCGCTGGGTGGGTGTAATGAGCTCCTTCTCTTCCTCCTTTCAGAGGAAAATCGGTCAAACCACAGATTCCCAACAGCCACAAAATCCTCCCCAGGCACCAGTGCTTCCCTGGAAGTGCAGGGCAGTTCCTGAAGAGCCTCCCCACAGCAGCAGCTCTGTTGTAATTCCATAAGGGCTGTGTCAGTATCGTGTAATCCGCCGTGAAAGGGCAAGGTGGGAATGATTCCAAAGGGGCAGAAGAGTGAAAATAGAACTTTGTTTGGAGATAAAGAACCCCCAAAGTCCCTTTATTTGAAGAAATAGCAGCCCTTGGGTTATGTGGCTGGGCCCAGTGCCTGTTTGGATCACTGCCCTGTTATCCCACTCTCCTGTGGAAAGCAGTGTGGGCTTCCCCGCTGGTTTGTTGGGAATGGGAGAAAGCCCATGGCCAGCTCTGTGCTGTTTTTGATTTTTGATCCATTTAATGTTTGCTCTCGCCATGACAGGATCTCCTCTCCCTTGCCCCAGAGTGGCAGGACCTTCTCCTTGGTTCCTCCCTGTGGGTCAAGAGGATTTTTGATTTTAGCAGAGGTGTCAGCACTGAAGTGCTCCCCTGTTCCCACCCAGACTTTGGAGACACTCAGAATTTTGCCAAGCAGGGTGTCTCTGCCCTCATAACAGGATCAATCCAGTCTATTTATTTTTATTTATTCTTTTAAAACATGAAATGTTTGCGCTTTACAATCATCCCCCACAGAGGAGCTCTCCCAGCACCATCCCGAGCGCCCATCCAAAGAGGAGGTGCCTCTGTCATCCCCAGAACCTGCCTCTCTTGGAAAGGGGGAGGTTTGGGCTGGCTTTTATCAAACTTGATTTTATTTGTGGCTGGTTTTTAGCTGCCTGTGGCACAGGGGATCTGTCCCTGTCTGTGTGTCCGCGCACGGATCGGCCAACGCTTGTTTTCCTATCAAATCCTGAAAAGCCACAGATTTTTTTTATCCTGAGCTGTTTATATCTTGTTTAGTCATCGTGGGGGGATTGGACAGCCTGAGCAATAGATGTTTTAGCTACGTGGGGACTATTTAGGATGCTAAATTAATGATTAAACTTTAATATCTCTCCAGTTGCTGCCCGTGGGTATCCAAGTGCCTTAAACATCTGGTTCCGAGGTCCAAGGGAAAGCTCCATTGGTATCAAAGGAGATAGGGATGCTTAGTGAAGGAGATAATTATGCTGATTTACTGTAATTAATATCATTTATGCAGAAGGAATAAAATTAAAATAGAAACTAATCTGTAGCAGAAATAAGCGGGCTGGGTTCCGATGCAGCCTGTGTAGAACTGCCAGGGGTTGTGTATCCTTCCAGCTTGGTGTAAGTAGTTTCAGTGTTTCCTAAATTTTCCTCAAGAAATCTTAATATAAAATGTACAGAGCAGCTTTTTTAAAGATATTTTTAGTGTACAGTTTTCCTTCTTTTTCCCTTTGCACGAAGCTCCTGTCCATCCAAGCCACGATGGGGGAGGAATTTGGTAGTAAAGAATTCTGATGCTGAAATCCCGGGTTTTAAAATTAAAACCGGTTTTACGAACACAACCCATACAGTGAAACTCTTCGTTCTGGGGTCTGAGGAGTCTTGCCAATGAAAGACCACCCACTAATTAATTTGATGCCTCTTACACTGCCTTGTTGGTTCCCTGAGCTCCACCCTGACCATGTTTTTAATTGCACTTTGTTCTGATGTGCTGCCGGAAGATGCTGACGTGAGGCAGCCCCTCCCCAGAGTTGTGTGTTTTTAGTCTCAGCATTTCAGATACTTGGGTTTAGGGATGTCTTTAAAACTCCTCCCTGTTTGCTCAGTGCCCCCTCTGGGGGAGATGCAAAGGGAGGAACCTCCAAGTCCTTTTGACGCCTCTTTTCTTGTGCTGCTGTCTGGGAATGCAGGATTTCCCCAGGGAAAGGTGTCCAGGCTGCAGGGGAGAAGCTGGGTTGGTGGTTCCCTGTTTCTGCTGCTGGTTATGAACTCCTCTGGCCTGTTTGGGCTCCAGCCCTGGCCGTGGTTTGGTGTTCGCACACCTGATCCAGGCTGGATTCCCTCTCCTCCCACCCTCAGTTGTGCTGCAGAACCACAGAGAGGGGTGTGAAGGGTGCTTAGGGCAGCCCACACCAGTTGGGATAACTGGGATATCCCTCCTCTGGGATAACTGCTGCTGGAAGCAAATTTGGGGAGATTCGAGGAATCCACTGGCACAAGGAGCCCACGGTGCCTTCGTGGAGGGAAGACCTTGCTCAGAGCTCTCCTGCTTTTCACCATTTCCCCTGACTTTGGAAACAAAACCTCTCCTCAGATTGCACCCTAAAATCAGCCTGATGCAGCACAAGCTCCAGAAAGCCAAAACCATCAAATCTGGCCATGAGGGTGTTCCTGGAGGGTTTCCTGACTCTCTCCTGCTCCCTCACAGCTTTCCTGGGCACGTGAGATCCTTTCTAAAGGTGTTTTTCAGATCTTTGGCACAGTGAGTGCACATTCCTCTGCTCAAAGCCATCTGTTACTTCGCCCCAGTTAAAGTGACCAGAAAAGAGGTAAAAATCATCATGGAGGTAATAATATCAATTTTTTACTGATAATATTAGAAAAGGTCTACTCTCAGCCTGAAGGAGGAGGTGCTCTTAACTGGAACCACCCAGCACTGAGGCTGGTGTGTGAATAGCTATGCAGATTTTTTCCAAGATTTTCATGCACTTTATACAGGGAAGAAGAATATTTAATGCAGGAGAGTGTCATTTGTGTTGAGTGTCTCATCTCCTCTGGTGTCTCTCGGGGGTTCAGTCCTGCTGGCTGTGTCCCTGGATTGTGGGTGGGTCTCAGATTCTTGGGAAATGGTGTTGGTGGGCTGGAAAGGCTCAATCCCCTCTGTGTTTGCAGGGCTGGGGGTCCCTCCTCCTCCCGGGGTTTTTTGTGGCACCAGGCCAGCCAAGAGGAGGCTGCTCAGAGGGACCTTTTGGGGTTTTCTCAAGCCAAGCCACACCTTTTTCCTGTGTTAGGTTCAGCTCTTGAGGTGTTTTGCTCTCCATGTCCAAAATCAAGCCTGTTCACCCCGAGGTTCTGGCCCTTTGCTGTTCCATGATGTTGTTGCGGAAAAGGAACAGAAGCAAATTCTGTGTGGTGGCACCGCCCGGGTCCTTGAACAGAGGGGTTTGTCCTTGGCTGGGGTGGAACGTCCAACACCATCTCCTACAAAGGCAGAACCCCCTCCTTGCTCCCCACAGGGTGGGACCCCACCTGAGCAGGGCCTGGCTGTTGTCCAGCCCTGTCCATGGTGATGCTCCAACCGCTGGTTCCTCCGGTTCTTTGCACAACATTTCGTTTTCCCAGTGCCTTATCCCAGGGCTGCGGCCTCGGGGTGCCTGGATTTTAGGGAATGAGGTGGTGAGGAACGGTGTGGGCTGGTCACACTTCGCAACACCTCCAGTGGGGTCACCATCAAGTGTCTTGTTCCTCCATCTCCCGTGTCCATCTTTGGTTTCTGCCCTCTCCACCGTTCCCAAGCCGTGATCCCATTGTTGGGTTCCCCGGAGCTCGTGTGGCCCTGCCAGGGTCAGACACTGCAGGGGCTCCGTGTACTTTAAATGAGCTGAAATCCAAAGAGACTTTGTAATGAGCTGTAAAGTTTTTAATTATTTCTGTACCATACTAAATGACTGTAATATTGTATCATACGTGCGATGCCGCCTGCAGGACCTGAATAAACATCTTCTTTAGAGCTGGGATGTCTGTGCTTTGTTGTTCCAGTTCATAGCACCAAAATGTTTAGAATGGGAATAGTTTAGGTTGGAAAAGCTTCCAAAATTGATTCCAGTGGTTCCCCAGCACTGCCAAGGCCACCACTGACCAATGTCCCCAAGTGCCACGTCCACGTGGCTTTTAAATCCCTCCAGGGATGGCAATTCCTGCATTCCCTGGGAAGCTGTGGCAGCCTGACCACCCTTTTGGGGAAGAATTTTTTCCTGATATCCACAGTGGGATGAGGATCCCAAGGACTTTTCTGCCTTGCTCCAGGGACCTGCCACAACCAACCCTGCCAAGGCCTTGGGATGATGAGACCCCCCCCCCTTCAACATTTCATGATGTCCTTGAAACCCCCTGCCTGGGCCACATCATTTCCTTTCTCTTTGGCACCATTTCTCTCCCAAATGCAGCTTCATGTTGGAAACAACAGGCAGGGTTTGACTGGGATTATTTTGTGCAGCTTTTCAGTTTATCTTGGCTTTTTTCTAAAGCAACAAACCCCGCGTTGATCCCCCCCATCCCCACTGAAACTCAGCGAGCAAAGGATATTTTTATCAGCACTGTCTTGCAATCAGCACACGAAAACAGCTTTTTTTTTTTTCCTTTAAAGCCACTTCCCTTTTATGTTTTACCTTCTGAAAGAAAAAAAAACCCTCTTTGGCTGAAACACAGGAGCTGTTTGAAGCGGCATCACTTTGTTCAAACCTCGCTCTTCCCGGAAGGTGGCTGTGGCACCTTCCCTGCGCTGCCACGTTCTGTTCTGCAGCCAAAGCTGGCTTGAAAAGGCTCCCATCAAAAAGAGCAAGGAAAATAATTTTTAAAAAACCTCCAAAACTAACAAAGAACACCTTTTTTTTCCTCCGTTTTCCTTCAAATCAACGCCGCTTCCATCGGCCTCGCTTGGCTTCAAACGCTTTGCCATGGGGGGCAGCAGCTCCTGGGCTTCACCCTGAGTGGAGAGAGGAGCTGCCCTGCCACGAGCTGGGCACATTTCCAAGGGGGCTTTGCTCACCTTTGGGCACCAACCTGTGAGAAATCATTGGATTTCCTCTGATCAATCTGGTTTCCCACCAAAGCAGGCACAAAGGGCTGGAAGTGCAGCTTCTTTGCAAAGCACAGACCTCCAACGTGGATTTATTCCTCTTGTGTTTTTTAAAACATCTCCAAAATGGAGCTTTTCTGTATTCCTGGTTTTCAGCTGTGAAGGAGGGAGTGGGCTGCATCCAGCATCCCAGGTGCAGCAGACACCCCTGGAAGTGTTTTTCCCATCCCTGGAAGTGTCCAAGGATGGAACTTGGAGCAGCCTGGGACAGTGGAAGGTGTCCGTGCTCATGGCAAGGGGTGGGGCTGGATGAGATTTGAGGTCCCTTCCATCCCGAACCATTCTGGGATTCCATGATCCCCAGCCTCCAGAAAATTCCCTCTGCAAACACAGCAGCTCTAGCAGCTGATGATGGGGAGGGTTAAGATAAATTTTATCCCCCTCTTTGATGTCTGAGAGGCACAAGGAGCAGTCTGAAAGGTGTTTCCACTCCTGAAGTTCATTATTAATCACCTGCACCACTCCAGAGTTGCCTTCCTCCCTGTTTTGGGGTGTCCATCCTGAGCAAACCTCCCAACCACAGCTGCACATCCTGATTTTAACCTGGGCACCATTTCACTGAATAAATCAATTCCTGTGACTTTGTGTCTCCCCTGCCATCCAGCTCAGCTTCCACACCTCCTGCAGGAATTTCCTCCCACTCTGAGGAAGCTTTTCCCACCCTCCCACACCATGAACCCTCTCTGAGCCCCCCCAAGCTGCTCAGGACCAAAGGGCAGCCACAGCCCCTCCTGCCTGGGGCTCCTCAATAGTTCAGCATCTTCTGGTATTATCAGCCAAGGGCTGCTCCCTCCGGACCTTCAGCTGCTCAACAGGAGATTTCATGGTTGGGATGGGGCTCACAGGGCCCTTCCTGAGGCTCTGGTGCCTGCTGGGGGAGGTTCCAGAGGGAAGGGGACATCCCCAAGGACACAACACCTTTGGATGAGCAGCACTTGGACCTGTGACAAATCCCAGCCAGAGGAGGGAAAACTCCAACATCTCTTTTGAGTGGAAAGAGACCCCAAAGGTCTCTGGAATCAACCCATGGCTCACATTCCAAGTGATTCCACTGCTCCAAATCCACCATCATCGTGCCCACCATCATCGTGCCCACCACCTCCATCCCTTCCAGACGGGGAGTGCACAAAGAATCCATTTTTTCCCCAAATAAATCCACATTTTCTATATTCTCTTTGTTCTCAGGACACCTTTGCAGCATCTCCTTTGAGTGCAGAGACCCAAAAAGTCTCTGGAATCAGCCCATGGCTCACATTCCAAGTGATTCCACTGCTCCAAATCCACCATCATCATGGACACCACCATCATCATGGACACCACCATCATTGTGCCCACCACCTTCATCCCTTCCAGAGAGGGAGTGCACAAAGAATTAATTTTTCCCCAAACAAATCCAAATTTTCTACATTCACTTTGCTCTCAGGAGACATTTTAGGTCTCAGACAAGCCCTGCACAAAAAGGATGACAGAAGAAAAGGGTCGGTGTTGAGTTATACGTTTTTATTTTCTAATAGGTACAATACTAAAATAAACACAAATTAAAAAAAAGTTTTATTAAAACAAAACTGTACAAAAAAGCAGTTATACTACATTTTAATTACAGAACAGTCTACTGTCCAAAAGGCACTAATCCAGAATAGGAGATACAATGATACAGGACTCATTTGAACTATTTTAATCAATACAATAGAGCACTTGTTTCTCTGTCCATTCACATACAGAAACAAGGACTTTTGCTACAGTCATTACACATTGTTATAAATATGAGCCCTACGTAGAAAGGTGCAGTATCGCTCTCCCCTGGCCATGGGTCAGCTCTGACAAAGACAGGGATTAAATTAAACAAAAAAACCCAAAAGGGCACAAGGGGAGAGGTTGATAGTTCATCCTCACAGCAGCTGCTGCCAGGGGAAGGTGTGATGGATATTGACCCTCACCTGCATTTGGGATGGAGGCTGGACCAGTTTCCTCAAGGGGCTGTGGTGGGACTGAAGGTGAAGCTCCATCATCTCCTGCCCCAAGCTTCCCATCAGTGACTCCACTACATCCTGTGCTATCCAGTCTCCTTGGGCCCTTTGTTTCTCTGTGATGGATAAATAACAATTCCCAAGCACACCAAGGGCTCTCAGGTTTCCTTTTCTCCTCACAGGGAGCCACCAGCACCTTGCAGGTAAAGGCAGTGACTGGGAGAAGAGTTGGGAATGCTCTTCCCAACACTCAGGGCCTTCACTGCAAGGACATCTGGCAAGAACAGATGGATCCCCCTCAAAGCTGCTCCAACCTTCCCGAAGAGCCAAAGAGCCCCAGAGCCACCAGGGGTGCAGGGTGGATGTTCCTGAGGGGGCACAGGGGGAGTTACAAGCCATCATCACCTCCCCAGCCCTCCTTCCCGACAGCCGAGCCCCCATCCGGGAGCAGCCAGTGTGGGAACTCGAGGCGCTTCCTCCATCCCCATGGGGTGGGACCAAGGTTCACCCCTGGCACCACCCCAGCACTTTCTTCCTTCCCACCATGAGGAGCAACTTCTCACCATGAGGATCTGCTCATCCTCCCTCCCAACCTATCCAATCCATTTTTTTCCCCCAAAATGTCAGGCTGGGGAGCAGCAGCAGACCATGGAAATGTGTTTAGGGAACAACTACAGAGGAATCAACCAGAACATGAATATTCAACTTCACCACGAAGGGGAGCTGGGAAATGAAACATCTCATCTTTCAGCTGAACGAGCAGCCCTTAAGATCAAGACCAGGGTGGATCTGAAGGGGATGATGATGATGATGATGATGATGATGATGATGATGATGATGATGATGATGATGGGCATCACCTGACTCGTTCCCTGTGGAGGAAGGAGGTTGGACACACGGCAGGAGAGGGATACTGCACCTTTGGAACAGTGTCATACACATAAGACAAAGACAGGCATCTGGATGTTAACAAAAATAAGTAACAAAGAAATATGATTAAACAAAATCTCTTCTCACATCATCCTATACTACATCCTCCTTCTGCTTAGCAGAAAATTGTACGTACACAAAAATACAAATACACAATTTTGTAGAACAGTCTGATTTTAATATATTTATATATATTTATATTTATATGAGTGGCAGGTTAGTTCATTATATAGAGCTTTTTGCACTTTTGGCTCATATGCAACAAGGCTTTATAAATTCAGCTTTAGCTTTCATTCAGGTTTTATAGCTTCTTGAACATTTGTTTTCACATTTAAAGCAGCATCCAATTTGCAAGAGGAGTTGGTGGTGGCTACAGCAAGGATCAGGTCAAGAGGTTATTTGGGGGCTGGGGGAGGGGAATATACATTCCAGTGTGTGTGAGTGTGAGTGTGAGTGTGAGTGTGCGCTAGTGCTCATGGAGAACTGCCCAGAGGGTGAGCACACCACTCCAGGATCCCATGGCTACCCCTTGAGGTAGGCAGGACACCTACAACAGCAGATGAGACACAGGCCCAGCCGGGGCAGGGCAGGGATGGGACACTGGGGGGACACTGATGGATCTGGGGACAGTGAAGTGACAGGAGGCAGCTGGTGCCACCCCAGCACAGCCCAGACAGGAGATGCACGGCTGGCACCAGCCACAGCGTGAGACCACAGTGGGACAAAGTCGAGGCACACACAGAATTTGGATGTGAGAACCTCCCCAGCCCTTGCTGGGGTTTTGCTGTTTCTGCGTGGCTCTGGCGTTGTTCCACTGTGCCACACTCACCTACAGCACCCATCTGCTGTCACCAACACCCACTGCAGGGACAATCACTCCTCAGGGAAACCTCGCTTCCAAAAGGCATCTCGGAGCAGGGCCAAGGGCTGTGTGTGCCACAGTGGGTTTCCATCAGGAATGTCCTCATTCCCACCAGGACCCCAGCAATGGATTCCCACGGGATCACTGCTTCTACCAACACCCATCCACTCCCCAGAGGCTGAGTTCCTGCCCTTTGCAGGGATGCCCTCACAGCTTTCCTTGCCAACAGTCCCTTCCCACCGCAGATATTGTCAGAGTGAGAACATTTTGTTGCTAATGAAAAAATAAAACATTTACACACGGATTGCTTTCATTTGCTGAACCCTAAAGTGTTACTAAAACTCCTTCATAGTGTTCTGTTACCTCCTCTCACTGCGGTCAGAAGAAATCCTCCTGTAATTAAATATTTTAAACTATCACTGATACCTCTATTCTTTAAACCCACATAGAATTCCCACCTTTACAAAATTATAACCACCTGCCAATAGCTAGGGTTATTTGGACAACATGTTTAGCAGGTGCCACTATGATAAACCTAGAAATAATTAAGAATATAGGAAGAAACTGCCTTTGGGATTCCAGAGGGGTTCTGGCTGCCCCATCCCTGGAAATGTTCCAGGCCAGGCTGGATGGGGCTTGGAGCAACCTGGGATAGTGGGAGGTGTCCCTGCCCATGGCTGGATGACTTTTAAGGTTCTTTCCAACCCAAACCATCCTGTGATTCCAAAGGAGGCGATCAAAGAAGCACATCAGCTTTTTCCACCCAGAGATGGATGTTTATCACACAGAGCTCTTTGTATCTGCAATCCAAGAGGCAGTTTCCTACTGAATTCCATCCTCTTTGCCACCCACCCCTGATCAGAGATTGCAAACGTTTGGCTGAGGAATGAGATCCCCCCCCAAAAGACTGAGAACCAAGGGGGGCAGCACGAGGAAAGAACAGGGAGTTTTTCCAGCCAAATTCTGCTGGACCCACTGGAGGGATGGATGTGTGCAGGGATGCAGGGAGGGCTCTTTTCTCAAGAGGGAAATGAGGTCTAATCCTATTCCTCCAGCTCACTCTGGAGTCCTGTTCCTCACTTAGGCACTTTTTAAATCGACATTAAGAAAAAAAAAACCCTAAAATGAAAGAAGTACTGCACGTATCTCCCACTTCCCAGGCTTTGGGAGGATCATGAAGACCAAGAGGAAGACAGCCAAGGCAATGTGTCAGGAAAATGGTTTTCCCCATGGCCACAGCTGGCTTTGACTCATCACCCTTTGACAGAACTGCTGTGGAACTCAACTGAGTTTAAATCTGGGTTTTCAGCCTCTCCCATTGTGCCATCCCATGGGATCTGATTTCCAATGGGACACGGGGCTCTCCAGCCTCAGCAGCAGCACTGGGGGGAGAAATGCTGCCCAGAAGCATCCAGAGCTCCAGCACAAAATCAGGGAGGCTTTGATGACATTCAGAAAGACACTCCTGGAGCCAACAGCAAGGAAAAAGGGATTTTGCTTTTGGGTTTTTACTGGGTGATAGAATGGGGAATCTGTCCCTCCCGAAAGACCAAACAGGGCTCTGACCCCACAGCAACCAAAAACCAGCTTCAGGTCAGCACACGGCTCAGGATGACACCCAAATTCACACAGAAACCACAAAAAAGGAACAGAAAATTCAGTGGGTAACACTGGAAGATGGGAAGCTCAAAATCCAAACTGTTTTCACTGTAATTTTTCATTTGGAAAAGTGACTTCAAGATTTCCCAATGATTTTTCAAGCCGAAACCAACTTATGAATAATAATACTAATAATGATAAGCTACTCTGGCTGCACTGAGGGATCCCTAACCCTGGATAAATGAAGTGTCCAAGGGAAGCAGCAGACTCCTGGGAAAGCTGTGCAAATCCAGGCATCCTGTCCCAAACACCCACATTAAAAACAGGCACACAAAGCAGGAAAATCCACTGCTCCAATGAAGGTTCCAACACAAAGGGCAAGCAAGGCAAAATAAATTGGAACAAAAAAAGGCCAGGCTGGATGGAGCAGCCTGGGACAGGGGAAGGTGTCCCTGGCCATGGCAGGGGCAGGAACTGGATGAGCTTTAAGGTCCTTTCCAACCCAAACCATTCCATGATTCTATGAAAAAAAAGCATTTCCACCTTGTCCCTCTCCCTGTCTCCAACCCCCTGATTTCACAAGGATTGTGCAAGTGAAGAACCTGCTGTAAACTGGCTGAATTTATGAGCTGATTTTTTTTTTTTTTTTTTAACCGGCCAAAGTAGATAAAATTGTTCATATTTATTTAATATATACTTCAAGTAAGTAATGGATACAGCACCATCTAAAAGGCCAAAGGAAAGGGGAATGTCTCCCAGTAAACAAATCTTCCCAGTGAAAAAAGAAGACAGGCCAAGTAATAATAATAATAATAATAAAAAATTATACTTAAAAATTGCTATTTCTGTGATTTTTCTAACCATCCAAACTGCAAGGATGGAAGGGAGAAGGGTCTGAGAGCTGGGAAACCCCAGAGTAGAAAGTTTGGAAGCTTCTGCCCTATGCTGGATTGCTTTTTACAGGGTGGAAACAACATAAATCCCTTTCTTGGAGGCTGCAAGGACAACAGCTTCTGGTCAGAGCACTTCAGAAGAGGCAAACCAGGTAAAATTACAAACCAGGGATTACTGGGATGTGAAGGAGCTTGCATGAAAGACAAAAGAAATTATTTCTATGAGAAGCACTGAAATCTGGGAAAATAATGTGAAAATAGTAATTCAGTGCAAAGAATCAACTTCAGAGGGAAGGAAATGGCTCAGAGCAGTTGAGGAGGGCTGAGCTCAGGGTCCACAGGAATTCCTTCCAGGAATGCAGGCTCCATGCAGGAAATAAGGAGACTTCAGTTCAGCAAGAGGGCTTGTGCTGGCTGTGGGATTGTTTGAAGCCCTCTGAAAGTGGTATTTGTGGAAATCAGCTGCTGAGGCACTGCAGCCCAATAAAAAGGGTTGTAGTTGATCAAATTCTATTTATGCTGAATTTTTGGGGTAATTTTTATTGTATGGAACTGGAAGTGGGGTTAGAGACATAAGGCACAACGTGTTCTCTGATGGAAAGTTCTTGCTGCAGAGAACCCCTCCAGAACTCAAATCTCTATAAACTATTCAATATTCTCAACAAGTTCTAAAGGTAAAAGACACATTTTATCTCTTTGGAGTCACAGATTTACAATTAAGGCCAGAAGGGACCAGGGTGTCACCTACAAGGAGACCCTGAAGGTCGGGTGGCCTCCCACAATCCTGATGCAAACTCCCTATTTCCATCTACTTCATAAAAAAATAATAATTAAAAAAAACCCCCACAAACTTAACCCTAATTGAAAGTGTCTCTCTATTCTGCATCACTCTTTACAAATTTATCACAGATATCCAATGGATTTATAAACATTCCCACATCTCAACAGCATTTATTTTCTCCAAGGCCCTGGAGAAAGAGAACTGAGACTTACAAAGCTCTACAGAAAAAAAGATTTGTGTAAGTAAAGAGCTCTGAAGGAAGTAAGTGCTGAACTGAACTGTTTGAATTGTTCCTGTGTGCCAAGGTGGGAATGTTTGGTTAAACTGAGAGGGAACCCTGCAGGGAAATCTTCCAGGGCCTAAAGGGGCTCCAGGAGAGCTGGAGAGGGACTGGGGACAAGGGATGGAGGGACAGGACACAGGGAATGGCTGCACACTGCCAGAGGGCAGGGATGGGTGGGATATTGGGAAGGAATCCTTGGCTGGTAAGGTGTGGTTGGGATGGAATTCCCAGAGCAGCTGTGGCTGCCCCTGGATCCCTGGCAGTGTCCAGGGCCAGGCTGGGCAGGGCTTGGAGCAGCCTGGGACAGTGGGAGGTGTCCCTGCCCATGGCAGGGGTGGGATGGGATGGATTTAATGGCCCTTCCCACCCAAACCATTCCAGGATCCTCGGAACTACCTCTGTGAGAAAATGAACACAAGCACAGCTCAAACACGGGACAGCTCCTAAACCACTCCAATTCTCTCACCAACAAAGATCCCAAGGTGTTTCTCCCTTTCAGGGAGCAGTTCCAGATGCTGTGCAACATCCTGAATTCCTTCACCATTCCAAACCCAAACTCATCCCACTCCATCCCATACCCTGGAGGTGGAGATGCTCCTGCTGCTGTTTTCACTCCATAATTTCACCAATTGTTTTCAAGCAGCTTGGATGTGTCAGGGACAGCCTGTTTGGCTTGAAAAGATCTGTCCACAATGCACAAGGGAAATGGGAAACCTGGTCAGTGAGGTGATACTCGGAATTCCTGGCTCTGGGCAGCTCCTGAAGAGTATTTTCCACCCTGTCCCTACAGCCCTGTCAAAGAGAGACAGCAAAAACTTCATCAGCAGGCAGACTTAAAAAAAAAATTCTATCCAAAGTCAAACGTGCTTTGAGGAATGGAATAAATGCTTAACATTCTTAATGGAATATACTGGGTGAGAAATATTAATTAATAATTTACTTTCATTATCTCTTTGCCCTCCTTGAGCGATCTGACGGATAAACTGTGTAAGTAAAATGTATTTTTAAATCTCAAATGATGTCAAATATATCTCAGAAGGCTGAATCCAACCTCTTAATTAAAGAGGTGGGTTATTTAAGCTACATATGCCATCTTGCCATAACATGGAAGACTTTAATTAGTTAAGGAGAAGGGAGAGGAGGACGGGGAAGCTGAATTGAGGCCAGTGACAGCAGCAAGTGAATCTCTAAAAATATATTTTCTAAAACAGAAGTTGTTCCCATTGGTACTGTGAGTGCAATGGGAACTGTGCTCGAAGAACTGAAGTACCCACAGCCACAGGTCTTCTCTGAACTGGGATTCACAAGGATTTCAGTGCAAAGAAGCTGAAAAGTAACTGGAAGATTTAAATAAAAGCCTAAGGAAGTCCCTAAATTCTCTCAAGGATTTTTTGGTGATAGGAAGCTGCTAGTTTTACTAAATTTGACTCAAGAGTCCCTCTAAGCATCTTTACATGCCAACAAAATGTGGAAACCTGCCTGGTAAGGGGAGAACAGCACTATGGAAAAATCTGGTCAAGAAATTTAAGGGCAGAAATGGAGCACAGGCTCTGCAGTGCTCAGTGGGCAACAGATACTCACAAAAACAGATTTAAAAGGCACAGAACACCCCATGGCAGATGCTTTTGGAGACTACAGCAACAGATCAGGGGAAAATGATGATATTTTGGGTCACCACCAGATATCCTGGGTGAATGGCAAGGATGGTGTCCAGCCAGCTCTCCTGTGAGGGGAATTTTGAGATTTTTTGAAGGAAAAAGGGGAATTAGCTCCCATCACTACACTGTGTTACTTGAGAGAGCAGAGCTGGAGGAGAACACGGCAAGAAGTGCTGATAAGGCTTCCAAAGAGGGAATGGGAATTTGGAATGGCACCCAAGAGCCAGGGACATTCCCTGCTCCAAGGAAAACTCAGGATGGGTCCAGTGGAGCTCATGGCTCATCCTCTTCATCTCCTTAAATCCACAATGAGCCAGAAGAGCTAAACCAGGCCCTGGCAATCTGTCCCCAGGCTGTCACACCACCAAATGTCCTCTTTGTCTCCCGAACTCGCTGGGAGTGACACGCACGTGGAGCAGGAACACAGAATCGGGAGGGGCAGCTTTGCATAGAAACTGAGCTCGGTTCAGTCCCTGCTCTTGTAAGTCACCATTCACCGAGGTCATTATTTAAGTTTACAGAGGAGCTGTGTTCCAAGTGTCACTAATAACACCGGCATTAAAAGAGAATTAGGGGGCGGGAGATCTTCTGTTTTCAATCACAGAAAAGACAGAAATCCTTTTAATCACGGCCATGCCAATCCCCGCAGTTCTAAAGCCGCTAATTACCCGTCAGGGACACCCAGGCATTGAAAAGAGCTGCCATCACTGCGACTGCCATACTCCCATGCATTTATCCTGCCCATCCCAATTACCCTGGCTGCAGCCTGAAAGGATTCAGCACAAGTGTGCTGGGTGTTTTGATCAGCAGAACACACCCGCTGCCATTGAGCACAGAGGGAATAAATGGCAGAGGGAGGCTTCTGCCAAGGCAGCTGAGGGAGAGATGTTCTGCACATACAGAAACATCAAAGGCCCATCACCAGCCCGCTCCAGCTCAATGGTTTCAGTTCATTCCTGCTCGAGCTCTTGGCTGGAGCACTCCAGACCTCCCTGAAAGAATGGGAAAGAGCTCCACGCTGCAGCCATCAAGCCCAGCGGTTCTTTCACTGCATCAGCCTGATTAAAAGGGACATTTAAAATGTCCTGTGAATTCTTCCCCCTCCCCGCGTTTCAAATGGCAAATTCTTTTCTAGCTCTGTGGCAGTTGGGGCTGCTCCATCCCTGGAAATGTCCAAGGCCATTGGAGCAAGCTGGGATAGTGGAAGGTGTCCCTGTCAATGGCATGGGTGGGACTGGATGCTCTTTAAAATCCCTTCCCACTCAACCCACTCCACAATTCTCTGATATAAACTACAGAACAAACAATACCAGGCCATTTTTAAGTGACAAAAACTCAAGGCCAAGGATGGCAACAAACTCTTTAGTAAAAAAGTTTAAATTTTTCTCCCTCTGCCTCACTGCTGCCACCGAGATAAAACTTCCATTGGTTTGATTTGATTTACGTTTGTTGGACAAAAACCAACATCAAATCACTGTCACCATACTGACAGTCCTCAAAACACCCAACCACGCTCCTCTAGTTGTAACACATTTCTCACAAAGGAAAAAAAAAAGATAATTTCAGTGTATTTTAAATTTGGATTTGTAGCTGCCATCTCTAGAATGCCTCTGGTTTTCATGAATGTGCAACGTCTTTAGTCAGACAGTTCAAACCCCGTAAATTTGACAGCAGCAAGAGAGGCAGAAATGAAGGTTTTAGGGCTGTACCAAATCCCTTTTGGCCAATAACTGATCCAATATCCTGAGTAAATATCCCAGCTGCTCAAAAGCCCAAAGGGGAATGTTTTAGGTTGAAATATCTTCTCGGGAACTGCAAGGTATTTTTTTGGTCAGGTGATCAACCTTCCCTTCCAAGGAATCACAGTGAAAACTCCACAAAACTCCATTAAAGTAGCCGGGATCAGGATCCAACCCCTGACTGCTGCTACAAACACAGAAAATCCATGGAAGGAACATATATTAAGGTCACTGACATGTAACACAATTTTAAGACCAATCCTGCCAACAAATATTCCTGCCAAAAGCTGCACCAAACCAAAGATTATTGCCTACA
This sequence comes from Melospiza georgiana, assembly GCF_028018845.1. NCBI lineage: Eukaryota > Metazoa > Chordata > Aves > Passeriformes > Passerellidae > Melospiza > Melospiza georgiana. The sequence goes on along the minus strand of NC_080432.1, from coordinate 2,155,834 downwards.
AGCTTAAGACTTTGATCAAAATAATATTATCGAGTTAAATAACATCAAAGAGTGCAAGAGCTACTTGAGTGAGAAAACTCAGATAAAATGAGAGCAAAGTTTTGACAAAACCCCCTAAAATTTGCTGGTAATTACACAATGAGTTTGAAAGAAGCTGATGAGCACTGGGAAGTGGGGGCTGCACCATGATGGAGCTGGAGTGGGAGGAGGAACATTATTATAAATATTAATTAAAATGAGTAGGGATAAAGCAGAGGAGGGGTTGGAAACCATCCCTAGCTGAACACTCCCAGCTCAGGATTATGGGCAGGGTCTCACAGTGAATTTAGTAATTTGCAAAGGAAAATGTGACTCCAGTTTTGGATTCCAGTTAGGATCATGCACAGGGAACCAACATCCTGCATCAAGGCAGCAATTCTGAGTTTGGAAAATTCTTACACCAATTTTAGTGGGTTTAATTGTATGAAAAATAAAACCTATTTCAGCTACCACACTGCTTTTCCTAGAAGTGGCCAACAGCATAAGGAAAGGGGGATCCAAGTGAGCAAAATATGACTTTTTCCCAATCAAACCCTTCCAGCTCCTAATAATCATCAATTTGTGATTTATTGACCCAAAATTTCTGGCTTATCACAGCAGTCACCAGTGGTCTTGAGTTAATCTCAATTTTTCCTGAAATAGGTTCAGCTATGTGGAGTTTCTCACTTGCACTCACAGCAGCAAGACAAAGATAAATCTTCACAAATGAAGGCAAAAACTGATCTACAAATCACAAATGTTACAAAAACATGAAAAAACTTACCAGTCTGACGTTAGGTAATGAAACAAACAGAATAAGTCAAATATCCCTGAAGAACTGTGTAAACAGAGCAAATAATTAATGAAATCTCTAACTTATGGCTTGATTGGAGCCTGGAGCCAGACCCTGCAAATAAAGCTCCCCTCTATTAGTAAACTAGAAAAGATAATTTTTATGAACAGCAAAACAGAAAAAACCCTCAACAAATTACCAGGATTTCTTTAAACAAGTCAACATGTACAAATCAGAACTAGGGAACACCTCAGCCTGAGCAGGTCGGCACAGGATCAGAGAATAATTTAGGTCAGAAGAGACCTCTAGAGGTCTCTAATCCAACCCTGTCCAGTTGAATTTTGAGTATCCCCAAGAATGGGAATTTCACTGACTTTCTGGGCCATTTCTAGCACTGAGCATGAAAATACTTCTATTTATACTCATCTGGGATTTTCCTTCATGCAGCTTTAGCCCTCTGCCCCTCAGGGTTTTGCTGGGCACCTCTGAAAAGAGCCTGGCTCTGCCTTCTCTGGAATCACAGAATATCCTGAGTTGGAAGGGACCCACACGGATCATCAAAGTCCAACTCCTGATCCTGCACTAGGCAAAACTAATTTATTAAGACAGTTAAAACCCAGAGCCAGTCTGGACAACCCCAGCTCCTGCAATCTCCCACTATGTGGCATGTGCTCCAACCCTCCCATCTGCCCCCTCCTGCCCATGCCATGGCCCCACAAATGATGGACAGAGGGGTCCAAACCCTTTCCATGACCTCCTGAAGGCTCTTAATGAGATTCCTTAATTACTGCAAGGGTGCACTGCAGACTCACATCCAGCACAGGATTTCACTGCAACCACATGTGTGTCTGCAGAGTATTCAACAGAAAACAAATCTGCTGATTTTTATCAACTCATAAGGCTTTTGTAAATGTTTGGGATCTCATACTTCAGGAAAAAGGGTGGGGGAACTAAAAAAATACCCAACACCAAAACAATCCAGAAAAGAAGTGGAGGTAGAAATTGTTGTTTTAAGAAGACGGTCAGAGACAACAACTCAAGTAAAAGGACTTTATGAGGGACAAAATATCAGCCAGAACTCACTCTACGAAGGCAAAAGCAATCTGTGACCATCACAGATGAGGAGCTTCTTAAATTAACTTCTTCTCTGTTCACAGAACAAAAAGGTAGCTCAGATCTGCCACCAGAGCCACTTCAACGAAACAAACTGCAGTGTGACTCCAGCCTGGCTACAACAAACTGCCACTCCACTGCACTGCTACCCAGATGAGGCTTCATTTCCAAGGCAGCCCACAGGCAGAAAGACAAAGACAACTCCCATATTGTGGAAAAAGCCCCAAAAGAAAGAATTACAGGATTCCTGAATTCCAGGACACAGCCTCCGCTGATTCTTTCACTTACTCCAGATCACATTCGCTCGCCTCGGTACCATCAGCACCTGTCCCATTACAGATAATTCACCTCAAACCAAAAAGGATTGACTAGCTGCAAATGAACTTCCAGAATGAAGGGAACAACCTGCCAGGAGCACCCTGGGGACAGCTGAGGTGCCACTCGTTCCTTGTACCTCCTGATACCCAAGGAGAAGCTGGAACACACACACCTCAAACACTGACCCCATGGAACCAAGGGGCTGATTCCTCAAAAATTTGACATTTTCCCTAGTAAGATGACAATGTGGGAAGGTAAAAAACTGGGTGTTTACAGCCCAGGAAGATCTGCCAATCTCCAGTTGCTCACAAGGGGCTTTTTACCTGTTTAACCTTCAGAGAAGATGCTGTGTGGGATGTCAGCAGCTTCCTGACAGTGACAAACAGAATTAAGACCAGATTATTCTACATTAGATGGTACAGACACACAATTTCAATGGTGTTACTTTGATCCTGCATCACATGAACCTATAATCAGGATACAGAAGTTATAATGCTATTTTTATTCTTCCCTATTGCTTTAAAAAGGCAAAGCCTCAAACAATGCCTTTTTTTTTTTACAGATACTGTAGTAAGCAATAAGCAGTATTTCTTTTAAAATTGCAGCTGTCCAACAGTTTGAGTCTGTTCTTTTTAAAATGAAACAGCCAGAACAAATGGTGGTGGCAAGCCCAACGTAAAGAGGTCATCGATTATTAAAATCTCCTTACTATAAATCGTGGATGTTGCTTGTCAGCTCAGTGTGTGACTGTGGAATGAATAAGTAGGTAAAATTCCACTAAGGCTCGAGTTTGCTCGATCATTCTGCTGTGCAAAAATAGAAATAAAAGCTCTCCCCATCCTTTCACTCCTAAGTACCAAAACATTCATACAGGCAGTAAGAAAATAACTGCAGTGGTGCAATGGTCACTGATCCAAGTCCTGCCTTTCCTGAGTCCGCCCTGATGCTACTCATGAATTTGCCTACTCGAGAAATGCAATAAAACAGGAAAAAAAGACGGCTTCATTCTGCTCCAGTGATCTGTATCTAAGGAAAGCACATAAATTCTCCAATGAAATCCATAAGTGGAAGTCGAGGCCAAGCCCTACCTATAGATCTTCCAAGGGACACAGAGGTGGCACGGCGGTGCCCTCCGAGAGCACAGGATCTCCTCAGCACGTGGGAAAGCAGTTTGCTCCACATGGACAGAGGAAAAGCTGAGCTGGAGGGCTCAGCCTGGCTCAAAAACTGCTCAGGAGCCACACTGGAGCCATCACGAACCTCTCTGAGGGTTAAGAGGGAGGAAGGGGTGAGAACAAGGCGAGATACAGGAATTTCCCCTTGCTCCACCTCCAAAGCAGAGGGGAGCAAAGGGAAACCACCCATCCTTGAGCTGTTTTCCCCTCTTTAGGCTATCCCCACACAAACTGGGAAGATAAAGAGGAACGTGGAGGGAAATGCTATGCAAACTTTTCTGTATGTGTCTCCATACAAAAATTTCCGTAGGTTTTGAATTTGTTCTCTGTTAATGCAACACAGCCCTGCCCGTCTCTAACGCTTCTCGTGCTGTTTCCATCCAAACGTTTCCTCTTACCGGCAGCAACATATCATTTTATCAGGATGCCAGGAGATCATTTCCACACAATGCTAGCAGATGTAATTTTCTTAGATGCACACACAGTTCATCATTTAGATACTAGATGACAAGGTGATTGCAGGGTGACTCTGTAATGCAAGTTCGCTGTTTGGTATTTGGAATTCTCAAATGATAAAAAAAAGACTTATCAAATATAAATATCTTTAAGAAAAAAGTAACAAAAGTGCTACATATGATCAAGGAAAACAATTCCATTAGTTCCTGCTACTTAGAGTAGGTTTGCTTTACAAATATTACCACATCCATTATCAGTATGGCTTCCAATTATTAATTAAATTGCTCGTAGCAGTATAGCTTTCTCACACCTTAACAAAGACAGAGTAAAGAGAACACAAAACATTCACACCCCATTTCTCAGGTAAGAGATCCTCCTGCCTTCAAACAAACAAAAGAAGTTCGTATTTAGGAGAATATTTATGCTCTGATGGTTATCTAGCAAAGGTCAGATGTCGAATTCTCCAGAAACCTTTCAGGCTAGTCAGGACGTAGGCATTACTTACACAGGCGTGTAAAAATCCACTCACCCATTTCAGGACCTTAACAACCTTCCTGGAAAACATTGCTTTCGAAAGTGGCAAAGTGGAGAGGGGAGCAGAGCGGGGACAGAAAAGGTGAGAGAGGAGGAATTAAAGGTGAAATTGTTAATGACAGATGGCTAAGAGTCTAGACCTCTTCTGAGCAGGCACTGCCAGCCATGCCAAGAACGAGCAGTGGTTCTGAGAAGTGGACTTGTTGTCCATTTAGACATTCAGCTCATTTTTCATTTGATCCCAGGCTGGGCTTCGACCACGGTCGCAGAGGCAGAAGGCAGCACTTCTCCACTAAGCCACGCAGCTTGTGAGAGCAGAGGATGTCTGTGCTGAACGTGTGAGCATCAACTGAAATGTGGGGATGTGTTTCCAATGGACATTCTCGGCACAGCACCCGAAAAGTAAACGGAGTCACTGTATGACCAGTGAGGCACGGCTTATTGCAGCTGGAAATCATTTATTCCCATGCTGGAGTGGGGTTTCTAAGTGTTCTTTTTACTCTCTGTTGATATCCCAGTCTGGTGTCCATCGACCCTGTGCCACTACCTCAGCTTGCATCCTTTCAGTCTCAGGGCAGGGAAAGCGTACGGACTATCGGTTTCAACACCATCTCTAAGGTTATCCAAGATTTTAAGTGTAGCCTAAAGACTTGTAATTGAGGGCTGTCTAAAATACCTGGAAGCACTTTGAATGCTAAGACAGAGCAGCAAGATTTTTTTTTTTCTCTTTTTTTTTCTTTTTTTTTTTTCTTTTTTTTTTTTTTAATTTTACCTTTCTAGCCACTGGGGGCCGGGAGAGGGAGGTTGGTTGGTTGATTGATTATTTATTGGGAATTAATACTGAGAGAGTATATGCAAAGGCTGAGGGCACCATGCCATCTTCACAGAACAAGACCCTAACAGCTAACTGACGTACAAGAAACTGCAAAGTTATACTGTAAGAACACATATTAAGGACTGAGGAAAGTCTGCTAAGGTGCTACGTCTAAAACTAAGTTACTTCTTGCTTTGACCCTCCCCTCTCTTGGCATCAGTCGTCGTCCAGAGCCTCTGTCTTGATCTCATTGGCTCCTTGCCGGGCCAGCGCCAGGATGGTGTGGTTGACTGCTGCCATCTCCACTGCTAAGGAAATGGGGTCTTGGTGGTCACTATGGCTAGTGCTGTCATCCTGGGAACCATGTGGGAAGGAGCAGAGAGAAGCAGGGTTATTCCACGAGTCCAAAAAAAACACAGCAGAGAAAAAAAAAATGCGCCGAGTGATTGTGGGGGGACAGAGCGGGGTGGTCATCACGTGGGTTTAGGACTGGTTTACAACTGATTTAGGACTGGTTTACAACTGGTTTAGGACTGATTTCCCTCACTGTGCAGACAAAGGTAAACCAGGCAGGGAGTGGGGGACCCAGCTCTGGAGGAAAATATTGAATTATAAAGACACAACAAGTGATACACAAGGTTAAATCAGGGAAGTAAATTAAGACAGGAATCACTGGGCATGGCACAGGTACATGCTTATAGCTGGAATATACAGTTCTGGTCACCCCTGGTCATGGCAGGGGGTGGAATGAGATGAACTTTAAGGTCTCTTCCACCCCAAACCATTCTGTGGGTTCTCTGATTCTGTTTAATGCCACAACAGAAAAAGAAAAGGCAGAGAAAAGAAAAATCCCAAGGGAAGAAGTTTCCTCATGAGAAAAAGCTAAACAGAGTCAAGTTCCTCCAGTTTGGGGAAGAAATGGCTGATGGTTGATATGATAAATGTTTATTACAAATAATTGGAAAATAAGAGGACAATTGTCCTTGGTTTTTTATGATTTAATAATCAAAGACACTGGCTGGAATGATAATGTGATCCAAGGCAGCAGTGGGAAGCACTGCTCACTTAGCACAGCTCAGTTCAGGATTCACTGATTTTTACATCAGACAAAAGTAAAAATGGCTTTAAAAGGTGTATGTTTGACAAGTCCAAGGGAAATCAGTCTGCTAGAAATTATGGAAACTCAGGAAACCTCTTAAAACTACTGACTTCCAGAAGCTGGAAGCTACTAGAATGAAATAATTCTATATACATTAGAAAAGTATTTTCTGTAACTACTACTATTGACCAAAACCATGACACAAACTGAGTCTAAGCCTTGGTCCAAGTCAGCATCCTGTGAAAACACTGAATTCACACAGATATAGGGGAAAAGATGCTGGAAAACTCTTCCAATGCTAAGAAAACCAGTGACAGAAGGGGACTGGAACCACCATAAATCAAATAGGGAATTTTGGGAAAAATCATGGTGCTTTCTCCTCTTTAAAACAGGGACTAATAATTATCCCCCTGTGATCTTGGATTTTTAAATTATTACCATTTACAGAAAGGAAATGATAAACATTTATGAGTCTCCCAACAGCCTTCAAGTGATGAAATTGTGATTTAAAATTTAAAACGTGCACAGACTATTTTTAAATTAAGATGATGGGTGGCAAAAGTTGAGGAGGACAAAAAAAAGTCAGGATTTGGTAAAATCCTGGGATTATTTAGAAGGATTCATTCACTTATAACAAGGGTCTGGTAAATTTTAGGGCTTCTCAGAAATCTTTGTCATGGTACAAATACAGAGCCCTAAAATCTGGGGTTTAGGCCCTTTGTTAGTATTCAGATGAACTTTGTGTTTGAACTTTGTGTTTTAAAGTTTATTAGAGTTTAAGCGTACCTGTGAGAAACAGAATTTCTGGGTTTAACAGCTATGGGATGTTAAATGGTCATCAGGAGAACTTGCCATTTAATCTGCTTTGCTGCTGATGACTAATTACACCTCATGGAGGAGCCCAGATTACTGAGAAATGTCATTTCTAAGGCCTTTAAACAAAGATCTTTAAATTTTAATAACCCATTTATTTCTCTTTCCAAAGTATCCTGGTTAATGCACAGAAGAAAAACATAGTTCAGGAGTCTACATCACGCTCCACCTCAGTGTTCCAGTCCTGTCTGTCTGACAGGGAATTTTCTGGCCTTGGCAGTGGTTTCTAAATATTTTATGGCAGTAACAAAGCAGCTTCTCATCACTGAGAGCCAGAAAAGTTGGTTCCACCAAATTTGCTGGTGCTGACCTATAAAAAGGGTCTCAATCCGCACCAGGAGCAGAGCAGCTGGGGATGCCAGCTCTGCCAGGGATCTTCTGCACTGGGCCAGAGCCAAGTGTGCCAGGGACTCATTCCAGGACACTCAGCTGCTGTTCCACTCCACCAGCAGCATTTGCAGAGGGAGAACTCTCAGATTCTCCCAGAAAAGGCAGGGAAAAGTGGTCCAGCCCAGCTGTGGGGTAGCACAGAAATATCTCCTGTAAAAAGCAGGAGTGAACTGGTTGAGTCACTGGTGCCAAACACACACAACCATGGGGGTTTGGTTGGAGCTGGTTTCCCAACACTGGGAAACCAACCAAATTTCCCAATACTGGGAAAATTGGGAAGGGGATTCAAACCTGTCAGGAAGGTGTGTGAGGAAGGGTCACCAACTTTAGGGTAGATGAGGGCTCAGAGTGTGGTAAGGGGTATTCTTTTGCTAAGAGGATTTAAAAAAGAAGTTGCTGTCAAGGGTTAAAAATAACCAAGAGAAAGAGAGAACGGGCAAGAATTAAAATGCAAAAGCAAACAAACAAAAAAAAAAAAAAAAGACAGATAATATGTAAAGAATCCAAATAGTGGCACACTCTTACAGAACAATATGGAATGGGCCAATTAAAGGTCAAAGCTTAGTAAATCAAGTCCTTTCCCCCCAGCCTTCACCCTTTGTCTGCCAGTGTCTGAGGGGTGATCCTGAGAAGCTCCTGAAAGAACAGAGGGAGCTCAGGAACTTACAGGAGGGTGCTGGGTGCTCAGAATCCAGCTGGGAAAGGGTGGCACAAGGAATTCTGAAGGGTCCTGGGTAGGGCTCCCTCCTGCTCATGTCTGGGGCTGGGTCAGCAGCTCACAGCAGGGATGGCCCTGGCTAGAGCAGGGCCCTTCATGCAGAAAGAAATCAGAGGTGCAGGAGGTACCCAGTTTTTCAGGGATAACTGCAGGTGCCTGACACACAGGACTGTGAAAGACCTGTCCATCCCTTCCTGAGGGAGGGGAACTCAGAGTGACAGGGAAGTAGAGCATGGGTATGGCAGGGCTCTGGCTGAGGTGAGGCTCTCCTCAGACACCGTGTGTGGTGTGAGGGGTGTAACTTGCTTGTTTGGAGCAGATCCTCCTGTCTTCTTCTACCTTCTCTGCTTCTCTGCCTCCCTCGGAACACCGTCCCTCCTCCTCCCCGTTGCGTACTTGCCAAGTGTCCTGTTGTGAGGCAACAAATCCACGTGGGTCAATACTGGGTATTCTCACCCTCTCCCCATCACAATGGCACAAAAGCCAAACAAAACAGGATTTTCAAGAAGCAAAAGGGCCTTTCTGAGGTGTTTGAGTTCTCCCTTTTCGGCCACCAGGCTCCAGTGCTCACCTGCTCTGAGTAGTCGTTGCCGTCCACGTCGTCGCTGTTGGAGTGACCTCCTGGACTCTGTACATCTATTCCATGGCTCTCCAGGATTGCTGCTTCTTCGAAAAAAGCAAATGGATCCCTCATTTATCTGATGCATTGGAGGAGTTAAAGTAACTCAGGGTTTTTTTTTTCCCTTTTTCAGGAAGTTAGAATAACTGGAGGAACAGGGTTAGTACTTAGCACCTTTCTCTTCACTCTCCAATACTGGGGAATATAGCACAGGTACAAACACTGGTTTGCCTGAAATCCTTCCCTGCCAACTACCAGACCTGTCTGAGAGTAAAAATCACTGTATTCCAGCCAGTCCTAACAGAAATCAGTGTCATTTCTGAGGTATTGGGGTGACAAAGGCATTCCCTGTAAATCTTCCCCCATAGTTTGGACTGGCAGGACTCAAGGGGGTGAGGAATGTCTGAAAATAGATGGGAGAAATTTCTGAAAGCACTTTAGGGATTTGAAAACACAAAATCTTCCAGCAGGATCCATATATGTAAAGCTCTTCTTGATTCTTTTTGATCTCTTTTAAAACGTCCTCTCCAAACACTAAGTTTGCTTTATTCCCCCATTCCTTTGAGAAGCCATTTTTACTTGTAGAAAAATAAATTTAGTTAAACTTAAGTGACATGTTAAATGTTGTAATAAGAGCTTTTTTCTTATTCAGAAATAAGGCAAAATAGTGGAACATTTAAAATAATTAAAAATACTGGAAATATGCAGATATGGATGTCTGTTCACCCATGTGTCACAAAAGTAATTCTGCATAATATCTAAGTAAGGGCATCAAACTTTATATGAATGGCAGCAGTTGGTTGAATCCACAAAAATTCACAATAAATCACTGAGGTGTCTTACTCTCCTCAGAATATCTTATCCACACCAGACTCCTTCCTACAAGTTCAGAGTCACTTTTGATTTCCCCACAATCAGCTAAGAATTCAAAGGGTTAACTCTGAAGTGACTTTTCTTTTTTCCTGATCATCAACAAAAAATGTGGCTTTTTTCCAGCCACTTGTCCCTGGGCAGAACCTTGGAAAGCTGTCAGGGGCAGAGGTATAACCAGGATAAAAACCACACAAAGTTTGTGAACCTGACATCTTTATCTCCTTTATTTAATATTTTGAGATTTTGTTTCAGATTTGAGTTTGGATACTCAAAGGAGGGAAATGCAACTCTCCTTCCACCTTTAAAATTCTCACTTTGCTTTTTAAAGCCGATCTTCCAGTAAAAGTTTGTAACTGCATCACTTTTTCCTGCACTGATGACAGAATTCTACAAATTACGCGTATTTCACAAAAAAAAATCTGGAACAGCAAGGGACTCATTTTCATAATTCCTCCACATTTCTCCCTATGCTGTCAGCACCTCTGGTGTTTTCACTAATTTATTCTTACGTAATTGCCACCTCTCCTGAGCAAACCCCAAGCCCTGCAGGCAGGCTCTGTGATACATTACCAATATTGGCTCTTCTCTTGATCTCCTTCCTCCTGTTGGCAAACCAGTTGTACACTTTGAGGGAGGTAACTCGCTCCAAATCCGACAACTTTTTTCCTAGGAAAGCAACAGGAGGGAAAAATAATAGTTCGGTCGTGTTAAAATAATATTTCAGTGGTGTTACTCACTGGGTTCCAGAGAAGCTGTGGCTGCCACATCCCTGGGAAGTGTCCAAGAACAGGTTGGACAAGGCTTGGAGCAACCTGGGATAGTGGAGGTGTCCCTGTCCCTGTTCTGGGATTGGAATTTTAGATGAGCTTTGGGGTCCCTGCTCGCCCAAACGAGTCTGGGATTCTATGGGATAAACCCCTGAAACACAAACAGCACTGGCAAGTTATTATAACTGAGAAAAACGTAAACTTTATGTGGAAGACATTCCAGTGTCCAGGTGCTGTGGTCCTAACTGCCAATTATCCTCTTTTCTTCTGTTTTTTTAAAATCTGAATTACAGGAGTTTCTCTGCAGCTTTAACCAACTCAATCCAGAGCCATGGGAGAATGAAGGGCTGCTTTTACAGTTTGAGCACAAAACTGAGATTCAAAAACTGAAATTCCTGCCACAAACCCCATCCCTGGGGCTCCTTCTCTTACTACGAGTCATGAGGGTACAGTTGACTGTTTTACACAACAGCAAAATGAATGAAGAGGTTTTGTGCCACCCTTGCAATCTGCTTTCCTTTCTCTCAGCACCCATCAAACCCTCCCAGCTGTCCCAGGACACTTGGGATCCTTTGGGAGAACAGGGGTGGATACTGGAAACTGGATTTTTACATTTAAACCAACAAAAAATTCCCAAAAAACCAGAAGGCAGTTATAGGAAACTATGCCTTTATCTGGTCATCAGCATAAATAAGGGAAGACTGGAGGGATTCAGTATTCCAAGGACATCCTGGAAACCTCTTCAGTTGCTCTTGACCCTATATAAAATATACCCCACATCTGCATCCTCAGACCTCTGCAGGCTACACAGGGTTGAGCCCCCCCTGCTTCTGACTCCTTTCCAAAGTTTATTTATTCAGCATACAAAACACCCATGTAATTGCAGCAATCTGCACACTTAAATAAGTTAGGAGAGAGATGAGACAAGTGAAAGAAAGAAAACTCTGGAAATTGATAGCTTGGCTGCTGCCTAATGCTTTGCATCAGCAGCACTGGCAGTATTTTACTGCTCCCTGACATGGCCTTGCAGCACTTTGTTCCAAGTTGCTCCACAAACCAGCAGCACAGCCAGGAATCAAATCCTCAGCTCTCTGGTCCTCTTACCTAATGGATTTTTCAGGGAAAATTTCAGCAGGTATTAGGGAAAAAGTACTTTGCCATGAGAGTGCTCAACATTGTGGAACAGCGGCCTGGAGAGGGGAAAATCTCTGGTTTTGGAGATACTGAAACTGAACAATCCCATCAGACGAACTCCAGAGGTCACTTCCATTCTAACCTGTCTGACCCTGAGCTATCCTGTGACAGTCCCAGCTCCCCACTACTCCCTGAAAGGATAAAAAGGTGGGGATCCATCTTTTCTCCCAGGGAACAGGGACAGGACGAGAGGAAATGTCCCTCAATGACCTCAAGCTGCACCAAGGATGCTCAGGTTGGATATTGGGAATAATTCCTGCCTGGAAAGGGCTGTCCAGCCCTGGCACAGCTGCCCAGAGCAGTGCTGGAGTCCCCATCCCTGCAGGGATTTAAAATTCCTGTGGCACTTGAGGACACGGATCAGTGGTGGCCTTGGTTGGACTCAATGATCCCAGAGGCTTTTCCATCCTAAATAATTTTGTGATTCCATGTGCATGACTCACACTTTAGTTGCCTTCTCATTAATTTTTATTCTGGTTGTAAGAAATCTAAAAATATCCAAAACACAAGTTCTGAAATCTATGTAAATGTTTGGTTAGCAAAACTAAGCAAAGGCAGGTGCATCCACTAACACTACACTGAATATTCATGCTCCTCTCCTAAGTATAATTTCTCCAGAAACAGGGAAAATGCAACTTGTTGACCTAAAGATAAGGTCCTGCATTCACACCCAGGTTCTAATCTGAGATCCATGTCTGGAAGCTGCAAAATATTGAAAAACAGGAGAGCTGAGTTCCTTCCTCCTCCAAAAACCTGAATTATCAGTCAAAGGTTGATGACCTTGGAGGTCTTTTCCAACCCAAATAATTCTGTGATTCTGCAAACATCAGTCTCAGAACTGAAGATGCTGAAACCTCTTTGTTTTTGTGAAGGACCCCCCAGCAGCTCCTCACCTGGTTTTTGTATAACTGCATTACAGGCGTTGGCAATTTCTTCTCTCTTTGCCTCGTCGGGATATTGATTCTCATTGAAGTAACTGCAAAAGGGGAAAAAAAAAAATCAGTTTTTTTTTCTTGAGAAATCAGAGCATGAAGGTTCCAAAGCAGCTCCACTAAAAGGTGTCAGCTGCTGATTTATGCATCATTCCTCCAAAGGTACCACAGTGAATTTTATGGTGAAGTAACATCAGCCTGCACTTATGTCCACATGGAATGAAGGAAACTTCCCAAATCCCTCAGATAAATGAGTATTATCTCAGAATTTGGAATATTGTACTAGGACACCCAAAACTGTAGGCAATTCCATGGGTATCAGAGTTAAGACTGTCAAGTGAAGCATAATTTCCAAGACACTACAGGCCTTTGACTTTACTATCATTTTTTTATTATTTATCCACTGACACACCCCATCTCAGGCACAATGTTTAACACTTATTTTGATATATTTGTTAATATATACACATCCATACATACTTTTAATATCTGTACTATGCAAAACCCCACAAATACTGCAGAGATAGACGTGGTGTGGAGATGCTATGAAATTACACAGGATGATTTCTACAGTCAGATTGTTTTTTTTTAAAAACACAATTCAAAATTCTTCAATCTTCCTCAGAACAACACATTGAGTACAGCACGTTTCTAACACTATTTTTTCTGGAATAATTGTGATTTTGTTGTACTTTATATGCAGTAAACATCCTATAAAAGTTAAAACTGTTTCCTCTTTTACCTCGTTGAACCATTCTGCAAATTTTAATGAACTGATTTACATTCCACAGAGCTTATCAGATCTGCATTAAAACCAACAAAAAGTCCTGTTTTCTTCAATGGACTCTGCTAATCACACCACAAGCAGAGACTACCACTGTTTTTTTCTGTAGATTATCTATAATATATAATCCTAGGATTTCTTTTATCAACTTTGATCAGCAGCAGGCCCGGCTGTTGGACAGCTGCTCTGGATTTGAAAAGAAGATATTTATTTCCTTAACTATAGATCATTTGGTAATAGGAGATTCAGGCATATTGAGGCAATTATTATTTTCCATTATTCATCCAGGGGATTGGCCCCAGTTACTTTCTATGGAAATCCAGATTCTGTTCCATACAGGAACTGTTTCTGTCCAAACTTTGAACACTCAGGTTGAATTTTAGGTGCCACTACCTCATCCCCCTGCTCACAGAGTCATTTACAGTCACAGCTATGCCCAAAATGGGCTCCTATTTCAAAGCTGCTGCTCAGTAAGAGAAATCTCACATGAGCTCAGAGAGCTGCACCATTCATGTATTTCCAGGTGATCTCCTAGGAGAGAGCAAATGGAACCACAGGAACAGCTCAATCTTCCCCAAATGAAGGGCAGCTCTGCCTTAAATTTTAGTTCAAGTGTTGGAAAAGTTTGGAATTTGTGAAATTAGAGCAAACTAATTGCTGGAATTAAGGTGACTGAAGAATCAAAGGAGGAGTTCCCTGACACAGGATTGGTGTTTTTGTTCAGCTTTATGAGAATTTAAAATGAACCAGGCCCTCTGGACATGGTAATTTTTACAGTTTATTCTCCCCTCTTCCATGTCTATCCCCTTTGTGTGATTCCAGCCTTTGAAGTGATGTGTGTGTCCATCTCAACCTGCAAATTTCTGTTCAAAAGGGCATTTTTAGGGAATGGAGAGCTTGGAAAGCAGAGCAGAAAATGCTTTTTCCAGTAGTTAGTGATGGAAGCAGAAGCTCAGGATCCCAGCTCAGCAGCCCCATGACAATATTTCAGCTCTCCCATCTACAGAGCACTGCCCTCTGCCCAGAGCCAGGAATCATTTCCTCTTCTGAGCACCCTGAGATAAAGGAACATCAAGAGACCACAGCTGAAAAATGCTGCTCTGTTATTTACATGAACATACTGCCTGCCCTGGAGTCCTGAACGGCACCACATGCACAAAAAAAAACCAACATTCATGGAAGAAATTACAAAATACATAAAATTATCAATCAGGGTGACCTTGAAGTGCCCATTCTTGTTAATTCAAGAAACTGAGACACTAATTAAAGCAGCAAAGACAGCACCAGAGCCACCAGTGACCCTTTTCTTGTCACCTAACTCAACACTGTCCCTTTCCCAAGACACAGCCAGGCTTTTGCTGCCTCCAACAAATAAAAATATTTTCTACCAACAACAAAACTTCAGCCCATGCTTACCTTTCTCTGGGATAACAGGAAATCTCCCTGTGATGGAGCAAACTTCCAGAACTGGACAAGGAATGAGACATCTCTTCTAGCAAATGAGGGAGTTTTGTGTATTCCAATCATTTCTGTGATTCAGAAACTGCTAAAGTAGTAATTCTTATCTCTAAACATTTTACAACTAAGTTATAAATAATTAATTTGCCTGATATTTCTCATCAGTCTGAAACATTTTCTTTAAATTCAAACAGGAATTTCTGATCTTTTCATGTAAAATGTCTAAAAATTTCTACAAGAAAACTGATTCTCACCAGAAAATGTGAAATTCTTCTCACCCTAAATCTCAATTTATGAAAAAGCATCAAAAATCTCAGTGAGCTGTCACACAGCTGTCCTGGTCCTTTTTGTGGGGATCCCGAAGCCAAGTGGGTACCAGCTGGAAGGGGAACTAGTGGAGCAGTTAAAACTTTGTTTCTGTATCTGACAGTAATTTTAGAACCTGCCTCTCCTCCCCCTGCTGGACTATTCCTTTTCCTCATTAATGATGGCACTTCTCCTCCCACACCTTCATGAACTTGGCCAGCCCTCAACTTTGTGCTCCCCAAAACTGAATCTTCTCCTCAGCACTCAATCCCAGAATGGTGTGGGGTGGGAGGGACCTTAAAGATAATTCAGTTCCAACATCCTGCCATGGGCAGGGACACCTGACACCACCCCAGGTTGCTCCAACCCAATCTTGGACACGTCCAAGGATCCAGGGGCAGCCACAGCTTCTCTGGGCAACCTGTGCCAGAGTCTTACACCTTGGAAAGAATTTCTCCCCAAAATCCAACCTAAATCCACTCTCCTTCAGCTTAAAGCCATTCTTGAGGCCATTCTATTCCTCTCCATGACCACATTGTGCTTTTAGTGGCAAGCTGCTTTATCAGAGCTCATACCCTGAAAGGAAAAGGTCTCACAGCTCCAGGAAACCCAAAATATCCAACCCTAATTGCTGATTTTCCTCCTCAGCATCCAAATCTTCTGTGCATAAACTCTACCAACACATCACATTTCATCCCCATCCCAACATGGTCTTGTGACAAAGCACAACATTTTAAACCTCCCACCATGTGGCACTTGAGGACCTGGTTTAGGCACAAATGCTGGCTGATGGCTGGACTTGATGATCTTGAAGGTCTTTTTCACCCTTCATGACTCTATGGTTATATGATTCTATGATTCCTGAGAAGCAGATGAGAATAATTAAGTTTTCAAGATAAGAAAGCCATGGAAAAAAATTCAAGACTTTATCACTGACTGTTTTGTCTGCTCATGTAGAAGTTGTGAAAACACTGTGATTTTTTTTTGGACTACAGTTCTTCTTGCAGTAAATTAATTATTCTGCCTCTAGTTCTGTTTCTTATCAGCCAGGTACACAGGGAAAGAATGCAAGATGTCTGAAATTCCCTTCACAACCACAAACCTGTTCACAGTCTGAAAAGTTTTTGAAAGCTACAGATGAAAAATATGAAGCCATATGAACTTAAAAGGAAGGAAAAAAAAAAGAAAAGGAGCAGGCACAAGTAACTCCTGCAAAGGCACACTGCTTTCTAGACAAAGGGTAGCTGTCAGCTGAATACCTTCCATGAAGAAACCAAATGATCTCTTTTGTACAAAATGACAGTGGAGGATTAAAATGAAAAGTGGCCAAATAATTTACATGAGATGAGAATCCATATGATGGTAAAGAATGTAGATATCCTTGAAGCCGTTTCATTTCAATAACACTGAAGCCTAGAAAAATTGCAGATTCAGAGAAACCCTCTTTCTTTCAGGGATAATGTGCTTAGGACAATGATGGAGAGGGAATCCATCTCAGCCCAGGGCTCTGTAATGGAAGGAGAAGTCTCCCCCCACTCTTTACCAAGGTGCCCCTCTCTGAATTCCTGCAATAGCTGCCAATCTTTTTTTTTTTTTTTTTTCCCTTCTGTTCTCGAGGCTGAGATATCAGATGCATTAAGCAATGCCTCAGTAGTGTTCCTGATAAACCACAGTGGAAGTTTCGTTGCTTCCTATCAGCTTTGCAGCTGCCAGGGAAGTGTCTGAAATGACAACCACGGAAGGATGGGTGGAGCTGGTGCTTTTCCAGATAAGGAAAGAGATAAAACCCCCCAAAACTGATCAGAAGACCCCAAGTTGAGGAAATGCATAGTTTACAGCAGGATCTCATGGTTAAAACTTCCAAGTGTGGGAGTGGAGAGGCTCAAAGGTGTTGCAGGTAACAACTGACAGTGCTGCTGCAGCTGAGTCACTCTCAGGTGAGGTCACTCAGGTATGGGGACACACATCACCCTCTCTTGAGGATAACTGACCTTGCAATTAATGGGAGGCAAGAATACACAGATGGATATTCACTGAAGAACAGCAGACATGCTGCAAACTCACTCCCTCACTTTGTGTTTGCATCCCTGGGTTCCCCCTTCCACCCCTGTGGGAGCCTCACCTGCAAGTGAAATATCCTGGCGCTCTTGTGGGGCTCTGCTGGAGATCAAAGAGGTCACAGAAGGGTCTGGGTTAGAAGGACCTTGAAAACCCTCTATAATTCCCTCCCCCTTCCATGGGCAGGGACCCCTTCCACTACCCCAGGCTGCTCCAAGCCCTGTCCAGCCTGGCCTTGGACACTTCCAGGAATGGGAGATTCATCTTCCCCAAAACTCAGGCTGCAGTCCAGCTTAACGCAATTTAATCACAGAGCAAAGGGAATGATCCCATGCTCTCCTTCATTCCCTTTCTGCAGGAATGCTTTGTGCCCAGCTGCCTCCCTGGTCCAGCTCCCCACACGTGCCAAGAGCAGCGGTTGTGCAGCCAAGGGAGGCGGGAGGACACGGCTGAAAAGGCAGCTGGGCCCAGCTCCTTCCCAAAGATCCTCTCCCAAGGGATGCTGAAAGCAAAGCCAGAGCCACAGGCTGGGCCACCAGCCCAGAGAGGGATGGAAAAGCAGAACTGTCCAGCTCCCACCCCTGTGGATGAACAGAAGCTTGTGCTGTCCCCAGGGATGGAGCTCCCTGCCAAATTCTCTGGTGTCTCAAAATACACGAGGTGAAAGCTGCTCCTTTGGCTCTGATAAGATGCCTGTAATTTCAGCTCCATATCTGGTTTCCCTGCCATGAGTTCCTCTGCTTTCCACTGACAAGGTACAGAAAACACTCCAATGCAGTTACCTATTTATCTCTCATTAGTACATTTATCACCCCAGTATCACCCAGCAGCCAGAGGTCACTGTTCCAGCCTTTGTGGCTTGTAGCACAACTATTATTCAGGCTGTCAAATCAATGGAAATATTTCTGAAGTTAGTCTGTCATCTGTGCCTGAGATCTTATCTCAGCGTGGCATGAGACAGACTGTCAGAGGAGTGACATTCAGAGCATAATCTCATCAGAAAGTGTAATGACTGGTTTATTTCCCAGTAAATACTGGCCAAGAATATCACTAATGCCACTCTCAGTGAGGTCAGCAGATGACACCACCAGTTTTATCTCCTGATATTTCTACTGATTCCTTAGTAACGACATGGGTGTCAACTAAACCCATGATATAAAGTCATTTTTATTTCTGACAGCAAAATTAAAGCTCAAAGATATCCCCTCCACAGATAAACTCTGATGGAGCTGAGAACTTCCCCCAGGACTGCAAAACACAACCAGGCAAGGATGGGAAGTGCAGCTCTCTGGTTGAACTTCAGTTCAGGCATCAGCTCAACCTGACCTAAGCAGCAAAACAAATCTAAGAAAAAAATCCACTGACAAACACGATGGCTGCAGCTCTCTGCTGTTTCTTCCACAGCAGCATCATTTAGCCAATGGATTCCACAGGTCCATGGATTTAAAGGAATGGAGAAACCACTGCAGGATTGTACCTTGACCTCTTTTATAGCATTGACAAGAGGTCTCTCAGCAATTCTGGAAGCCCAGAATTAAGTCCAGATCTTCTGTCCAACCTGCACACACATCCAGTCCCAACATAAAAAATTGGGGATTCATACAACGTATAATCTACCATAACTTTATATCACCTTTGGAAACAAACTGTAAAAACCCTCATTTTTAAAAATCTCTCTCATTCCCCACCTGATCTTTCAGGCCCAAGGTATGGCCACACTCTGTCCAGGGACAGCACAGCTTTTAAGCCTCTCACTCTAAGAAATGTTTCATTCTTGGATTTCTTTTCATTGCAAGTGCAAATCTAGAGGAGAGATCTCACCAGCACTAGATCACTAAGAGCACCAGACAGAGAGAAACTGAAATTATTTCACACCTCAGGACGTGCCTGCATACATAAATTCCAGAGCCATGTCAGCACACATTAAAAACCCTCACACAACAGAGCTGACTCTCAATTCTGGCTTTACAAGTCGCTGTCTAAACTCCAAGAGAGGCATTTCACTGATGTTTCTTAGCAGGAATCTCCTCTGCCACATAGATTAAAATGCCAAAAATACACCTTGCACGGGAGTGGGTAAAGCTGGATGACCTTCAAAGCTGACAGAACAACGAGGTTTTCATTCTTTCAACATCACTTTCTCAGAATTTTGACAATGGTCTCAAGGACCACAATCCTATCAAGCTATTCATATTATCCTAAAATTTGTTTAGAAACAGAATTAATTGATAATAGCTCTGAAAGCCTTGTACTTGCAAAAGATAATCTGTGCCTCCTAATCTCTAGCACCCTACTGTCGAGATAATTAACAATTAAAAAAAAGAATAGTTAAGACATCCGAGGTGGCGATTTACTCTTCCTTCTAATTGGATTTGGTGATAAGAGCATTTCTGAAATTACACAACAGGCCTCTCCTGAATGGCAATATTTGGAGTTTGCAGCAATTTGAAACACACAGGTACTTTTTGCTTAAGGCACCTTGAAGACACTGACAGCTGAGATTTTGAATATCCTTAAACTTATTGGTACCATCAGACTCTCAAAGTCAACAGAGTTCACTGAATTGTTCATAAAATAAAAGTGGACATTTCTGAAGACACTGACAGCTGAGATTTTGAATATCCTTAAATTTATCCTTAAACTTACTGGCACCATCAGACTCTCAAAGCCAACACAGTTCACTGAATTGTTCATAAAATAAAAGGGCATTTTCTGAAGCCAGCAAGTAACCAAAACATCGAAGTAAGATAAAGTGAGAATTGTCCTGCTGGTTTGTGTGAGCAAACAGCATCTTCAAAGCTCTTCCTAACAAGGCATCTAAGCATGAATAACAGGATCTCTTGTTCTCTTTTATTTACCAGAAATATTTAAATGGAGACCTCCATGCTGCAGGGATATTTATGTGCATTAAATCCGCTGGACTTTGTGAGTGATAAACAAAACCTTTCTGCAAACAACTGTAAAACAAACATCTCATCTTCAATTTTAACGTGCTACAGGGCAAGAGTTATTTATTTCAGTTGTATTTTGGATTATCTGGTCCTCACAAGCAAAGGGTCAAGCCCATGGGTGGAACATCTCCAAGGAGGGATGAGTTCCTGCAGGAATCATTCCTGGCCCACCCACTGGGAAGGGCTGTCCTGCTGCTGCTGACCCACAATTCCAACCAGACAAACTCTAATCAGCACTGAGGGTTTTACACACACCACTCACAGGACAACAAGGATTCCAAGGCTTTATATGGCAACATAAATAAATAGCAAAACTTGAGTTTTTACATTACTCAGACACATCTTTCTTTGCTCTCTGGAACAAAATATTCCACTCAGCAGAGCCAGAGCTCAGTTTTCAGCTCATCTGGTTGGGTATTCCTAGAACAGCCTATCCCTGCCTCAAAACTCTGCTTTAGTGGGACGCTCAGCCCTGGATGTGTCGCAGACATCTTTTATGAAAAATCCTTTCCTTAGGATTTTTTCTCCTGAGAAGCTGGGAGGCCTCAGGAACAAAATGCAAACAATGATTATCTGCTGCTGTGGAATGCAACAGGTGCATCTGTGATTGGTTTCATGTGGTTGTTTCTAATTAATGGCCAATCACAGCCCAGCTGTCTCAGACTCTCAGTCAGACACGAGCTTTTGTTATCATTTTTCTTCTTCTTCTTGGTTGCCAGCCTTCTGATGAAATCCTTTCTCCTATTATTTAGTATAGTTTTAATATAATATATATCATAAAATAATAAATCAGCCTTCTAAACATGAAGTCAACATTCTCATCTCTTCTCTCCTCCTGGGACCCCTGTGAACACCACCAACCACACTGGATGTGTGTAAACAATGTCAGTGTGAGCACCAAGGTCCCTCAGGTTCTCCTCACTTTAGCTCTTCTGGATGGGAATCTTGGAGCCTCCCTTTGTCCCAAGCCTCCAGGAGAGGCAAAATACTAATAATGGAATTTGGGGTTAATCTTAGTATAAACTGACAGCTCCCAACATCACCACCAGCATTTTCCCTCAAAAATCCGCAAGTTTTTATTCTCAGTTTCAGACCACACTTGGTTCAGCTCAGCAGAGCCTCCAGCTGCTGCTGCATTTTCAGAAAATGAACATTTATTCAGCTAAATGAAAGGATCCTACAGGACTCCACAGACAAGACCAATTCCACCTAAAGTTATCCTACACCTGGATATCCAGCACCTAAAGTCAAAATAAAATCTGACTTTGGCTTCTATACATATAGTTTTCCTCACACCCAGTATCTCCAAGATCTGGGCCAAAACTGTTATCCCATTAAGTGTTGTACAGCCAAGTAGCAGAAAATATATTTAATTTTTAAATATCAATCTGTTCTGTACCTTGCACCTAAATACAACACAAGAGATGGACAGAAGCAAAGGAAAATGAGAAATAATGAATGAACACAGTATTGCCAGAGGATTAAACTGCTACAGTGCCAAGACAAACTTCAGGAGGTTCTTCATAGACAACACAGCAAAAAGGAGATTTAAGGGACATTTTAAGCCATCAGGAAACTCTGGGGTCTTTAAAGAATATTTCTCAAACCTGGCAGCAGCAACATCTTTTTCTTTATTTGCTAAAGATTGTTCACTGACCATTCACCATCCAGAGGGAAAGAGCTGCGTTTATTATCCAACATTTTTTACTATTTTCTTTTTTTTTTTTTTGCCTACAGGATAGTGAATAATTATCTTGTAAATAATAAGCACTAAAGACTCAAAAGATTATTTCATTTACCAACATCCATCATGTTTCATATTTCAAGAGCACTTTTTATACCCAGATCACCAAATCCTTTAGAAGTATTCTGAAATTGTCTTTTTTCACCTTACTCTTTAATATTATTACAAGAATTTACAGGTAGAAGAGAAGCAAAGTTAAAAGACACAGAGCCAAGAAACCAGATTAAATCAATCCACAGCTCTTCACTCCAAGATTTGTGCTCCTTGCCCTGGGCCAAGGTTTTTGCCATGTGCTTCCTCTTAAATGTCACTGTCACCCTCACTCAGATCAGCAGAATTTCCTGGGGACAATCCTTTAAGCAGTGCTGGTAGTAAAGCTCCAAAGACAACTGAGGAATTGTTGACCAGAAACTAATTATTTTTAGCATTTTTGGACTTTTAGTAAAGTATTTGATAAAGTGACAAATGGGAAATTATTCATGATTTTGGAAAAGACAAAGATTATAATTACTATAAGAATTCTTATTTCATATTTTTATAATATCTCATTATGATTACGAAATAGGGTAGAAAGGAAATATCTAACTAAGAAGAGGCTGAAAAAATAAATTAATGGTATTGAAGCCAACAATCAGGGATACTCCTCAAGTATCATCTTTGGAGCATCTCAAAACCAAAACCAATTAATGATCCTGACAGGAAGTCTGCACATGGTGATGAATCTGCTGAGACCCAAGTCAGAAGCCACATCAATACACTGAATTGAAGCACCATAAAAAGTAATAGAGAATCCCAAGGGCAAGAACCAAACAGAAATTTAACAGTGCAGCAGCCAAGGTCACCCACTTTGGGAACAACAACTTCACAGGCACAAAAAGATCATCAGCTGGGAAGATCAGCTCTTGTGAAGTCACTGTGACCAAAAGATACAATGCAACAAAAGCACCAAAAAGGCCAAGCCTGACACAGATGGGGATGCTGCTATTCCCTATCCAGAGAGAAAAGCTTTATAAAAGACACTTCTATGTGGCTGACAGAGTTCCTCACACACAGCAAAGCATTCAAAATGAATTAAAACTTATGTGTGTTCCAAAGGAAAATCAAACAAATAAGAAAGCTGGGTTATCCTGGATCAAAAAAAAAAAAAAAAACAAAAAAAACAAAAAAAAAAACCACCCAAAAGAATAAAAAAAAATAATCCAGGATGTGGTAATGACTTTTGTGGCTAAAGCCCATACGGTTCTCTGAGAGAACATTTTTTCAGGTGCTCCATTTAAACATTTTCAAAGTGCTCCACAGTCTGACCAAGAGCCCATAAATACATGATGCAACAACTTAAGAGTCTGACTTTGGAATTTTCCTCCCTCACTTCTGCTGGTAATGACTCAATGACTCTCTTTATTACTGGTGTAAAGACCTCCCATCTGTTAGTCCATGGCAGGGAATTTCCTCTGGCTGAGTGAGGTAGGGCTGGACTCTGCTCAGAGCTGAGCTGCAGTGAGAGTCAGCAGGAAGGTTCTGCACAGCTCTGGAAAGCAGGAATGGGAAAATCCTATTGTCTGGGATTAAATCTAAATTAAATTAAAATTATAAACCCAGTCTGGGCTGGGCGGTGCTCCTGGATCCTCCCTGCTGACAGGAGGAGCAGCAAAGCCCTGGCTGCAGCAAAGCAGAGTGACAAGGTGCCAGCCTGGTCCTGAATTCCTTCTGAACACTCCCCAGACCATTCAGGAAGTGAATTCTGTCATTCACTTTTGGGTTTTTGTGGTTGAGATGACCCCCCAAGGTATTAGAAAGTGGGGTTTTTTTTCAGCTTTGGGACTGAAGAAGCCAAGATTTGTTGGTTTTGCTTTTCAGGGTTGTTTATTTTTTCTTATTTATTACAATCTTTCTTTGACTTGTTGAGATTTGTTTAGCAGGTTGGGTGTGGCACAGCCACTGCCCTTGGGGTGGTGTTAACTTTTTATACTATGAATTATGTGCACTTTATTTATAATAATTTTCCAATACTTATTACTTATGGTAGACAGTTTGTCTTTACTTTCAGCTAATTAAAAAGTGTCACCATCTTAGTAGAAGATGGAGGACAAGAAGATGGAGAAGAAGAACAGGACACGCTCACATTCTTTTATTTTGTTTTCTGAACTTCCATTCGAAAACTTTAAAATTTTGCTTTTTCACTTTGTGACCAATTAACTATTACTTTACTGAAATTTTTGTGGCTTGTAAATTTTCACACAAAGTTGGTAATTTTTTCTATGGACCAAAATCAAAGGCACAGGTGTTTTTGACTTTGTGCTAAGGTCTTTGAGTTCTTTGCTAGGGTTTCAAATCACTCAGGGTAGTTAGAGGAATGTCCTGGATCCTGACAATTCACTTCAGGGGGTTTGTCCCAGGGGTAATATTACACATTGGATGAACCTGCTGGGAGGGGAAACTCTTCCCTCAGCTTGGAGCTGTTCTAGACAGCCCAAAAATTATGAACAACCACATAAAATACAGCCTGAACTTGCCAGGGGCCACTTCACACAGTTTGTGTGACAAGTTTGTCATGGCTTTCCCTGCCTCCTGAATCCACGTTAGAATATCTGAGAAAAGAACAATTTAGCTGACTAATACAAGCTTTTTGTTCCCAATTCCTTCTGTGTCCTTTAAACAGGATAATCACAGGAAAAACAACACCATGAAGGACTGCAGCAAATCAAGCAATCTCCAAGAGACAGAAATCACAGCACCAAACCTCTGTTTTCACACTGTCCTTACAGCAGCCAGCATCTAGAGGTCTCAACATGATTGTAAAGAGCAAGAGGTTCTGTGTATGAGCCCAGCACAAGCCCTTGACTCACACAAGTTGTGCCCTAGAACAACTGGCATTAACAGTTACAGTAAATAAAGTTCTGCAAGGAGAATTATTTATACTGGATACAAATAAAGCTGGTATTTTTGAAATTCACAGCAATTAACACTCCCACGACTGAACTTCATTTGTTATCTTGGCACTAAGCAAAGCTCTGCATGTGGAAAAGAACAAATTCTAACTCTTCATGTACATGACCAGGTCTAAATCAGTGGTAGTTTTTCAGGAAAGAATATTCCAAGATGAGACACTCTCAATCAATACACAAAAATGATCAACAAAAAAAAAAAAAACAGATGCTAGGCTGGAGGTCAGAGAACAACAGGACTTGGATTCAGCTGGAATATTTACCCTGGAAATATGGAAATCAGCTCTGCTTGGGTCCCCACTCACCTGCCCCAGGTCATTAGAAATTGAATGTAAGAATAGAAAAGGTCCAGAGAAGAGTGACAATTAATATTATTAGAGGCAAGGGAAGCCTTGGTGTCTGGGAAGAGATAAGAGAGTGACTGTTAAGTTCAGAGAGGAGATAAACGAGCAGCACATTGATAGCAGAACATACAGAGAATGATCCTGGATAAATGCAATGTTCTGCCTTATTCTTTCTCATGATACTCATGCCAAAGGGACCTTTGACTTTTTAAACACATTTTAGCATTTAAAATGAAACTAGGTATAATTAGTTCTCCAGAAGTACCCTGAAGACCTTAGCAGGATTTAGAAGGAATTACATATTTATGTGAATAATAAGAACGCCCAGAGCTGCAATAACAGGATTAAAAATACAGGATAGGAGATAAGAGCTTTTGTCCACAGCCACATGGCTGCTGGCCAGGTGTGAGCCAGGCACAGGATGGAGAGCAGAGGTAGAAAAAATGATAAACACCACAACCATCATCAGCTGGGATGAGATCCTGCTTGTCACCTTCATGAGCAGGGGGACAGAACACTGAGGATCTCAACTGCAGCAGAGTATCTGGACTAGAGGAGAATTCTCATTTCTAAAATGTGGGTTTGCAGCACCAGCCAGAGCTGTTACAGACCACACTGACAAAGTTGCATTTTCTAAATGTTGATTTCAGTTATTCTGACCTTGGCAGACACAAGGATTTTATCTGAGGTCTGCTGCAAGGAGCTGCCCCTCCCACAGATCATCTTTTATTATTTTTAAAAAGAGAGAGAGAGAGAGAGAGAACACAGGGATACAAAAAGCACCTGAGCTCTCTAGAAAGCAAAATAACTCATTAGGTGCTGGATCCTTGAAGAAACCAGATTCTGGTGAGGCTTTGGACAGACATCCTTACATTCTATTTTACTGCCTGCAATCTGCCAAACAACTGGGATTTGCTTACAGCTGATTAGAATAGGAAGCTTGTATATTATGCATGTCTGAGAGGGAACAGAGCTTGATCTAATGCAAAATAAGGCAGATCCTGTGTGCCAAGCAGAAAATGGCTGCTCTTGCATTTTATGAAGACACAGAGCAATGACCCTGAGCCAAACCACTTGAACCTTCACACAGCCACATGATCCTGCCTGTGTCTGAATGGTGAACTTTGCTGGGTGCCTTTGCAAAGTGCCTTCTCTCAGATCTCGAAGCATTTCAGGAGCACAAACAGCAAAGATCCTAAAAAAAAACCCCATTCCCTGCATCTCAAAGGATTTAATGAAGTTGAATCTCCCCCTGGAAGTTGCTGACTAACAAACACCTTATGACAGGATTGAAAGAGCTGGAAAAAATATAAAGAAATCACCTGATGTTTCTCTCTGCATTAAGATCAAGTATCTCAGAGCCATCCTGACAGATTTCAGCTGATTTGCTGCTGAGAAATGTTCTGTAGCTGCTGTAGATAACCTGCTTAGTGCTGTGCCATTCCTGAAGCCAGGAAGTTTTTCCTAATGCCAATAGTCCTCGGTAACGCAAGAATTAGAGGCTTTTGGCACTTTTCCCTTGGCTTGACTCATCTCCTAAGCTGGTAGTGGATATTTTACAGCTCAGAACAACCCGTCACCAAAAGGTTCAAGGACACCTGAGGGTCACAGGGACAGCAGAGATAATTCCCAGCACTCCTGACCTCCCAGCAAACCCAGGAAAGACGAGCAGCATTCCCGAGCCAACCCGTGGCCATGGTTATATTGATGAGAAGCTGCTGTTCTGTTTCTAACAATGTAGCAGCCTAATGGAAGGGGCCAAAGGACATTACTTCCTGCTCTGCTGTCAGCTTGGAAAGGGAGAAACGCAATGAATCCCAAACTTAAATCTCCTCCAAAGCCTTGCACAGGAAACTTAGATCCCCTATGGGGCCGGTATTAAGGTTCTGCTGGAAGACATAACTAAGAGTAATGGGATGAAATTAACTAAGAAAATTTCCTAACTGAATTTCAGGAGCTAATAGAGCTCTCGTGGTCCCCAGGGAAGCCGTGGAAGCCCCGGCGCTCAGGAGAGCTGCAGTAAAAGCGCTTTCACAGTCGGAAGGATTTCTAATAAGGCACGTCAGGCCTCATCTCACTGGGGGCCAGGACCATGCCCAGGGCACTGCCTCAGGATCAGGGTGGGATGTGCCTCTTCCAGGAGGGGAATCGAGGCTGAATCTCCCAGCACGGTGATGGGAATGCAGCAGTGACTGGTCTCGGCATGGGGATGACCTTCCTCAGCTTTGGAAGGGAAACAAAACCACAAATGGTTAAATCAGACAAAGATGGGCAGTGGTGCCCCAGTAATCACAGAATTACAGAATGGTTAGACTTGGAAAGGGACCTGAAATATCATCTTGTTACAATTCTGACAACTTCCACTATCCCAGGTTGCTCCAAGCCCTGTCCAGCCCTGTCCACCCTATCCTGCCTAAAGATCAGGGTGGGATGTGCCTCTTCCAGGAGGGAAATGAGGCTGGATTTCCCAGCACGGTGATGGGAATGCAGCAGTGACTGGTTTTGGCACGGAGATGACCTTCCTCAGCTTTGGAAGGGAAATAAAACCACAAATGGTTAAATCAGACGGAGCTGGGCAGTGATGCC
Source organism: Melospiza georgiana (assembly GCF_028018845.1). Lineage (NCBI taxonomy): Eukaryota > Metazoa > Chordata > Aves > Passeriformes > Passerellidae > Melospiza > Melospiza georgiana. The sequence goes on along the minus strand of NC_080432.1, from coordinate 2,127,972 downwards.
ACAGTAATCATGGAGTTACAGAATGGTTTGACTTGGAAAGGGACCTGAAATTTCATCTTGTTACAATTCTGACACCTTCCACTATCCCAGGGTGCTCCAAGCCCTGTCTGGCCTGGCCTTGGACACTTTCCAGCTTCTCTGGGCAACCTCTGCCAGGGCCTCGTCACCCTCACAGCCAAGAATTCCTTCCCAATATCCCATCCATCCCTGCAATCTGGCACTGGGAAGCCATTCCCTGTGTCCTGTCCCTCCATGCCTTGTCCCCAGTCCCTCTCCAGCTCCCCTGGAGCCCCTTTAGGTGTTCCAAGCTTTGCCTAGATTCTCCTCCAGGCTGGAAAGCCCTAATTCTCTCAGAGGAAAGGTGCTCCATCCCTCTAATCCTTATGGATTTCCTGTACCTTGGAAAAATCAAAGGACCCCTCTTCCAGTACAACCATGCCTGTAAAGCAACAAGGAACTCACCCAACACAAACCAAACAAAATCAGAACAAAAACAAGCAGATCAAACAACTCCAAACTGATGGAATCACCATCTTTTTGTTAAACTTGCCCTTCCTGATGCTCCCAGTTGTGCATTCCTGTCCTTTGCCCCAGCACAGCAAGCCAAAACAATTCAGGAAAACGCAGGGGGAAATAAAAAGGATTTATTTTTCCTGAAGCAGGCTGAATTGGCTGCTATTTCCATCAGACAAGAAACATCTCTGGCACAGGCCAGGGCGGCAGGAGCAGGGAAACTGAGGAGGAGGAATTGAGAAGGGTGGCGAGGCAGGGTAACACCTAAGGATGAGCTGGTGACAAAATGTTAATTCAGCTCAGCTGCAGCACGAAACTGTACCCCCCTATCTTAGGAAATCTACACCCATTTCTCTTCTGAATAAAGCCAAGTGAAAACACCTGACTCTGTTTTGCCACCTATGAAATGGGGATGATGGGGATCTATAACAACTCAGTCTTATTTAATCTGAATGCACCTTTACAAATGAAGCTTCAGAAGCACAGACAAGTGTTAAAATAAAAATCCAGAGCCATAAAATCAAACCAAATAACCCTCAACCAGAAAGCAAAGTCCCTGCTCCCTAGACAAACTGAAATGCGTTCAACTGATGAATTATTCATTTTTGTTTAGGGCAGAATTTACAGTTATTTTAATTTAATCTTTTGATAAAGCATATACTTAAAAAAACCACTAAACTCCCCCCCCCCAGTCTTTAACAGCCCTCATGAAAAGTGCCTTAAAATGGGTATAAAATCACTGATTCTGCTGCCAATCTTAGTTATTTTTTTGCCTGAAAAAGAAGATAAACCTCTACTCCAACATATGATTAGAAGCATAAATCACTGGGGGAAAAAATAATAATAATAAAAAAAATAGACTGACACGACAACACAGCTTCATTAAAAAAAGAGAAAGCCCTAAGGGAAATTTTCAATTTCATACTTCTAATGAGAAGAGTTGAAAAGAAGAAGCAAAGCAGAGAAAATAAAAAAAAAAAACAACACAACATTATCTGTGGGACAAGACGTAACAAAAAAAGAACACGAAAGTGAACCAGAAAGAGGCTTTCAAGTTCAACCTCAGGTTTGCACAGAAAGGACTCCTGCAGTCTTAGCTGAGCTCCCAAAGGAGGGCAAAGCCACACAACAACCTCGACACACTCAAAACTCAGCATATTCCACGAGCAGGAGGCTCCAGAAGAGAACAGGTCAAGGTTGGCATCAGTAGCACTGCAGTTGTCTGAACCACACCTAGTCTGCAGTTAAATATAGAACTTTACTTTCTGGAACCACTGCTCCTCTTAACCTTCAGAACATAAATATTCAGGGAGATATCTACAGAAAAATAAAAAGTAAAGGGATAAAGAGACCCGAATCTATTGTCCAAAAAAATCTCAGAGCAGGGATTAATAAACTACCCTGGGAGGATTCCAAAAAAGCAGTAAAGGCTGGAGAATTGAATTAGAGAAACCACAAGCAGCATCCTGGAAGTCCAGTATAAACCAATTAGTTCATTTAATACACATACCCTGTACTCAGACCCTCAGGTACATCAGACATTTCAGGATATGGCCCTAACTCTAATCCTCATTCTATCAGGTTGGCACCAATATAATAATTAATTGAACTGGAATTTTTTTTTTTGTTGAGTTAAATATTTTTTTAAAAAAGAGAAACTGCCCCTTCAACCCTGACCCTTCTCATCAGTTCATGGATCAAATCCTGACTGGTGCTTGGTCCTAAGAAAGAAATCCCTCAAAATTTTGCAATCACTTTCAGATTCTTCCCTTGAAGTGCTCTCAGCTGGTTTGACACATGAACTCCTAGCAACTATGATTTTTACCTACTGAATCCAAGACAAAAGCAAAAGCAGGGGGCACAATTAAGTGATGGAGCAGGTCAACACTCCCATCCTCAGCCAAAGAATATTTACACAGCATCACAGAAGCATTTCAGAGGGAAGGAGGAGTTTTCCAGAGATTCCACTCAGGTCTGGATTCCACCCTCTTATCTTCAGGCATTAAACTAAGCCACCAAAGTTAGTTCTAATTGCAGGAGGCAGCCAGGGAGGACAGAGAGCACAGAGCCCTCCTCTGAGCGCATTAGTGGGATGGAATTGTCTCCTGGATCTCTGTTTCTCCTTCCTGGACAGGTATCAGCCCAAATGAATGAGCACTTTCCTGAGGCTCCCAGAGCAGCAGCTCCAAACCAGGTGCCCAAATCCTTGTGTGCACCAACATCAGAGCCAGAAGCTGCAGGACACACAAACTCAGTGCACTGAAAGTTGAATTTCATTAGGGAAAACAGTCCATTAAACTGAGATGCCTCCACTTAGAGTCAAAACTTAATCCTGCAGAGGAAAATGCAAATTACCAGACAAATGGCACCTGCCCACAGGCAATGCCAAACACCATTTCAGTGGCCAAATGCTCATTCCTGATCCTGGGGCACCAGGGAAACCTCATCTGCTCGGGCCAGAGGGGTCTGGTTACCTTCATCCTGCTGCTGTTATGAGTCATATCATGGCCAAGCCTGGAAAACTCCAGTGCCCTGTAAGTGAAATTAGTGATTTTCTTTTCCAAGGGCTCCCAAAAGAGCGTTTTTCTCCCACTCTTTCAAAATTTGTCACATAAAACAGCTCATCCTTACAGCTCAACGAGGCCCATTAAAGCACAACAGTTAAACAACCATATCCCCATTGCTTTATGGTGTAGCTTTACTGCCACACAACACTTTTACTGTGTTCTTGCCTCGAGTAAAACTCCTCAGCTTTGCTTCCCAGTACCCGACACAAGGCTGTGAAACCCAGCACCCACAGGGACCTGCTTGGCAAATTAGTATTAAAAGCCAGGATTAAGGCAATGTGGCAGCAGCAGAATAAGGAGAAAACCCTGGCAGCAAAGACCTTACAGAGACCAAGACATAGAGAAAAACACCAAGAAGAATTTCATTTCAAAATTTGATTGAGTGATTATGTATCTGCATTCACAACTGGATGATTTGCAGTGTCAAGACCAACTTGATTCTTTCAATAGCCAAACCCAAATCTCACACATTTCTAACAGATGCACTAAAACACCAGAGTTTTAATTTCTAGAGTGTCCCAGCAGAGCCTGGCTTGAGGAGAGAGGTGGATGAGGAAAGGGTGACTTGCTCAGCTCTCTATCAGCAGTTTCTCCAGCAAAGGAGTCTGAGGCATAATCAGGGTTCAAACAGCAAATAAAAACAGTTACTGCACTTTGGACCAGACAGAAACCAGGAATAAAACCAGCCATGCCCAAAACCAGCCATGCCCAAAGAGCTCCAATTCCACTCCCAATGAGCATTTCACACACAGAGGGCTGATCAGGAGACGGTGCTGCCCTGAAGGCACACAGAGCTGTGGTGGTTCTGTCCTTCTGCACACACAATCAGGACAGTCAGACAAGCATTTCAAAGTGCTAAAGATCCTGTGCTGCCCCTTGCTCTGCCTCTGTGGAGGGGGACACTAGAAAAACACACCATCAGATCACAGGGCATTGCCTTAGCTGGGTCTAACAAAGCAGAACAGATTTTAAACATTTACATTATTTCCTTTGGGGAAACATCCAGGCAAAGCCAAAAATATCAATGCCAGATAAAATATCAGTGCCAGGGCAGAACAGGCAAACAAACATTTAAGTTACTGGTTCCAGGCCTGCAAAGACACAGCAGTGTGTCCAGCCTGTGTTCCTGAGGGAGCTCAGTTCAGCCTCAGCTCAGGCAAATGATGCTTTCCTGCTCCTAATCAGTTCCCAAGACCCCCATGCAAGCAAGAGGAAAGGAAAGCATTTAAGAAATGGTAAAAACACATTCTACAAATCTGCTGGCTGAGATCTCACTGGGGTTGCAGACCCAGGAGGAGTGTAACATACACAGTCATCCAGCCCTTCCATGGAAAGGAGGCTCTCAGAGGGGAAAAACTCCTCCCAGCCTTTTAGCCCTGGACAGAAATAAACATTCAACCCTAAACTACACTCAAATTCCCCAGCCCTTCTCTACTGTACAGCATTATCCACAAAAGAGACATTCCTGTAAGGAGAGGGAAAGGCAAAGCATGCCCAGGCTCAGAGAGGAGAGCTGGGAGCTCTAATGGTCACCTGCCACTCTGCATATGGATTTGAAAGATCCACTTTGCTCTGTGCTGCTCCCAGCTCCTGTAAGAGGGTTCTAAGAGCCTTTTTGGACCAGGAATTTACTGCTTGTGAGGCAAAGTTCTGCATCCCAAACAATTACAGCCGCTTTAAACCACCACAAGGCATCAGGGACACAAGTCAGGAAAGTGGAAAGGAGAAATGCAGAATGGAAAGAGCTTGCAAGACTCTCTCAAGAGAGCCTGGATCAGGATAAGTGGAAAAGTTTCTACAAAAGCAAAGAGCTGAACACCAACAAGCTCAGACTGAGCTAAGGACATGATGTACACAAAAATAAAGAGCTCCTGTCCAGAGCAGTGTTACAATTTTTTAAACAACACAAGAGGCAAAACAGCTCCTCCCACTCCACCACCACAAATCCAATTCTTACAGGCTTGCAGGAGGCTACAACACATCCATGAAAACAACTGCTGGCATTCACCAGAGCAGGGAAAAGCCCTTCAGAACTTGGCTTTAGGAGTCCCATCTCCAAACCCCCTCAGAGAGCCAGCACATACCTCTCCATAACAGCCAGGCACTCCTTTCTCCACGTGAACCGACTGCCTCGCCGTAGTCTGAAGGTCCCAGAGGTAGCTGTGACTGGGGGAGGCGTCTGTCTCCATTCTGGCTCTTCTATTGGGATGGGAGCGGGTCTCATGCTTAGTGTAGCCCCTAAGGACAATAAACACTGTGTTTCCCAGAGGGTTAAAAGTCAGGCCCATCCTCTCACTCCTGCTCGTGAAAAAAAAAAAAAAAGACAGGTGATGAAACCAATCAAAACCATTCAAACTGAAAAAAGATATAAAGTATTATCAAAGACACCCTAAAGATACACAAAGTATCTAGAATTCCTATTTCCCAACCTCCAAGGCAGAAGGAAATCAAGGAGCTGATAGGCACTTAGGAAAATCTGTCCTGTCTTCACCAAGAGGAAAAGGATCACACAGACAGGGTGAGCTGTGCCCCAGCTGGGATTCATGTAGGTTGTGCTGCCACCTGAGCTGTCACAAAGTAGGAAACAGCAGTTTCTATTTAATTACACAGCAGCTTCAGGATGCAAAATGGAAATTTATACCAAAGGTATTTCAGTGTGTCCGAAGAGCTGAGGGAATAACTGAAGCAGCTTCACCAATAGAAACACACCCTGTGGCCTGGGCAAAGGTGGGCTCACGAGTGCCAGGGTGCCTGAAAAAGGCGCTGACAGCAAATTAACATCACAACCTTCCTCTCCTACTCCCCTTCTATGGATGTATTTCTCCTTTCCCTGAGTCTGAGCTGGAAAGCATCAGGCATGAGACAGGATTTGGCAAGATGCCTTCAGGAAAGGCCCCTTTGAAACTTACCCCTGGTCCTTTCCACAAGAGCCTCTCAGCTAATAAATCAAGATAAATCAAGACAACACTGGGAGATCGATCTGTCCTATATCCCCTGGTGAGGATGGGAACCTGGGATAGGACACGAGGACAGAAACCAGGGTATGTTCTGAAGGACAGCTCTGTGCTCAGTGACTTCCCCTGCAGGGAAGAGACAGCTGCTCTAGGGTGCAAAAAATACAAAAAAAAAGAAAAAAAAAGTTGTAAGAAAAGATAAACCACCACCTATATCCCATAAGCATCCTGAGCTCCAGTGGAATTTCTGCACTGAGCCAGACCCAGGAGAAGCAGGAGCCCTGCTCACAGGGCTGGGCACACTCGAGCAGGGCTGTGAAACCCCTCTGGGTGCTCAGGCTCACTCAGAATGGCTGGGATTTAATCATCAAACCACACAGTGTTAGTGCAACCACACTGCTCCTCTAATACACAGAGGAGTGAAAGGGTCAAGGGAACCCAAGAGTTTAACCAATAAACAAATTCCTAGAGCTAAAAAGCAAGAAATGAGCTGTTTAGGCACTTGGCCGTGTTCCTTTTCAGAAATGCACACAGAGTCTTTCCCTCCCTGCCAGGGGCTTGCATCTGTGTTAGGTACTGGAGCCCAAAATAATTTCCAAATGCTCCCCAGGAGGAGTGAGTAGGAAGTGAAGCCCACAATCTCTGCCTTGCACACACAAGGCACGGTGCCTCTCCCTAATTCCCAGCTAACGAGCCTACACAGATTACTCGGTTCCATTGAAACATGAAATATTTCCTATAGTGCCAATTTACTGGGAGGCCATTTCAAGGAGAGCTCCTTATCTAGTCTTTCTGCTACTTGCACAGTTTAGGGGGCTGGGTGGCTATCAAGTTGCCAGGCTTTAAATACACTTCAAAAACTAAAAAAAAAAATTAGAAATTACAATTTTACAAAGAGACAGGGGAGAACAGGAATAGAAATTAGGTTTTCCTGCATTGTGTTAGCAATATACTTTCCCCAGCTGAAGATTTGGTTTCAAAAAGAGAGTACAGGAGTATCAGTGATCCCTCACATCAAGCCAAGAGGTGCAGAATCCTTCTGTTAAATTTGCCTGAGATTTTTCAGACAAAGGTAGAAAAAAAATCTGCATCAAAAGCATAAATTTTCTGCTGCTGCTACATATGTTCACATACTGCATATAATACACTTTTTTTGTTTTAGTAGCCTTCCTAGATCAATTTAGCCATTTCTCTTTTCTATGGGGTAACATCAATATCAGCAGCAGATAAGAGAGGAATATGCTGAGAATTACAAGCAAGTACCCCCACACAGCAAGAGAGGAGGACCTGAATGCATAAAGAGGCCCAAAATGGGCTTGGATGAACGTGTGGAAAATGGGAACATGGGATGGCCTGAGCCCCTGGCAAGCCTGAAGGGGCTGCAGGAGAGCTGGAGAGGGACTTGGGACAAGGGATGGAGGGACAGGACACAGGGAATGGCTGCACACTGCCAGAAGGTAGGAATAGATGGGATATTTAGAAGGAATTGTTGGCTGTGAGGGTGGGGAGGCGCTGGCACAGGGTGCCCAGAGAAGCTGTGGCTGCCCCTGGATCCCTGGAAGTGTTCAAGGCCAGGCTGGGTGGGGCTTGGAGCAACCTGGGAGAACAGAAAGTGTCCCTGCCCATGGTAGGGGGGTGGAATGAGATTACTTCAACCCCAAATTCATCATTTATGACATGCATATTTGATGAGGAACCTATGGAGCTTTTCCTCATCCCCCTCTCTTCACTGAGCTCCCGTTTATTCTGCTGTTCCAACATTCCATCACAACACTCTCGCCACCCAGCTCCACTTCTTTATAACTTAGCAAGTTCCACCCTAGTCACCAGTTCAGATTCTTTTTTTAAACCATTCAAACAGCTTTTAAGGAGAAGTGAAACTTCTCTCCTGAGCAGACAGAGTGGAGAAGACGCACTACAAGGTTTTCAGTGTGTGCATCAAACAGCAAGACACCTCTGAGGGGTGCAGAGGTGAAGCGCCTGGGAAGAGCTCCTTTCACACACAGAAATGAAAGGAGACAGCTCTCACTCCCTGCCAGTGCTCAGCACCTTTTCCTACAGCACTGCCTTCTCTCTGTGAATTTCTTGTGTGACTGAGGATGCTGCTGGCAGGTTTGGGGGAGAGGAGGCAGGAGAGGTGCTCTCCAACTGGAATGCAGCTCTCTCCATGCTCCAAATTCCTCCTGGACAAGGCCTGAATATCCCAGACTCCATCCTGAAGTGAAGGGAGCTGCTCTAAGAGCATCCCAGGCACTCAGTGCTCCCCATCCCATGCACTCCCTGCTCTCCATCCATCCCATGCACTCACTGTTCCCCATCCATCCCATGCACTCCCTGCTCTCCATCCATCCCATGCACTCAGTGCTCTCCATCCCATGCACTCAGTGCTCTCCATCCCATGCACTCCCTGCTCTCCATCCATCCCATGCACTCAGTGCTCTCCATCCCATGCACTCACTGTTCTCCATCCATCCATCCATCCATCCATCCATCCATCCATCCATCCATCCATCCATCCATCCATCCATCCCATGCACTCACTGCTCCCATCCCATGCACTCACTGCTCTCCATCCATCCATCCATCCATCCATCCATCCATCCATCCATCCATCCATCCATCCATCCCATGCACTCACTGCTCCCCATCCATCCATCCATCCATCCATCCATCCATCCATCCATCCATCCATCCATCCATCCATTCATCCCATGCACTCCCGGCTCTCCATCCCATGCACTCTCTGCTCTCCATCCCATGCACTCACTGCTATCCATCCATCCATCCATCCATCCATCCATCCATCCATCCATCCATCCCATGCACTCACTGCTCCCCATCCATCCATCCATCCATCCATCCATCCATCCATCCATCCATCCATCCATCCATCCATCCCATGCACTCCCGGCTCTCCATCCCATGCACTCTCTGCTCTCCATCCCATGCCCTCACTGCTCTGGTGTCTCCCAGCCACAAGAAACCATTTCCTGGCAAGTTTTCATTTGCAGCAAGTACCTGCTGTACATTATCCTGATAAGAACAGATGCCTCACTGTATTTTTAGCCAGGCTGAGCCCAGGTCACACAATAAACACCTCTTGGTCAGAGTGAGCCACGCTGGATTGAAATCAGCAGCAGCACAGGGTTCCCTTGCAGAGCCCAGGGTGGGGAGAAGGAGCAGGGCAGGGACTGTTTGCTCTGCAGCTCTGTGGAACAGCACATCACCAACCATCCCTTCCCAGTGCAAACCTTGTGGGACAGCCCCTGATTTTGGGTTGGCTCTTCTTTCACAACTAAACAAGAACCAATGAAAATAACAGAAGAGATGCCGCATCCTGATAATAACTCCCTTTTGTTTTCCCTTTTGTTCAAGGAAAAAGCACCCATGCTTCTCTCCAAGGTGACCACAGCTGCCTTCCTATTAGAGAAGAGTGGCAGAAATAAATGCCCAGCCTAAATGGAAGCAGTCTGCATCCATCTGTAACTTTAACACATCATTTTGAGGTGCCACCTTCAGTTTGCACTACACAGAGGCAAGAGACAAGCTGAAGTTACTCCATCACAAACTTCCCACGCTGCCCAACACCCAGTGCCAGGGAAACTAATCAGGCTAACAACTACCAATCTAGAAAAAAAAAATATTTAAAACCTATGGGCTCTGAAAAAATAGTGAGAACATTGTAGCACTATCAGTTTCTCAAATACATAAAATTTATCTATTGCCAAAATGCTCTCAGTCCTCCACAAAACACAGGACAGACAAGTGGTGCCTGTGTGAAAAAAAAAAGCTCCATCTAAATGAAAAGCATCCCTATTAATTGGAATGAAGACCTTTTAAACATCAGCATTTAGCATTTACTTCTTCCCTCCAACAAAAAAAACAATGCCTTTCACCCTAACTGGCAACTCCTTCCAGAAAAATTTACAATCAGTAGCAGGCTGGAATTGACAGCGTTGCCATTAACTCTGACATCACTCCTACCAAGAAAACATTGATTAAGACATTTTTTTGAACAAGATTATTGCATACAGTGGGACAAGTGGGTGTTTTTCTCCTGTTCCGTGAGACTCCAAGTCTCCTTTGCAACATTCCAGTCTGGTGCTGTCTGAACACCCACCACACCAAGGACAGGAGAAATGCAGAAACTGCCCATGCAAACCAGCAGTCAAACCAAGGCAAATAACAAACAGCACATTCAAGAGCTCAAAGCCAGCTGGAAAAGAATGGAAGGGATGGAATTGCTGAGTCTTGTCCATATAGGATCAGTATCTGAACAGCAGCAATGCCCCAAAACTGCCCTAAGGCTCCCCAGCACCAAATCCTTTGATTGGTAGATGCAGCATTGCCTGTGGATGATTTAAAGAACATTAAAAAAAAAAAAAAAAGGGAAATAAATCTCTTTTGATATATTTGTAAGTCATAATTTGCTTATATAAACACAGTAAAAGACAGGTCCTGCTGTGAGGAGCTGAAGGCAAGGCAGGGGTGTCACCCACAGGAAAAAAATCTCAACTGTACCCAGGAGATGGGAAAGGGAGATAAAAGGTGAATTCTACAAGTTGCACAGCAAAACTTGCACAGCCAAGGGAAAATCTGCCAAGAGATCTCCAGTTCTTTCCCAAACTATTCTCCCTTCACAGTTTAGAAATTGATTACATCTGCTGTCCCTAGTCCTGCAAAACTGTTTCAGTTTTAGGTTTTCTTTCCATTACTACACAAATTCAGCCCAAAAATGGATTTACTCTGAATATCCAGTTTTTCAAGGTCAGGAATTACAGAAATTGGGGAACCAATAGTTCCCAAAAGCCTCACTTTGCCCTCAGATAACTCAAACCTGCAGGTCCCTCTGCACACAGACCTGACTTTCCCTCAAAGGACTGAGATTCCCCTCCCAGCAGCTGGAACTGGGAAAGATGGGATGTATGAGAACAAAAAGCCACCTCTTAGTAAGTTAGCAACTAGACAAAAAACCACGGCAGTCATTTCATCCCCCAAGTTTCTTCCAAAGAGGACAATCTTTCACACCCTACAGAGAGTGTGGTGATGACATCATTTTTTGGGAAATGATTTCCTCATTTTCGGGCTCTAAGGAGGACACCAAACCCATTACTCTCTCTACTAATCACAGGATACTCTGAGTAGCAGCCAAAACTTCAGCTCCAGATTGGTTTTGTAACAGTGATTTACATCCAGGATTCTCTGGACAAGGTTGGTACCTTCCTTTACACCCTTGTTCATATCCCTGCTAATTATTCTTGGCTACCTGGGCTGACCTGCAATATAATAGATGGCAATAACTCAAAGCAGTGGATTATCCTACAATGAATAAATAAATACAATCCCATTTTCCTCAGGTATATTTTCCCAACAGCAAGAGGAAAACTGAAGGTTCCTCCCTCTGCCTCAGCCTCTAAAATGAAACCAAGTGCTGTCTGGTTCTAAAAGGAATTTAAGTGCATCCAAATAGTCCCTGGGCTTAGGCAGAGGAAACAATTTGCCTTTTACACTCCTTGAAAATACTGTTTAAGATCTCTTATTGGGGAAAAGGCTACACTCAAACAACCACTCTTCAAGGAGTTTCTCCATGTCTAAAGCAAAGCAGAGTTAAAGTTGATTCATTTCAATTTCAGCCATAACCTTCGGTGTGGGAAGTTTTCCTTCCTTAGACACCTCTCAAGAGCAAAAGGACAAAGATGATGTGAACTCATGGATATGGGGAAAAAAAGAAGGTAAAGAGGAAGAAGTAAAGATTTTAGAGCTAAGTTGAACAAGGGTTCAGTTATTAGCACAAAATACTATTTCCTAAACAGCTTCGTGTGATACTGCAAATAAAGGATGCACGGCTGGGAAAAATCCACACAACAGGTTTCATCTGGAGAGGGTTTTGGTGGTTTTTACACCTTCCAGAAACTCTCAAGTTTTCTCCACTACTTTGGAGGCAACACCTTTCATCACAGGGAAATGTCAGGGAGTTATTTTGTAGGGTAAAACCTCAGCCTTCCCAAGCAGCTGGTACTGGGTGGTTGTACCCAGGAATTCTGCGGATCCTCACTATCACAATTCCAACCAGTGATACTGGTGCAAAAATCAAGGCTTCTTGGCACTTTTACTCTTTAAAACAACTTTAAGAAAAAGAAGCATCAACATGCTTAACAGAAAAACCAGGCTTAGCTGTCCCTCTGAACCCACCCAACTTAAATCTGAATTATTCTCAGGCCAACTGTCAGCTGGAGCCTCTTGATTTTCAGTTTACACACAAAGCACAAGTTTTGAGGCTCTGATTCCCCTGGAATTTATCTTAATAGAATTCTGGATATTGAAGCCAAGTTCACATTAGAGAGCTGAGTTTTAAATTCCTTAAAACAATTACACAGTTAATTTAATCAAGCCAATGTTTAAAGGAAATTAAACATAAATATTTTGATCTTTACAATAAAACTGTTAAAAGGGAAAAATAAGAACTGTGGTCAAACAAAATCTATGGAGAAGAACAATACAAGGAAATTAACTCAACTGTGATTTTGAAGATTGCTGGTTAGTTAAAGATAATGAGGAGCTTTACTTCTCTTTTTGTATTCAAGATCTATTTTGAGATTTGGAGAAGCAGGTGGGATTTGAAATACACATCGCCAGTTTATCTCTGTAGCTATCAACATCCCATCCATGAGCTCAAGATCCAACCCAAAACCCTCTGAAGATCCTCTCTGACAAAGTGTGTGGGGTTTTTTGCTGCAACTTTGTATTATGCAGCCATTATGAATGGTTTCTATTTGTTCATTCTGAAGAGCCTCGGATTCTATTTCACATTAACTGACTACAACTTCACTGCTGCTGCTGATTCCCAGATTTAGTGAGTGGTGGGAGGGCAGGGCAGGTATCTGTGGCTGAGGAGCTGGACAGACAGCTCTGGATGAGGCAGCTCTGCATCATTTGTTGCAAAGCAAAAAGCAGATTTCTTCCCAAAGAAATGGGAAAAAAAATTAACCTGGTCAGAGGGAGAACCTCTGGAGTACCCCAGACCAAGAAGTGAATTATCAGTGCTAATAAACAAAAGGCTTCCATTCTGTAAATAAACAGCAGGAGATGTTCAGGCTGCATTTGTTTACCAGGATTTGTCTTCTCAAGCTGGTACCATCTGTAAAATGCCCTTTTCTTCTGTTCACTCAGGTCCGACCCCTGCTGCAACAGCCAATGGGAGATCCGGCTCTGACTGATACCTGTGAGAAACCAGAACAGAACAAAAAAAGAGAGAAAGAGAAAATTTCTTCTTTACCAAACATTTTAAGTGGTTTATCTACTGATAAAAGATGGTGTCTTACAAAGTCCAGTAACTTGGGGTGCTTCAATCCCAGAAAAAGCAGAGTTGAAGCTTCCCTGCTCTGTCCCAAACTGCCTGAATTTCTCCCTGGGGTTTTTTCAACCTCACTCAAGGAACACCCTGGAATCTGCATAATCAGCCTCAAAGCAAAGTGGGGAAAAGCTGGGAAGCCAAAGCTATCATAGACTTGAACTGTCCACACCTTCTCTGATTCTGTGAAATGGGAACAAGTCCCTTCCCCACTATTACATATAAATAATGATTGTTAGGAAATCCTTATCATTCAGTGCTTGAATAAGAAGAGAGATAAACACAGAAAACAGTTTATGTGATATAGATCACATCAGCCCAGAAATGGAACAAACCAACTGTCAGCATCTGTAACAACCCAGAAAACAACCCAGAAAGAGCAGATGTCTGTCAGCAAAGCAGGAGCCAAGCTCAAGGTACCCAGGCATGATCAGGGACAAAACACGGCTGCTTTTAAAGCAAGAGTTCTAAGGAAACTGTAAGAAGGAGGAAAAAATTCCTAGAAGTTAATACAGTTATTTGCAAAGCAGGGAATGAAGGATCAATGCAGGAAGGGCAAAAAATGATAAATAAAACAAGAGGTTTAGAAGTGCATGAAGAGGTCAGCAATAGGTTCACCTGAAAATGTAAAAAATGCAGAGTTTGCTGAGTAACTGAAGCACTACTTCAGAACTCCCTGTGCTTTCCACAAGGCCCTTCAGCTATCAGAACAGGTTAACAACATCCAAACTCTCCTGAGAAGTGAAGTTTTAGGAGGTGCTCCAAGTACCAATATACTGCCAACACCACCTGTGCCACCACCTGCTTGGTGATATCACCCGGGCAGGTAGAGGCTGGTTTGCACACAGAACCCAAAGTACCTCCCCCCTCTAGAGATGCATCAAGGTTTTATAAGCTCTCATCATCATATTTAACTCATGAAAAACAGCCCCCTGTAGTTTAACCACTTCTAAAGTGAGGGTTTATTATGCTTTTTTTGGTGTGTTGAAGGTTGTTAACTTCAGAATGTCTCAACTTGACTCTCAGGCATCATATTCAGGTGGGTTTACACCAACCAGATTTTTAGCATCACTGGGTTTGTGCTCTTAATTGCTCTTCCTCAAACAGAATTCTGGAGGCCATGAAGTTTTAATTGTCCTGGGGGAAGGGATGGGTGTGTTTTGTTTCAGATACAGCAGAGCTGTGCCCACAAAACAGATCCTGATTTTCCCAGACCCCACTCCCAGAGACTGCCTTGCCCTGACAGAGCTCAGAAACAGCTAGGGCAGCCAAGAAGAGCTGCCTACCCCCAGGGCCCACAGTGGGATCTAAAACTGAGTTTATACTACTGAGGAAGTGGAATTATTCACCCAAACACAGCCCTCAGACCCTGCCAAGTTTACATCAAGTAACTGTGGAAGCACACAAGTTAATAGCAGAAGAAGGCAGTGTAAGTTGATAAGACTCCCTGGCCCAAAAGAAGGCTCCAGCCTAGCTGAAATCCTGCCATGTCCATGCCTGATCACCACTGCAAAGTCCAAGGTCTGAAAATGTGCAGCTCTTGGCCTATTATGATTTATAAAAGCCATTTCTTGTCCTGGGCTGTGGGACACAAAGGTTTGTGTCACTGCTTTTGGCTGCCCTGCTCCCATTAATTACTCACTGGGTAACAGCTCCAGTCATTTACTTGTTGTTTACTACAGTCCACTTACACTCATTGCAGTGAATTAGTGTGTGTTGAGTGTCTGGATAACAACCTAAGATACAAACACAAAGCACTGGTAGATAAAAAATTATAAATAGAGATTAAATGTCTGCCATGAGTGGAAAGTCTGAATCGTGCTCAAGAGGCTGCCTGACACTGTCACACGTGGCACAGATGTCACCACTCCAGACAATGTGCTCAAGGGCAAGGCACAGCAGCAGCAGGAGCCAAAAAACTCAAGCTGGGTCTTGCCATGTCCATTTTCATGGAATCACAGAAAAATATGAGTTGGAAAGACCTTTAAAGGTCATCTGGTCCAACACCCCCTGCAATGAGCTGGGACATCAACTGGATCACGTTGTTCAGAGCCCTGTCCAACCTGACCTTGAATCTTTCCAGGGATGGCGCAGACACCACTTTCCTGACCAACCTGTGCCACCTTCATTGTAAAAAGCTGCTTTCCACAAATTCTGCACTGTCCCAATGTCCTGAGCTGCATCAAAGTTCTCCCAAACAGAGCTGAATCTGAGCTGGGATCCTTTTGTGGCTGTCACTTACCCACAGCAGCCGAGCCTGTGACCTACTGCAGGTCCTCACAGCTTAAAAAGCTGCTTCTGTAAAATGTTTAAAGGCATAAAATTTATCTGTACTCAGCAAGGTCGAGGCCCCAAAAGTATCCCAACAGCTTGACCAACCCAAGTCACATTCCAAGTCTTTCAGAAGAATTCATCCAGGATCTGCCAGATCCCAGGGCTGTGGGATCCAAACCCATCCTTAACTCCTTTCATTGTAAAAAACCAAATCCCCCAAGCTGTCATGTCAGAATTTCTTGCATCTCAAGTGGGTTTCACACAGCTGACTCACAGGACAGTGACCATCAGGACCCTCCTGTCACACTGTCTCTAATCACACTCTGCTTTAGGGAATTGCACTGGCAGGAGAAAAGAAATCATCCTGCTGCCAGAAACAATTGATGAAATAACTTTTCTGGAGTACTTATATTGATGAAAAAACTTTCTCTAGAGTATTTATATTGATGAAATAACTTCTCTGGAGTACTGAAAATCCAGCTGTGCTGAGGAAATTCACTCTCCAAGTGAAGCAGGGACCTCAAGGAGGGCTGTGGTGCTCTGGGCTCAGCAGGGCCAGGAACACACCTGGTTAAGGACACCAGCAGTTTTCTCACAGAAAACACTGCAGGAATGTGGTATCCACAAAGGATTATTGCAGCTCAGATGCTGACTGCTTGTGTCACACTCACTCCTTCCCACAGCAGATAAACAAACCAGTCTGTGCTCATTCTCCTGGCCAGCCCAGCTGTCTCCTATACAACTGATTAGGGGAGAGTTTCCCCTTCAAATATATAAAATAAATGGCAAAATACATCATCAAGAGAAGGCCACTCTTATGTGCAGCTCAAATCTGCTCACGACCCTCAACTCTGCTATTCATCAAGTCTTTGGGAACTGGTTTTCACCTTCACTGATAGATCTGTTCAGCAGCTCTGCTTTGCATTTCTTTCATGTTTCTTTCAGGAGAGGTTTTCAGAAGCACCTGGAATACGTCAGAACTGGAGAAGAAAGTTAACTGACTGTGTTTTAATTCTTCACTTTGTAAGCAAGTCCCAGATTCAGAGAACAAGTGCTTGCAAAGGACATCTATCAATTTAGGAGATTAGCACAGCTTGTTTACAGAAAACCTGCAAAGATCAAAATCATAACAAACAAATCTCTGTTGTCAGGAGAATTAAAAAAAAAACCAGGAAGGAAAATGTTTCTCAAAATGCAGCTTCATGCCATTTGAGATGATCAATAATTCAGGAATTTTCTGAATTCTCTTCAGAGGGGAACTAGTTAAGTTTCCCTGTGTATTGGCATTTGCTCAGCATCCCTGTGTGTGGGTTCCAAACCTGTGGGGATTTTATTTGTTCCAGCAGTGCTCCAAGGCTGCCCTCCACTGCACGTGTGTTTAGCATAATCTAAAGCCAAGTCTTGGAGATCTCCTATCAATTAAGACAGAGACAGGAGGACAGGGATGGGTTGTACAAGCAGAGTAATTGGGAAGGGTACCAGAACTGCACCCTGGAAAGCTCTCTTGTTACTTAAAAACAACCCAAAAAATGACTTCTGTATTTTACTGTTGATGGTTTTGTTTTTTTTTTTTTTTTTTTAATGGTAGCTTGGTTTAAATATTTTTAAGAACTGAAAAAACTGAATTGAAATTTCTGCTTTGTAACTTCAGGAAAATAAGGGTGTTTTTTTTATTCCTTCCCTCTCTATGCGTAAAAAACAGGGAAGGTAATATTTCCAAACCTTGCAGAGGCCTCATCCATCAAACCACTTCAGCCCATCTGCAGAGGGCTCATCCCTGTGCTCTCCTCCCTCTCTCCTTTACTGTAGAACAGAAAGACATCAGCTCCTGAAAATATTTCCCCACCCTCCATCTAACTTTGGAAGCTCAGACAGCATCTCTGAGAGAAGTTTACATTTCTCTCTCCATCCTCTGCCTCCTCACCATAACCTGGTGCCCAAGTACAATTTTTGTGGCAATTTCAGCAAATTCCACACAACTTATTTCAAAATAAATTTGATAAATTTTGGCAGCTCACCTGCTCCACGTGGGGCTGAACCCCCAGCCCTGAGCAGACTGCAGTGATGTTAAAGGAGCTCCAAACACCAGGAGAGGAAATTCCGCAGGAACTATTATTAGCTCCTGTTTATACTGTCATTTTTCTTATCAGTAGGAGATTATTTATACAGAGCCCAACCCAAGTGCTTCTTGTTTATCTTATTACAGACACCATTAAAAAAGTTTCTATAAAAAGCAGCTCCTGTTTTTAGGACCAGCACTAGTAAGTGTTATGCTAAGTTTTTGCTGCTTATCAATCATTCTTTATTTTCAAGTCACTTTTTAATACCCTGTTACTATTTTCCAACCTGCCCTGTCCTCTCCATACACCAGGCAGCCCTGTAGAACGTCTTCCAGGTTTAATTTTTCCTGTCACATTCATTATCTAAGTGACTTTTAGAGTTTCTGGTAATTTTATAAGGATTAAGACAGCCTCAACATTTTTCTATTGCAACAGCTGACTTTAACCCTCAGCTCTGTGTTCCTCTCTCCTGCATCCTACCTCTCCATCACTTGCTTACAACAGGAAAAACAAGAGGAAAAGATGTTTACTGATGCAGAACTGCTCTATAGGGCTATGGATTCTGTAAGTGCTCTGCAAGGTTAGAATTAAGATGGGAATAAGGAGAAATGTGTTCCTGAATTAAAGTGTAGTTTGAAGAATTAGCAAAATTAGGCAAAAAGGAGGTTTTGAGGGGTCACAGCTGCAGCAGAGGTTTCTGCACCAAGGACAGAACATGGCAAGTTACAGAATGGGGATAAATAAGGTCATAAGAACAGAGGAAACAGAGAATTGGTGGAGGTTGTAAGGAAAAGTTGCCAGCAGAGGTAGCAGAGCCAAGCCACTCTCCTGGACAGAACCAGCCATAAATTTTTCATTTCTTTTTTGCCTCTTCCCAGAGCAGAAGGGAGGAAGACTAAAAGCCAATTTTTCTATTTTGCTCTTGTACAACTAACTTTTTACAGAAAATCTTTATCAGTAAGACAGAGGCTGTAAATCCTGAGCTGATGCCATTTGGGATCACACACTCTGCAAAGCCTCTGCCTATACAAACTGGATTTTTACTGAACCAGAAGCAGTTTCCAGACATTCCTTGGGAGTCTCTTCCCCAGCTGAAAGGGATGTTGGAGGCATTGAAGAATATTCCAAATCATCCAGCACTCATCAGGCAGAGACAGCTCTGAAGGGACAGCCCTGGGATGCTCTGCCCCGGATCTCTGTCCTGAGCTATTTCAGTCACTCCTCACCACTCCCTGCTCTGGAGAGGAAGCTGATGTTCCTGCCTGCTAGAGCTGAGCACACTCTTTAATCTGCTTTTTCCAAACATCTCTTTGAGATTTGCCATTTCCCTCAGATAAGCCATTACTATGTACTTAGGGGTGGCACATAAGTGCTACGCATCTGCTTACACAAGGCTGGGGGTTGATTTAAAATGAATCAGCTCCCACCCAGCCCAGGGAGGATGACTGGGATGCAAAGATGTACTGGTTTCCCATGGATTTGGCTCAAAAACAAGATGATAACACAGTGCCTTCAGCTCAGCCCTCATTCTGCCCCACTGACACCCTGCAGTATTTCTCTGGTCTCTCTGTGAGCACACTGTGGGTTGGGTGGGAAGGGTGTGAAATTCAGGCAGCCACGTCTCAAGGGGATGGTTTGGTGTCATTTACTCACAGGAGGAATAAAGAGAGCTCACAAAAGCTAAATGCCAACTGAATGCCCACTGAAACCCAAGAGAACAGGCTCGGGGTGGAAGGAGGGAAAGGATCAAGTGTGAAGAGATTGGTCTTGCCTTTCCTCCAGCTTCCTGCAGGGCATCAAACACATGCACCAATTAATCAGTTAATTATATTTAGATTCATTCCTTTCTTTGACACAGACTTGGATCTGGTGTGGTGATTCTGATTCAATGACCCCACAACTGGCCAAAAAAACCCCAAACACTGGCTCCCTTTGGAAATACTCCTTTTGTGCAATTTTCCCCTCTTTGCACAACTTCTCTTGCAGGGGAAGCCAGCCTGACTTGCTGGGTGCTATACAGAGGTTAATTCAGGCAAGGAATGAACAAAAGCAGAAGAGGGACCCACTAACTACCAAAATTTTAGAGTTCATGTACAATTTAAGCAACTCAACTTATACATTAATTTTTGAAGTATTTGTGCTAACATCTGGTAAGGCCAAAAACATCCCTTACATTTACACAAATTGGTAATCTCAGGATTTTCAGGATGAACCTGAGACCAGGGAAGGACAAGTCCTTTTTCCCAGGATCACAGAGGAGTTGGAGATATGGAAAGAATTCCTGGCTCTGTGGCTCAAGCACCAGTTTGTGCTTGCCCACATCAACTGCTGCCATGTCTGCAAACCCACGGCTCCCAGACAGTTGGATTCCTATCACAATTCAAATCCTGGAAATATCATAAAATAACAACTTTCCTCCTGCTGCTTTGGCATTCCCAGACATCTAGGAACCTTAAAAATTATCTATTTCAAGATTTTTATCCAAGCTTGGGTTAAAAAGTTAACAAATCTTAGAGGTGTAACAGGGGATTGAGCTTCCTGAATTTTATCATCAAGTCTTCATCCTAAAGGAAGGGCTGGAGTGAATCCCAGGCAGGGAATGGAGCTGGGGAAGGGGCTGGAGCACCAGGAGGGGCTGAGGGAGCTGGGAAAGGGGCTCAGACTGGAGAAAAGGCGGCTCAGGGGGGGCCTTGTGGCTCTGCACAGCTCCCTGAAAGAGAACAAGGGACAGGATGAGAGGGAACAACCTCAGGCTGCGCCAGGGCAGGTTCAGGTTGGATATTGGGAACAATTCCTGCCTGCAAAGGGCTCTCCAGCCCTGGCACAGCTGCCCAGGGCAGTGCTGGAGTCCCCATCCCTGCAGGGATTTAAATCCCTGTGGATGTGGCACTTGGGGACACGGATCAGTGGTGGCCTTGGCAGTGCTGGGGGAGTGATCAGACCCAATGGTCTCAGAGGGCTTTTCCAACCAAAATGATTTTGAGGGGAAACAACAACACCTCACCCCAGGGAGGAGCAACAGGACTTTGCAACCCTCTCTGGAAAGCTCTGGGAACACACCCAGGGAAGAAGTGGCACCACTGCAGTGAGTTCACCTGTCTGGATGTGAGAGAGAAGGCTCAGGGCACCCAGAACTGCTGCTCCTCCAGGTAAAACCTGAGCTGGTCTGGTCATCCCTCAACCTCCCTTTGGATTTTCATTGATGGTGACTCAAATGATGGATAAAACTTCCAACTCTCATCCTCCAACTCCTGGCTGCAGTGGTAGCAGCTATAGCTGTGTCTCCTGACTATTCATATACTTTTTAATATATAAATACACATTTATCTCTCTCTCTCCATACCCAGAGACGCAGATATGTATCTATTTGCCGCACTCAACAACAATTTAAGAATTAAGGAAAACCGTTTTCATTTTAAGATAAGAACTTCAGGCTTTATTATAATGCTGTAAAATAAAATCTGCCAGCACAAGCCACAGGAAAAAAAAAAGAAAAAAAAAAAAAGTGATTCACTGGGGAAGTTCCATGATGTGCAGGACAATGGGTCTTAAATCAAAGGCATACATTATCATGACTAAGCTGACAGATCTGCACTGCAATGCAGAAAGCCAAGTGATATTCCAACATCTGCACCGTGCTCAGACAGGCAGCTCAGACACAGAGATTCCCAAAATGAGGAAAGGACTCCCCTCCCCAGGCTCTTACCTGTTACCTGTGCAACAACTGCTTGGGAAATTCTCCGGTTGGCGAGGAAGGCTTTGATTTCCTCCTTTATCACACTGCTGTCCCTCCTACCAAAACAAAACAACAACAGGACACACAAAAAGAGGGACAGACCAAAGTGCACCGGCAAGATGCAAAATGTCTTTATTTCCTTTATTTAGGGGGCAAGGAGTGGGGAAGGCTGGCATTAAAACAGCCCAAGTGCCTCAGTGCTGGACACTTCTTTTAACAAGTGTCACGTTTGATCAAAGAACCACAGCAGGAGAATGGATGACTCATGTCCCATATAATTCATATTAGGTGCAGCACTGCCATATGGAATGTACAAAGTTTCATTACACAGGGATGAATAAATCTCTCATACCAGCATAAAAACCTCACTCGTAAAAATGAGGCAGAAAAATAAAAAATAAAGGATAGCAGGGGCTGCATGGTTAGTTGCCCAAATGAATATGCACAGACCAACCTCCTCCAGCATCCCAAGGAAAAGATTCAAAATTTTGGAGCCTCTGTCCTCACACCCTCCTTTAGTCCCCTACTTAGTCCAGAGCTTGCACTGAATGAACTGAGGTCTTTGTATCATTTTTACAAGGTCTGCACAGGTAGTTCAGAAGGGGCTAAAACTGTGGTAAAAGCAAATAAATTGCAGCTGCACAAGTACTGTGATACACAGCAAATTTCATTTGCAATAAACTCATACTTTGCCCCTCCTCTTCCTCTCTCCCTTCCTGAGAAGGGCAGACAATTAAAACAACCTTTATTAGGCCTTATGAGACATTTCCCTTCCCTTTCTCCCCTCCTGCCCCAGCTGCATTGAAGGCAGACTCAACCTTGCAAACGTAAATGCAAAATGAACGCTGTGCTGTGGGCTCGTTTTTATTTCTGTACCCAACACTCATCATCCATATGCCTGCAAACACAAGCAATTTCAGTTTAAATAAGCACTAAAAGCATTACCTGAGACTCACTGCACAGGAACCCAAACCTCAGCCATGGGAACTTGGCACTCTGCTGCACTCACCCCCTTCCTGCACAATTCCATCATCCTGCAGCCGACAGCAAATGAGGTTGATCGGCTTTTCTTACTGCTCTTCTCTAATCCTCTCCCCCAAAAGCCACATCCTTCCCTGAAATTTCCAAACTACTTCCAACACATTTCTATTCTGGAGCTTATGGACTCCAGTCCTCCCACAGGTACTTCAGGAATGGAGCAGTTTTTGGGGGAAAAAAGAAAAAAATTCCAGCATTATGACCAAAATTGTTTGGAGACATTTGGCCTTTCCTCTTATTTCTTTGTGCTCTCAAAGCCCACTGACTGACTTTCATCCTCAGGAGTATAATCCCCTCCTTTCATCTTTGCCATAATGCTGAAAAGAAAGCTGCTAAAAGTAAAGGAAGGTCAGCCCTGAAAAAAAACCAACACCCCAATGGCTGTCAGAGAAAACTTCTGCTTCTTCTTTATTATTTGCATTTTCCTGCATCCTTCTGCAAATCCCTGCCACAAACTATAAACAAACAGCATGCATCCTCTCCAGATCCCACTGGATATCCAAGCTGGATTCCCTACTCTCCCTCTATATGGAAGGAATTACAATGGGTGTGAAATAGTGGAGAAGGAGTCGTGTGAATTGATATTTGATCAGAATCCTGAATAAAAGTAAAAGAGTGCTCTAACATCAATCCCAACTTTTGGTACAGCACTGGAAAAATGATTTCAACAGTCAGACTGTGGGACTGGGGCTGCCTCCACAAGGCAGGTGAGAGGTTCTGGGATGGTGACCCCTGGAGCCCTGGCAGGAACAACTGCCTGGAGCAGCTCCTGCTCTCCTGATCATCATCAAATCCTCATGGAATGGTGTGGGTTGGAAGAGACATTTCAGGCCATTTAGTCCAAACCTACTGTGATAAGCAGGGGTATCTTCAACTAGATCAAGTCACTTAGAGCCCTGTCCCACCTGACCTTGAATATTTCCTGGGATGAGACACCCACTATCTCCTTGGACAACTTGTGCCAGCATTTTACCACCCTATCTGAGCAATCTTCCAACACACCCACTCCAGCTGAGTGAGAGGCTCTGGGATGGTGACCATTGGAGCACTGGCAGGAACAACTGCCTGGAGCAACTGTCTGATGCTCTCCTGATCATCATCATCATCATTATCATCATCAAATCCTCGTGGAACGATGTGGGTTAGAAGAGACACTTCAGGCCATTTAGTCCAAACCTACTGTGATAAGCAGTGGTATCTTCAACTAGATCAAGTCGCTTAGACTTGATCTTTAACTATCAAGCCCTGTCCCACCTGACCTTGAATATTTCCTGAGATGACACACCCGCCACCTCCTTGGACAACCCGTGCCAGCATTTTACCACTCCTGCTGAGTCACTTCTCACCTCCCCACCTTTTACAGAGACCATCACTCACCTCATCAGCTCCTCCACTTTGTCGTCGATGTCCAAGTCCTCCTCGGAAGCCTCGAAGCTGTAGGACCTCTGGGCCAGGCTGTTGGCCAGCGGGTAGCGGGTGGGCGACATCTTCCCGTTGAAGGCAGACAACCTCTCGTTACTCTCCCTCCCGTTCTGATTCGTAGTGCAAGGCTGTGGGGAGGTGTCGTAACTGTTGCTCGGGGACGGCGACATCCCCGAGTGCTGCGTCTGCGTGGAGGCCGTGGCCGTCGAGGACGACGCCGGCACGTTGTTGGTGCTGTTGCCGTAGGAGCCGCCTCCGTAGCCGGATCTTCTCCCGAATTTGTCGCTGTGCTCTTGGTCCAGACGGTCCAAGGTTTCCAGGGCGTGCAGGATCTCATGCCTGGTCATTCCCGTGCGTCTCAGGCGCTGCAGGAGGTCGATCTGCTCTATGGTGAATCTTGGCTCGTCTGTGTAGTGAGACATGGTTTCCAGCAGGCTGGAAATGAGGGAAAACACAAAATAGTTCAGTTCAATAATTCTATGTGGCAAATGGAAGGTACTTCATAAATTCTGGCAGCTCCAAAATCCACCTCCGCATGGCAGCTCCAAAATCCACCTCCAACCAACCTCAGCAGGACCTGCCATGAATGCCAATCTCACTGCACAGCAGGAGTGCTCCAACACCATTTCAGACCTCTCCTGACACTCCCAACACATACACCAACCCTGTAGTTTGTGCCTTTTTGTGCTCTATGGTGAATCTTGGCTCATCTGTGTAGTGAGACATGGTTTCCAGCAAGCTGGAAATGAGGGAAAACACAAAATACTTCAGTTCAATAATTCCATGTGGCAAATGGAAGGTACTTTATAAATTCTGGCAGCTCCAAAATCCACCTCCAACCAACCTCAGCAGGACACCTGCCATGAATGCCAATCTCACTGCACAGCAGGAGTGCTCCAACACCATTTCAGACCTTTCCTGACATTCCCCACACCTGCACCAACCCTCCAGTTTGTGCCCTTTTGTGCTCTATGGTGAATCTTGGCTTGTCTGTGTAGTGAGACATGGTTTCCAGCAGGCTGGAAATGAGGGAAAACACAAAAGAGTTCAGTTCAATAGTTCTACGTGGCACGTGGAAGGTGCTTTATAAATTCTGGCAGCTCCAAAATGCACCTCCACATGGCAGCTCCAAAATCCACCTCCAACCAACTCAGCTGGACACCTGCCATGAATGCCAATCTCACTACACAGAAGGGTTCATTTTCCTTGGAGTGCTCCAACAGCATTTCAGACCTTTCCTGACATTCCCCACACCTGCACCAACCCTCCAGTTTGTGCCCTTTTGTGCTCTATGGTGAATCTTGGCTTGTCTGTGTAGTGAGACATGGTTTCCAGCAGGCTGGGAATGAGGGAAAATACAAAATACTTCAGTTCAATAGTTCTACGTGGCATGTGAAAGGTACTTTATAAATTCTGGTATAAAACTTTAAGATACACACACACACAGAGCAAAATCCACCTCCAACCAACCTCAGCTGGACACCTGCTATGAATGCCAATCTCACTACACAGCAGAAGGGTTCATTTTCCTTGGAGAGCTCCAACAGCATTACAGACCTCTCCTGACATTCCCCACACCCTGCAGTTTGTGCCCTTTTGTGCCCTATGGTGGTGAATCTTGGCTCATCTGGGGAGCGAGACATGGTTTCCAGCAGGCTGGAAATGAGGGAAAATACAAAATACTTCTGTTCAATATTTCTACATGGAAGGTACTTCATAAATTCTGGTGCAAAACTTTAAGATACCACACAGAGCAAAATCCACCTCCAACCAACCTCAGCTGGACACCTGCCATGAATGCCAATCTCACTATACAGCAGAAGGGCTCATTTTACTTGGAGTGCTCCAACAGCATTTCAGACCCCTCCTGACATTCCCCACACCTGCACCAACTCTGCAGTTCATGCCTTTTTTTTGTTTTTGATAAACCACTGCCACAGAGACTGTGGTTGCTCAGTAATTATGGCTGCAACTTGATCCCAGACAAAATTTTGCCCAGCGTTAAGTACCCATCAGACAGGAATCTCAGATTTCTGTGGTGGCCACAGATCTGAGTTTTTCTGGACAAGTTTTCACCAGTTATGACATGAGATTTATGAATCTCTACTCTTTCAAATCTTAACTACAAAGAGTTCGAGTTGCCCTAACTTTTGTTGCTACCTTGAAAAAAAAAAGAAGATAAAAACACACCCAGCGGAAATTCTAGTGGCCTGTAGGACCCAAGCTGATTTGACTGAAGTTGGATTTCTGAAGTTAGGAACTTTTGAACCTGGAATGTTGTCACAGATTGCCTGCCCTGACAAGGAAAGTGCAGCACATCCAATTACTCCTGAGCTTTCATTTAAAGAAATAAGTCTTCAGCTTTTTCTCCTCAAAAGATTGACTTCTTAGGCAACTTGACCATCCTGGTGGCTCAACAAAATAATTTTTAACTCCTAAACCTCCCAAGGTGCAACAACAATGAATATTATTTGCTGCAAAGCCCAGAAATGGAAATGAAAAAAATCCCAGTATGCTCCCTTAATCGTGCTTCATTCCTAAGTCTCCTGGCTACAGATCCAAATGTCACACAAACAACAAGATCTCCTCCTTCCTTCAGAACTCTAGATCTTGAGAAGAAGGGATGGCAGATGGAGGGCAGGCAGAACTTGGCAAGCAGAATATGGCATTTTCCATCCTTCTCAGGAATCTTCTCGTGAGTCAAGGGTTTATTGCCATTCCTGCAGGAGAGCAGGGTGAAGAGATCGCTCAAACTCCAGGAGACGTGACAGAGCTGATGTACAATCCCTGAGAGCCAGAGCAAATCACAGCTGAGGGAAAGTCAAGGAAGGATTCCAAGGACCCTGTGAAAGCCAGGAAAGGGATGATGGCTGTCAGGCTGAGAGACCTTCCAGGGCTGCCTATTCCTCCCCACACATTTTGAGGATGACTCCTTATGTCCATTTAGAGGACACAGTCTCAAGCTACATCAGGGAAGGTACAGGTTGGATGTTAGGAAGAAATTTTTCACAGAAAGAATAATAAAGTACTGGAATGCTCTTCCCAGGGAGGTGATAGAATCACCATCTCTGGATGTGTTTAAAAAAAGACTGGACATGGCACTTGGTGCTATGCTCTAGTTGAGGTGTTAGGGCATAGGTTGGACTTGATGACCTTAGAGGTCTCTTCCAACCTCATCATTCTGTGATTCTGTGATTTCTGCCCTGGCACACAGAAGTTCCTAACAGGAGTCATGGAATGACTCGAGATCCATAGCTGGAGCTGAAGAACAACACTGAAAACTTGCTTGCTGGAACAGAGCTGAAGCAGAGCTGTAAAGACAAAGATAGGATACACAAATCCCCAAAAATGGTACTTGCAGCCTGGGAAATACAGAAATGAGAAGAAAATCTCATCTTTGCCCTCTGAGCTCCTTGCATTGTTCTGTGGGAGAAGGAAGCAGGAGGACAATGCAAGGGGATGACTCCCATCCAAGAAAATGCCTGTGTGAGAAGACAGACGTTCCACATCCACATCAGCGCTTCAGCCCAACGGGAATGTGCTGTCCTCTGGAAAACTGATTACTGGAAACGTCCAGGCCATTTAAAATTTTCCAAGACAAGCACCCAGACTCTGTTGAACCACAGGAGGGCATGGCAGGCAATGCAGCAGTCGAGCTGCAACTGACTGGAATTGTAACAACCACAATTTGGAAGCGGCATCCCAGGCTGAGACCTTCGGAGCCTGGCGGGGAGCGTTTGGAACCAGACGTTGTGTTCCAGGTTTGGCCTCTGGGGGAGGAAGGGCTGCTCCATCCTCCTCTCCCAGCTTTGGGGAAGTGTGACAAGGATTTTACTGACTCATCACAGCCAGCTCTGAGCAGCACCATTTTCAAGCAGAAAAATCTCTTTAAACACCTGGCCTTGAGGTGGTTTTCACTGGGTATGCCAGCTCACCCTTCCTCAGGAAAACACCTGGTTTGGGATTCTTACCAGTGTTTCTGTCGTCACCATTTCCCAGATCATTTATCTGTCAATACCAAGTTTCATGTGCTCAGGTTCTGTGTTTGAACTGGAGAATTTAATGAGCCAGAGCCTCCAACCAGAATTACCTCCACTCAAAATTCCTACTTTACAGACTCTTCAACATTTAATACTAAAGTATACTTTAAATTATTTAATCATCCATTTATCACAGACACAGAAACCCAGAACTTTTGTCCTTGTAGCCCATGAACTAAAAATCTCCCATCTGACAAAAACAAGACTTTCCAGATGGCTTCAAGAATGTCAAGCAACACAGAATCATGGAATTACAGAATGGTAATTGAAAGGGGCTGTAAAATCATTTAGTTCCACCTTCCACTATCCCAGGTTGCTCCAAGCCCCATCCAGCCTGGCCTTGGACATTTCCAAGGATGGAGCAGCCACAAATTCTCTGGGCACCCTGTGCCAGGGCCTCACCACCTTCTGCAGCAGTTGGTGGCCACGGCCAGCGATTCTCTCTGAAATTTGGGTGTCATTCCTAATTTGTCTAAAGCGCCAGGGCTCAGCTCCTGGATCTGGGTGCCCAGGCCAAATTAATCTCCTTTAGTGAATTACACACAATGATTTGGTGAATCCTAAGTGTCCTTTAGTGAATTCCAGCTAATGAAGTGCAGAGTTCTCAGATGCAGGGGCAGGGGTTGACCTCTTGTTGCTCGTGGCCATATGAGGGAAGAGCTCCAGCCTCAATTCCTCAATTTGTCCTTCTTTGACACAGCTGAGCTTGTGCAGGAATTTCAGTTCACAGGGAGGCAAAGGCTGCTGGGCAAGGCCACCCTCTGCCCCAGGAATAAAGATATTAAATGATTTCCAACTTGTGTTCTGGAGTCCTGTTCATCAATGGACTTTAAAGCCTTGCAGAAACAAATGTAAGAGCAGCAAACCTAATTAACTCCATGATACTGTGTTTAACCACTGGAAAAATGTGGACAACTTGAAAAAAAAAAAACCAAACTAAAATCAATTTTCTGCTTGTCTGTCCATGCAAAGAATTATCCAACCCTCCAAAATTTTTAAGGCAACTTCTGGGTAATTTTTAAGAGGTAAGAACACTGAAATTAGAATATCTCCCTGCTGGTCTCACTGATGTGATAGAGAGATGCCCAAGTGCCTTGTTTATATTTGCACACTCAGCAAATACTGCACTGACACATCTCATTGGTCTTCTTGATCTGGAACTCCTGTTCCCATCTTCATGTGCTTTTCTGCACAGCCATGAGATCTAGAAATAATGCTCCTGAGGGACTTTCATGATTGAAAACAGCTGCAGGAACTTGGAATTTTCCATTAAAACCCCAAAACAAATATTGCAAAATGTGGTATTATTGAACATGTTCCAACACTGCCAACTATCCACAACTTTTTAATGAATAACTACAGCAAGCATTATTTCAAACTGTTACTCGAGCAGGGCTTTGGTAATTTTCCCTTTTTAAAATATTTTAATAAACTTATCCTGTTTAAAGATCAATTTACAAAGCAGTTAATTAAATCAACCATTTTAGAATCACCCTAATTTCATTCACCTCATTAACGAGTGAATATTCTCCACCACTTCATCCCCCCCCCCACACTGCAGTAAGAGCCTCTTATCCTCCTGCACTCCTCTGGCTACCTGTAATTCAATTTATTTCCCCCTCTTTTTCCTTGTGAAATACAATCAACTGCAAAAGTAGCAAGGAATAAAATAAGATAGAGACAAGCAGAATGATTGGGGGGTATAGGAGAAAATCAAGATGGAAAATACTTTTCCTGAGAACAGGACTGTGGACTGACTTTGCTGTAGGCAAACTTTGCTGCCTGTGTAGCAAAATATCCTCTACATCCCATGCTTTATCTGCTATCAATACACTCACCACTGACAATGGGCTGGCAAATTTGCTTGGGGAGACACCCAAAAAAAGAGAGATAGCCAAGGGAGAACAACTGCAAATTTTTCTCCCGGAAATTTTGCAAGCAAAACCTCTGCAAATTTCTAATTAAGCTCAAAAGTAAAAGTGACCGATTTTTTAACAACTGAATCTTGCCCTTTAAGACAAAGTTTCTTTAGGTTCTGGCAGAAAAAAATGTAAGGAGCCTAAAATATCAAACTTATTTACATTCCTTACACTAATCATCCCCCAAAAAGATGGGCCAGTTGTACCATTCTAAAGCATTAAAACTTCATGCTCATCTTTCACAGCTCATCCAAAAGCAACCTGAGGTACCGGAATATCAGACTGAAGGGAGAACTCTAAGGAGGGAAATAAAAAGGAATTTATTTTCCAGCACAAAACCCACAGATATAAAATATCCAGCAGGTCCCAACCAGCCCAATGCAGTACCACTCCTCCTCCTTCTGAGGGGAGGCTGTTCAGCACTGCCCGTCCTTCTCATTCAATGAAGATTTATTTAAACTCATTTTTTAAAATTAATTTCACCCTTTGGATGTGGGGTTCCCTCCCCAGTTTGACTGTTCTGATCTCCAGTAGGGATATGTGGCTGGACTGCTCTCCTCCCTTATTTTCCTGCACTATATAGAGAAAAGTAAGGAAAAACACATCAAGGGTTTCTCACCTACTCTCACAGCCCAAGCCCACGCTGATACAAGAATCATTTACCCAACACTTAACTTTCTAGGTGATGGAGCACAGCAGAATAATCCCATAAAAACAGCCACGAGCTAAGTCCATGTCCAATTGAACTCGCAGAAGTTCAAAGCAATTCAATTACCCGTTTGGGAATAAGGCCAGACAGCAGCCTTAACACCTCTAACACTTGAGAAAATGGCTCTGGACTCTTTAATGATCACAAGAAATCACTTTTTCCACTCTTCTACTCACTGTAGATGAGTAGGAAGCACTCTAGCACCACTGAGGAGATGCTCTTCTGCAGAGGTCCTTCTCCAATTCCCATTAAAATTCACAGCTTTATCTAATAAGCAAAGCTCAAGACTTACAAAACCAGTTGAGCTTTCTGCTGTAAGACCTATATTTGATATAATCTGCATAATATGGATGTGGGCAAGAGCCAAAGTGTTCAGAACAGGATCCTAAGTCTGGTAATTGGTTTAAGAATGATTCTGATCGAGTCCCATCAACTGAGGAGAGCAGGATGGGGAGAGATGCCAACATTTCCCCTTCTCTGACACACAGCACAGGGCAGGACACCCCTGCACTGCTCAAGGGACATCCAGGATTGTCATCTCATTTATTACAGCAACAGCATTTTTCACAACATCACAGGCACCTCCTTGGTGTCACTCACTGCCATCTCACCATTTAAATGGGAGACCAAAATCACGACATAAATTGTGGCTTTCCAGTTGAAATAGGTTTTTCCAAAGTACACAGCTAAAAAAACCACTTTCTATAACGTGTTAATTAAACCAGAGTTTTAACCACCATCACAGTTAGAAGCTGAACTCCTTAACCTGCTAGATTTTTCTCCTGTGTGTCTGTGCATCCACTATTGGGGAGAACTGCAGCCTGAGCAGCTCTGGAGGTGGATGTCCTCCTGATATTAAAAAGGGGCATTAAGGAGATGGCACTGCTATTTCCAAAGCAATGTAATTTGCTTATCACCCAGCCTGACATTCAACCACCAAATCCACATGAAGGACTGCTCCAGATGCTTCCTATGAGCACCACTGACTACAAAGAAACTCCACTTGCAGCTGCTCACTCTGAATTTTTAACCCTGGTTTAGGTTATGCAAGCTTGTTTCTTTCTCCACACATATTTACGATATCCAAGGACCAAGCATAGTTTCACTCAGTCCTTCCTTTCCTACACAGAATTCTGGGCTGGTGTTGGTTGGAAGGGAGCTCAAAGCTCATCTGCCATGGGCAGGGGTGGCACTGAGAGATGAGGCTGATCAGGGCCCCATCCAACCCTTCACCCCATCCCAAAGGATGCAGTTGGTTCTTACAAGACACTCAAAGGAAGGGATTCATTGAGCTACAGCTGGTCCATAACAGCACTGACATGTATCACCAAAAAATCCCAGAATCCCAGAATGTTCTGAGATGGAAGGGACACACAAGGATCAAGGCCAGAGGCAAAGACTGTGACCCTTCCAGGACAGCTCTAAGGCACTGCTGGAAGAGAATTGGGGCATTTAAGGCACAACAGTATTCTGAAATTCAAGGTTTGACTTTTTCTGTTCTTACTGAACAAATGAATCTCCTTCCATTCAGAGGCTGGGGAGGCCCTGGCACAGGTTTCTCAGAGAAGCTGTGGCTGTCCCTGCACCCCTGGAAGTGTCCAAGGCCAGGTTGGACAGGGCTTGGAGCAACCCAGGACAGCGAATGGCATCCCTGCCATTGGAATGAGATGATCTTTAAGGTTCCTTGCAACACAAACCATTGTGTGCCTCAATGATTCACAGCAATATAAATATTTCAGAACCACCTAAAACTTTGCACCATATTAAGCAAAGCTGCCTTCAAAACCAGGAGCTGATGCTGTGAATTCTGAGGCGTAACAGAGGATTAAGGATCTGACTCATCACTTATGCTCATCAGTTGCAACTCCAGTATTTTCAGAGGACTTGTATCAGTTTTCAAAAGAGAGAAAGAGAAAAAAAGAAAAAAACCTCAGGCCTGAAGTGCTCATCATGTCAATGAACACAGAGCCATCCTCACCCATACGTTTGCATAATTATCTCCTGCAGTTGCATCTCTGGCTTCTGATTTTCAAAAAAAAAAAAAAAAGGCCTCTACTCCCATTCATCCTGATTCACAAACAAAATGTAATTCTTGTAATGACTGCTCTCATCCCGGGGAAACGAGAGCCTCGTGCTGCAGCAAGGGGGGAAATCAGGCTCTGAGCTGAGCCCCAGAGCCCCAGCATCAGCAGCTCTGTTTAGGGATGCAAAACAGCAGCTCTGGAATGCAGAGCTGTGCCACACGCCTTCGATCAAAATGGGGACAATTAATAAGAGCAGCCTGAAACTTCTGAAAATAAATCCGGCGTAATCAAATACTCACCGCTACACAAATTAGAGGAGGCAAGCTGAGAGCAGAATATCAACACATCGTTTCTTCAGGAGGCTTCAAGTTTCTCAGCTGGTTAAAGAGCCCCAAACCCCGACTCACTGTTCTACACAAGCTGCTCTTCCACTTATTCTCTGAAATTCTCTGCTGATAAAATAATTTTAATGGATGCTGGCAGTGAGCAAACCCAGTCGTTTTGCCACTTGGGTGAGTAACTTACTCTGCTTTACATCTCTGGGAAAGAGAGAGAGAACTTGAGATTGATCTTACAAGGCAAAAATATAATATAAATGGCAATTATTGTCATAATCCAAGTCTTACAAAAGGGACTGACCTCTGACTAAGCACAGGGCTGGCAGCCAGATACTTCTGAATTCTACTCAAGGCACGCACTGATTCACGCTGACACCTTATCTGTCTAACCCTAACCTTCCCTACTTCCAA
Source organism: Melospiza georgiana (assembly GCF_028018845.1). Classification (NCBI taxonomy): domain Eukaryota; kingdom Metazoa; phylum Chordata; class Aves; order Passeriformes; family Passerellidae; genus Melospiza; species Melospiza georgiana. Next base: position 2,094,616 of record NC_080432.1, on the reverse strand, counting down.
AATCTGGGTTTCCTGCTATTGTTGCAATTCTACAGCAACAAGGCAGGAATTCAAACTCTGAGCCTGGATTCAAGGGCAGAATGAGGGATCAGCAGGACTAACAAACACAGAGAAAAACTGGAGTGGCAGCTGAGTGCTGAACCAGGGCCCAAAGCCCAGACCTGTGCCAAGAGCAAGGAGGAGCTCTTGGGTTTGGGAGCCAAAGACTAAACTTTGGATATAAGTTCTGTAACAGCTCTCAAAGCAGGACTTGTGCGCTTTAGTTACAGTAAATCTCATGAACACACTGAAATAGTGTAATCCATGTGAAGAAACAGTAATTTAAAAAGTCATCAATAAAATTGAGACATGGGCCTGCCCTAGAGACCAGACTGACACATCCCTGGAAGTGTCCAAGGCCAGGCTGGATGGGGTTTGGAGCAACCTGGGACAGTGGGAGGTGTCCCTGCCCATGGCAGGGGTGGGACAGGATGAGTTTTAAGGCCCCTTCCAACCCAAACCCAAAACATTCTGTGATTCTACAATAATTCATAATTTTCAGCCACCAAGATTACACGGTACAGTGCTGTCTTCTGCTCCCTCCATTTAATTTCAAAATTTTACCAATCCTCTGTTAAAATGTAGGCAGAATCTCAGAACTCTTCCCCAATAATTCTGCCACCTGGGGTATGTAAATACTCCAACCACAAGATCCCTGTGAGGCAGGCAATAACACTGCACTAATTTTTGTGACCAAGAGCTCCCAGAGAGGGGCTGCACTTTGGACAAGTCCAAATGACTCCTTCAAAGTCACTCAGGAATTTTGCAAGAAGGCAGAACAAGAGCCTGGCCAAACTCTGAGCATTTTCTCACCACACATACAGGGTCCATCTATAGCATCACACACATGACAAAGTGCAGGACAACTTCCAAGCAAAGCCATCACCAGGATTTCCACCACCTCTTCCACACATGAAGAAAAAGAGACATTCCAAAGTACTTCAGGCACCTTCATTCTCCTTTAGGACTTATCACCAGCACTAACAACTAAAACACTTCCTTAAAAGAGAAATTAATTACTTCAGAAAACTAAAATCCAAACCCAGCAAACAGCTGAACCTCACCTACCTCTGCTTTTGTGCTTAACTACAAAGCAAATTATTTTCCACTAGAAAAAACAGTTTGCAAGTGCAGTATTACTGGCACAGCCTTAGTGAAGACAGAAATTACACTTGGAGAACTCAGAAATAGATACCAGTGTCTCCTTGAAGAAAATAAATCATAACAGCAAAAACCATGGGCTTCTGGCCACTGCTGCTTCCATACAGGAGTTTTATTTTAGTTAAAAGCACTTCAGAAAGAAATTAATATCCTAATTAATGCTCTTAATTAAGCAACAAACATGTCTTTGTGTAACCCAGACCCAAACCAGGGAAATTTCCTACAAGACAGACAAGATCCAGTCTACATTCCACACTGCCAAGGCCACCAGTAACCCATGTCCCCAAGTGTCACATCCACACAGCTTTTAAATCCCTCCAGGGAAGGGAATCCACCACTTCCTTAGGCAGCTGTGCCAAACCTTTTTGAGGAAAAAAAACAATCAACAAGATTTTTTTTTTAGGTCACTTTTGCTATGAAATCATGAATTAACTCATCTGGTTTATCTTAAAGTGAAACCAAGGACTCAGGCAGGACATTGTTTCGGTTAAAGGAGCTAAAAAAGTCAAATGAATCCTCCCAGAGTCACCCACTATTTACACAATACCTCGTCACTGAAGACAAAAGGAGAAAATCAGCTGAGTTTTCTGTTACCTGAGTTTAATTAACCTGTTCTGTGTCACATCTCAAGGACACTGCACAGGCACAGCTCAGCCTGTGGTGATTTTCTGAGGCACTCTGTCCAGTGCCTGCTCTTCAATCTGGGCTGACTTGGTAGAGTTCACACTCTTGTTCTTTTCTTCCTGTTGTTTTTCCCAAATGATGACAAGGCTTCAATCCAGCCCTTCTCCACCTGCATTATTCACCCTGATTTTCTTTTATTCACTCCCCAGACTCCCCTGCCACTGCTGGCAGTTAAATTCATAAGCACTGGCCTGGTCATCCAAGTAAATTTGAAGTGATGGCAGTGAAACTGTCTGGTTCTATCAGAAATCATACTTTGAGGGATGTAAAACATACTGATAGTCATAGCTCACTATTAACACATATTAATTAATCAATATGGACTACAAAGCTCAAGTAATTACTCCCATTTTTATGGGGAGCCCAATAGAGATAAAGTTGTTGGCTCCAGGACTTAGTTTTAGATGAATTCTTAATTCCTGAGAGGCCAAGATCAAGAGTTCTGTGTTCACACTACACCTCAAATCCTCTCCAGCACTGACTCTCATCCTACTAAGGGTAAAATGAGGCAGTGAATGGTAACTTGCACCCAGGTAACTCCTACTCTTAGGAGTAACCCAACTACTCTCTTACCACAGCAGTTCTGCAACTCTTCAATCACTATTTAAATTCAAACTTTTAATTTTTTTTTTTTTAAGGCTCCATTTTCTTCTTTCCCCTTCACAATCCCATTTACCCTTTTTAAAAGATATCTGTGGTTTAATCTGGAAACTTTCTATCTAAATGGGTCATCTTGGCCCATTTCCTCTAATTTAACACTCTCTAATCCCCTCCAAATAAATTCCCCCCAGTTTTCCCTCAGTCAAAAATGATTCCCCTCTACTTCTACAGCATCTTCCATGGCCATACTGACTGCACATACACTGGAATAAATCAAGGAAGCTGCTACTGCTCTGCTGGGAGGTGGCAGCAGAAAACTGCACAGGGGCAGAACATGACTGAAATTGAGCTAAAGCACAGGAAATTCAAGCTATGCAATTCCCAGTCTGGAAATTTCTGACCAAAGCCTGACACAAAGCTGTGAGATGTCCTTGTGCTCACTCCAAGCACAGAGGAGCTCCGAGGTCACCCAGCAAACTCCAAATTACTGGGATAACAAAGATGCCCAGGGTGATGTGGCCTTACCTTCAGACTTCTCTCCTGCTGTGAACCAGATCTTTACAATTTCAAGTGGTGATTTTAATACTGAACTCCAACATACTTCCACAGCTAAAAGGAAGAAGAGGAGGTGGCTCAAGGGACTGGCAGCAAAGTAGGAAACCACCAGCAACAGAAAATCACTAATTAATAGCTTTTTGAAATCCATTGGAGTTTGGTTTCCAACACTAAATCCCTGTCAATCATTATTTTTTTGCTGTGACTTCTTCTACAGAAGGTTGTGGCTGCACTGTCACTTGCACTATCCCTGTCCAAGGATACATGTTCATCCTTGAAATAATCCATCAAGGAAAATGTGATGGTAGTTCCTTGCTACCTATCCTGCAGAAAAGGTTTCTCTTTCCAGACCTGACAGAAGGAACAATCTGAAATCAAGAGGTCCAAGTATCTCAGGAATCTGATTGCTGGGGATGAGCATTTGGTTGTGTCTGTAACAGGGATATTGTGAACAGCCATGCAGGACTGGCCAGTGACAGCACAATGCAGGTCAAGCCCTTCCTTTCAGCCTGACAAGCTTCAAAATTTGAATTAATTTGCTTATTTATTGAAGAAACAGCATGGAAACCAATGAAATTGAAGATATATGACAGAAGTAATTAAAAGGAACAAACTGATTTGAAATTCCACAATGAGATTTGGACAATTGGCACTGAAGATACTTGAGTTGCTTGGACCAACACATCCAGCACCAGAATTAGGTGAGGTGCCCCAGGTTTTCTGTCTCTGCCAGAGGCTACTAAATGAAGGTGGCTCATCCCTTTCAGCAAAGCTAGAGTGGTGCTAAACTCTTTATCCCTCTCATTTGTTCAGCTGCTGTATGGAGATCTCTCCTTTAACACTGATTTTTCTCTGATCAAGACTGATTTTCTAAGAAGTGCATCATTGTCCCTCTGTTTCAGTGACAGAAATGCAGAAGCACAAACAATACATGAGCCAGACCAAGTGAGCAATTCAGTGTTACTACTCCCTAATTTAAATGTCCAGTTATTTTACTATTTTTGGTTTAAATGTCTTCCCTGGTTTAAATCTTCCACTAAACCAGTGAAACTCTCCAACTCAGCCAACTGCTCATAACCATTGTAGCCATTTCTCTGCTTTTTTAGACAATTTAACAGAAGAACACCACAAAATTACTCTGGATTGTTATGAGTTTCTTCAGCTTGTACTTACACTACTGGAAAAGTTCTGAGCATACTTTACATGAGGATGGGACGTTACAAAGCCTCTTGAGGGTCTTCAGTGTTATTCACCATTCTGGAAGACACAAGGAAAAGATCCAAGAACATTACAGAGGTTTGGGAGAGGCAAAGGGATCCAATCACATTATTCTGGATAATCTGTCACTAACCCAGACTCACAGACTTCAATGATTCTTATGGAGAAAGTTGATGTCTGGTGTTGTAATCAGTCCAGAGACAAAAATTTAAATTACAATTGATTTCTTTCGACCACAAGTAAATTAATCTATGCAATCATTTAGCCTTATGACAGTTACCTACCCTTTTAACTCACAAAAGCTATTAAAAGGATTATTTGGCCAACATCCTCAAAGAGCTCAGGAGACAGGTACTGTGTTCTGAGGAGGAATGACCTAATAGAATTTTCCTCAGCTATCACTGCTGATGTCTTTCTCCACAAACTAACACGGACTGAAAGTGCTCCAAAAGTCAAACTATTAACAAGAGGGAAGAGAAAAGCAGGATGTTATATCCAGACAGAGCTAGAAAATGAGTGGATACAGCAGCATGGGGAGTTGCATGGGATAATTTTCCTCTGCTCCATTGGTAACATCAGCAATTGTGGATTGCTAATCCATGGAGAGCAGCCATGGATGGACAGATCTTGGCTGTTCTCAGTGGTTAAAAGTGGTCCAGACATTAGAGAATGACTGTTCCTCCCTCAACACCTGCTGAAGGTGTTGGGGAAGAACTGCACCTCTCCCAGATGGAGCCCACTGGGCACACAGGGATGCAGAGGCACTGAGCTGGTCAGGCTGGAAAAGCCCCCTAAAATCACAGAACCCCAAAATGGTTTGGGCTGGAATGGACCTTAAAGCTCATCCTGTCCCTCCCCCTGCCATGAACAGGAACATCCTCCACCATCCCAGGCTCCTCCAAGCCCCATCCAACCTGGCCTTGGACACTGCAGCCACAGCTTCTCTGGGAAACCAGGGGCAGCCACAGCTTCTCTGGGAAACCTCTGTCAGGGCCTCCCACCCTCACAGGGAACAATTCCTTCCCAATATCCCATCCATCCCTGCAATCTGGCAGTGGGAGCCATTCCCTGTGTCCTGTCCCTCCATCCCTTGTCCCCAGTCCCTCTCCAGCTCTCCTGGAGCCCCTTTAGGCCCTGCAAGGGGCTCTGAGCTCTCCCTGGATCCTTCTCCAGGCTGAACATTCCCAGCTCTCCCAGTCTGGCTCCAGAGGGGCTCCTGCCCTCAGAGCAGCTCCGTGGCCTCCTCTGGTTTCACTCCAACAGCTCCACATCTCCCCTGTGCTGAGGACCCCAGAGCTGGACACAGAATTCCACATGAGGTCTCACAAAGCAGAGCACAGGAGGAAAACCACCTCATTCAAGAGCATGAAGAGAAATTGTTACCCCAGCACTCCCAAGTGCCACATCCACACGGCTCCTAAATCCCTCCAGAGATGGTGATATAATCTCTATGTGGTTTTTTTCCCCTTTTTTCCTCCATGAAGAACCTCATGAACTTTCAGGACCAAAGTTTGGGCTGAATGAGCTTTCTCAGAAGTGGAAGCACTCAGCTTTTAACCACCAGCTTTCCTGGGAGGTTTAAGCCTGTCCATAAGAGCCATCTCCCACCCAGCTGTGGCCAGGGAAAGCTCTGGGTGTTTCCAGGGAGGGGAGGTGCTCAGAGTTGGCTGCTGCTCTTCCAGAACAACCCACTTGGCCCACACTGAGGTCCTGAGCTGCCTCTTTCTCTCCAGGAATGAGGTGACCAAGATGAATGGCCCCAGCCGACCCCCAGAGGCCACGTTCAGAGAGAATCACTGACATCCAACCACTGAGGGATGGAAGAGCCAAACACTCAGGTCCCTCCCTGTCAGCCACCCCAAACCCTTCAGAGAGACTCCCCCACCAAACCCCTCCTCTGTCCAATCTCTTAACTGCATTTTAAACATATTCCCCCCGAGGCAGTCACAAAAAACATGAGATCATGCTGCTGACTTCTTGCCAAATTTTAATACAGAGAGCTGTTTTGTTTTCCAAAGAGGAACAAATTAGACTTGAATATATACAAACTTTCTGAAGGTCAGAGGGGCTAATGATAAAGAACTGGATTCCTCAGAGAAAGATCTGCTTCCAGGGTGAGGGGTATGGATGTAGCAAAGAAGAAAACCCAGAAAGGGAAAAAAAAAATCACCTTCCATCATCATGAAATGCAGGATTAAAAGTAGAACATGAGGAGATGAGATAAGAGAAGCAAAGAAAAGGCTGCTGTAACTCAGGTTTTGAGATGACAAAGGCAGGAGGATGATATTAGTGATAGCAATGAAAGAGGAAAAAGCTGGTATGGACCTCAGATGTTTTAAGAGAAGAGCCATTAGGATCCAGACCAAATTTGGGACGTGATCAGAGGAGGAAGATGAGCTTTTCCAAGAGACTGCAGATCTGGGAGTGCAGACAGAGAACATCAGGATTTCAGTAGAAATAAACAGCAGCAAATCCATGAGAAAATAGAGATAATTCTCTGGTTTTGTTACATTTACGTGTCAAGCAGGTTTACTGCATTCAGAATTCAATCACAGATGAAGTAAGGCAGGACAGGGAAGGCTCAGGTCTGCCTTGGGAGCAGGGCTGGCGAAAGGAAACCCAGCTCCAGAGAAAGGAGAGGAAGCTGGTGCTTCCTCCGGCCGCTGCCAGCCCCAGCGGCCGCTATTGAAAAGGGGCACAAACAGCCTTTGACTCCACGTTGGTCTAAAGTTCAGTGGCACAGAAATACCTTCCCCACCCCCAGACACATGTGAGAAGTTGCTTCAATGCTTTGGTAGCTTAAGGGCACATCAGGCAGGGAACAAGCAAACCCTTCACCTAAAATCGGAGTCAAAACAATTCAATCCTGACCAACATAAATTCCATCAGCAACAAATCCTGACTCTGAATCATGAGTCAATGTCCCTCTTTCCCTCAGCCTCCTTTTAGCACCAGAGCACTCTGAGGCAGGTGTCACCACTCTTTGTGGTGATATGGGAGTAAGAACTCACAAACCTTTGCTCTTTTCGCATTATTCATTAAATAAATTATCTGCTAAGCCAGGGAAAACACAACCAGCTCCCCTTCCTATTTCTGGTAAAGACAATAAAAAAAAAAAACACTCACTATTAATATGGAAATCATGGCTGCAGTTGTAGAATCAGATGTAATGAACAATCTTGTCCCCAGCTTAAGTTGCTATAAAGGCAGCTTAAATTTACAATGGATGAGTCTTCATGGCAATCTGTTTTTCAGATATTAAAAATCTCATTTTCTCAGTGCCAAGGACAAGTGGAAGTGTGAAGCACTGGAGTATCAACTCTGCATTTGTCTCACTTGACATGAAATCATTCTCATTTTAGTTCTGATTTTTAATACATTCTTGGGATCCCCTTCAGTTTTCTTCATTTCTCACTGTGTGCAATTAAATGTTTTGAAGTAGAGTTCACCCTGATCCACAACACCCAGCAAAAGCAAGGAGAAAGTCACTTGGTAAAGATGAGGCTGATATCACTTATTTGGAAGAGAAACTAATTTTCTCTTTTAATTTCTGAGTGACTCACACAGTATAAATTTTTTTTTTAAAAAGCCATCACTTTGTACTTCACTAATACCTTCCTTGGTGAGTTCTTAAAATGGGATTTACAAATAACAAACTAAAAGCTTTTGTCCTTGGGGAAGACAAACATCAACATTTTGACCTAAGTAAAACATGAACAGAGGGGCTGAATTCTTGGCTTAAAGCCACCCAGGGCAGTGTCAGTGGCTGAACACAGCAGAGGCCCCAGCACTGCAATTGTCACAGCACTCCTGAAATGCAGAACCACCAAGAAATTCAGCCCTAAGAACAAAGTTCTACCACTGCTGAACTTGCAGTAAAGGCAGACCCCCAACTCCATGCATAATTACAAACCAATGCTCTCCTAGAAACAGGAAAAAATTAAAAATTTAGGCCTTTTACTCAATGTACAGCTTAATGTCTGTAGGAATTGTGAGGTCTTCTGGGCAGATCCTGGGCACATGTGTGCACACATGTCCATGAAGATGTGTTGGGGAGGTTCAGGCTGGACATCAGGAGGAATTTCTTCATGGAAAGGGTTGCTAAACATTGGAATGGGCTCAGGGAGGTGGTGGACTGGATGTGTCACTCAATGCTCTAGTCTGGGTGACAAGCATCTGTCAAAGGTGGGACTCATTCCAACTGGATGATTCTGGAGGTCTTTTCCAACCTAAATGATTTTGGATTCAATAAGTTTCTCTCCACTGAGGGCAGTGTGAAGTAAAGCCGTTACCTGGTTTAACTTCTGTCCCAGGACATCCTGCCTCAAAACCAGCAAGAGACCAAGGATCCATCCACGCCAGCTCATTCTGGTGATTAATCACCCTCTCCACTACAAATTCATACTTGATTTCTACTTTGAATGTGTCTGGCTTCACATTCCAGCCCTCCTCTGCCAGCTCCAAGTCCTTTAATTCTGGGAGATGTTCAGACAGGCTCTTATTTACCCAGTGCTTTTCAAAGCCCAGGTACTGCATTTGTATCAAAACTCAAATTCTTCTGGGTACACGCACAAAAGTAGGACTAATGTCCAAAATACTGGAGCTAATCTAGGACTCTCTAGCCCATTTTCCCAAAATAGGCATATTAGGAAAAAAAAAAAAATTTAAAAAAAGCTCTGCCATATGACTCAAGGATGTGTTTTATTTGTGCCCTGGGAAGCAAGGCCAGGAACCTTCTCCAGGCACTGCCACCTCCTGAGCACACCCCACGGCTTGGTGACGTGCAGCATCCAGTTCCACGTGGAAATCCTTTTATCCAAGCTCCCTGCTCAAGCAGGGCCACCAAAACCAGCTGTTCAGGACCATGTCCTGAGTATCTTCAAAATTTAAGACTTCGTTCTCTCTGAGCAAGCTGCGTCAGTGAGTGGAAACACTTTTTGTGAACACAAAAATCCTTGGAAAAAATGCTCAGAAGTCACCTCCAGCCACTGCTATTTTCATTCTTGCTGTGACTGTGTTGTTTACCAAACCTTTCACAGTACAACCCTGGAGCAGGCCATATTTTGGGATTATGGTGAGGGAATGCAGCAGCTCCTTGTCAAGTTAACAAGTTTACAATTTTTTTATGGAATCTTGTTTTTTTCTCTGAACTCTGCGTGGAAAACATTGGCAGAAACCTCTCCCCTTTAGAAAACAAACACCTCATTCTTATGATACAGCCACAGCTTATCATGTATTACAGGTGAAAGCAGAAAAGCAAATAAATGACTGCTCCTACAATATGCCCTGCAGAACATTGGCACAGGACAATTAGCCAAGGATCACAGTCAAAACTCTTTCTCCCTTCTTCTCCCTCCCAAATCCCATGCAAAAGAAACCTCCTTGCCCAGATTTATTGGGATTTCCTAGAGCACGAGGCAGAGGCCAGGCTCCATTTTGAGGCAGAGTAGCGACAGATCCCACTACAGAAAAACTGAGCTCACAAAATCATGAAGTTCCCCAAGGTTTCCAGAAAGGCAGAAATGACCATCAGTGAAAGGACCCTGAGCTGCACCAGAAGTCCCAGAGATCCATCAAAGGCAATACAATCCCAGCAAAAGGATGTTATTTACTGTTGCTCCATCCTTAATGGCAGCTGGAAATGAAATTCTGTCACCAAGCCACCCCTGCAGACCCATGTGAGCAGAGCACCTGGGTTGTACTTTGGTTATTGCTCACAACTGAGCTTCCAACCTTAACATCCCAACCTCCTGTATCTCCTGGATTGCTGCGTGTTGAGCCCTCCAATCATGGCTAAAAAATTTGCCTGGAATCAAAGACCAGACTTGAATTGGTTTTTTTCCAGCTGAAATGACATGTGAATGTCACCAGCAGAAGAATGGCACAAACTCCTGACCAGTAGGGACAGCCAATGACTGCTACAACTCCATTTCCTGAGGGATCAAACAGGTTCTGAGCCACCTCAGATCACTTTGAGCACTGAAATGGGGGAGGAAAAGTGAATTAGGAACCACCTGACTCCTACAGAGCTACAAGAGGCAAGACAGGCCCTGGAGTGGAACTGAGATTTAAAACCCCCACACGACACCAGCAGGGTTTGCACCTTGAACTCCAGGTACACTCCAAGGAACACTTCTTCATCCATCCAACAAAACTGATGGATGGGAGACTGCCAAGTCCTTGAGTCCAAACATACAATAAATGAGAGGCTCGTTCAAAACCCATCCAATTAACACTAATTACCTTGACAGTTTTCTGTGAGAGACACAGGAGCCCTGGACATGCCTAGTGAAGTGAGGTGCTCTATTGCCCAGCACAACCTCTGCACACCACGAATCCACCTCCACTGCAGACTGCTTGTCACAAAGGGGATTCAGGAGTCCACCAGCAAGAGGAGTTCATAGATTCTGTGGGAAACTCACAGATTCTGTGTGGGAAAGGGTAGGGTCAACAAGGGACACTGCAGAAGATACAACAGCTCCAAGAAATCCACCTGGACAGGAAGGGACCTTCCTTCATCCCTGACTCTCCAGGGAACACTTCTGTAGATGCCCCAAACCCTCTTTAGTGGAATTCCAGAAACTGCACTTGGCATTGGGTCCTTGACAAAGGGAGATTAATTGCAAGACAAGGGCTTTGAAATGTGTTGATTGAATCAAACTTGATTTCCTTTTTCATTTGACTTGATTTTAACTTTTCCTGTGCCAAATCAGGGAACACTTCCAAAAGCTGCATTTTTTCAGAGTGGTCGACCACACTTGGAATTTGCATTTGCATGGATGTAAAACCCTTGGCAGGGACAGAGAACTGCAACTACACAATCCAGTGAAGATGCTCAATACAAGAAGCACATTCAGGTGAATTGAGTTCAAGAATCTACACCCAGCTGCTGACCCAAAAAAAGAAACCAGAATTGTATCTGCCATCACTTGTAGCAGAAACAAGCAAGAGAAACAAGTCATGCCTCACAATCCTTCATTTTTGCACTGCTGTATGGCACAAGAGAAAACATTAGGAGGAAAGTGGTATTGCTTGACAATAGCAAATTCACTGCATAAAATTTAAGTATTATCTGTTTTAAAACAGGCTTTGGATTTAAGATCATCATTACTTTTTCCCCAAAAAGCAATGTGATAAAATGCTGTACAAACAATAAACTTGGTAGGAACTTTACAAAATATAAAAATGGTGTTCTGAAAAACGCTGTGAGCTCTCAGTTACTTGTAATAACATAAGAATGCAGCTTTTTTTCACCTCCAAAAAAAAGTCTACATAAAAATTGTGCCATAAAAGGAGGCTGAGAGCAGGGCAGCGTCACCAGGGTCTGGTGGTCATTTCTGCTGGAGGTCACAGGGCACCCCTGCGTTGTTCACTTCAGAACACAAGGAGTTATCTGAGAATCCCGAGTGTGCCAGGGATGCTGGAGCAGGGCTGGGCTGTGGCAGACATGTCCCCACTGCAGCAGCACAGATCAAACACGTCCCCTCTCCCCGCTCCACCCCGTGCCCTTGTCAACCTGTTGTGCTGAAAATATCGATCTGCGGCTCCACCGTCCTTTTCTGCTTCCCCTCTTCTTCCTCCCGGCTGACCTGGACTTTGATCAGCTTCCCCTCTACAGGAATTATCCATGGCAAGCAAAGAGGCCGATCAAAGTTTCCTTTTTCACAGCTTTGCCAGAAAGCCTGAGGGGCTCTGCCACCCCTGCAGAGGAACAGCAGCAGATACAAGGGAGAGCTTGATGAGCTTTTAGTCCAAGGTGAAGCTGTGCTCTGGTGACTTTATACCAGAGACTTCAGCTTGTTTCTACCCAGTGACTCGTGCAGGACAGAGATGACTTGTCCCTGCACGGGGCAGGGGTGACACTCATTCCATGTGTGCCACCCACCCTGCTGAACTGCAGGTGGGAGCAGCTGGCACCCTGACCTGAGCACAGAGTCCTCTCAAAGCCATGTGAAACAAAATACTAATTCCAAAGTTAAGAGCTAGAGAATCATGGAATCACAGGATGGTTTGTTCTGGAAGGGACCTTAAAGCTCATCCAGTGTCACTCTGTGTCATGGGTGGGGACACCTTTTATTATCCCAGGCTGCTCCAAGCCCTGTCCAACCCAGCCTTGGACACTTTCAGGGATCCAGGGACAGCCACAGCTTCTCTGGGAATTCCATCCCAGGGCCTCCCCACCCTCACAGCCAAGAATTCCCTCTCAGTATTCCATCCAGCCCTGCTCTCTGGCAGTGGGAAGCAATTCCTTGTGTCCTGTCCCTCATGCTCCTTACCAAAGTCCCTCTCCAGTTTTCTGCTGGCCCCTTCATACCCCCTGTTAAACACATTTTTCCCAAAAAATAAATAAAATATTCCCAAGCACCTACTAGAAATGGCAGTAACATCCAAGCAAACATAACTGGATGCTCCAGCCACACACTCCAAGAGCAAGCACAGTCACTTCCCCTACCTTAGCCTAGACCACACACCCAAATGGAGATCACTCGCCAGCTAAATATTATTCTTTCAAAGGCCTTCTCCTGCTTAACATATTAACAGGATTTATAGGAGTGACTGTCTGGAACACTGCTTAACAATGCTAATAGCAGAGTTCCAAGAAATCAGTAGTTTGGCAATTGCAAATCCAGCAATACACGCTGAAGTATGTGCTCACGCTTGCTAAACCTGTAATCCGAGTTCTCTCTTTTTTTTTTCCCTCCCCATAATAAGTGGTTTAAATTTAGTAGGAATGATTCACTTGCTGCAGGTTCACTTGCTTTATTTCTTTTCTTTTTTTTTTTTTTTTTTGCACTTGGAATCCATCTTGGATGACATCTAACAGGAAGGTTGGAGGAGGGAGGCAGAACCTGGCTTTTTAAAGAAAAGCCAATCTATAACACTGAGCATCTTCTGTAATTTTAAGTTAAGTATCTCCATAACTCCAATTTTCTCCTTCAATAAGCAGCAGAAACAGGGCAGACACAGACCCAAGCAGGGATCTAGTGCTGCTTGTGCTCTAAAAGCTGATTCCAGGCTAAAGAACAGACCATTCCCTCTAGTCTTAACAAACACTCCATCCCCAGATGTTCTGTTCCAGCACTGGGATCCCAGAATCCCAAATTACTGAGGCTGAAAAAGGCCTCCAAGATCATTGAATCCAAGCTGTGACTGATCCCCACCTTGTCACCAGTCCAGAGCACTGAGTGCCACATCCAGCCCTTCCCTGGACACCTCCAGGGATGGGGACTCCAAACCTCCCCGGCAGCCCCTTCCAATGCCTGACCATCCTTTTGTTTAAGAAATTGTTCCTTATATCCAATCTAAACCTTCCCTCGTACAACTTGAGGCAATTTCCTCTTGTCCTGTTTCGACCTGGGAGAAGAGGCCAATCCCCACCTGGCTGCTCCCTCCTGTCAGGGAGTTGTAGATCCAGCTGGGACCCTCCTGTGCAGTCCAGTCCTTCCTTGGACACCTCCAGGGATGGGGACTCCACACCTCCCTGGCAGCCCCTTCCACTGCCTGACCACCCTTTTGTTTAAGAAATTGTTCCTAACATCCAATCTAAACCTCCCCTGGCACAGCTTGAGGTAATTTCCTCTTGTCCTGTCTGTTTTTACCTGGGAGAAGAGGCCAATCCCCACCTGGCTGCACCTTCCTGTCAGGGAGCTGTAGATCCACCCAGGATCCTCCCGTGCCATTCTCAATCTAACCAGGCTGAGCAGCACCTTTGCTCTGCATCAGCCAGGAATCATGGACTCCCAGGATGGTTTGGGTTGGGAGGGACCTTAAAACTCATCAAATTCCATCCCCCTGTCAAAGGCAGGGACACCTTCCACTATCCCAGATTGCTCCAAGCCCCATCCAACCTGGCCTTGGACACTTCCAGGGATCCAGGGGCAGCCACAGCTTCTCTGGGCACCCCGTGCCAGAGCTTCACCACCCTCACAGGGAAGAATTTCTCCCCAAAACAGAATCCAAACCTACTCTCAGCTTAAAACCATTCCCCTGATCCTGTGCAGAACTCTGGCAGGCGGCTTTTGACTCATGGAAGGGGCCAGGGAAGGAGAGAGGCAGCAGAGCAGGTGACAGCTTTGGGACAGCACCAGAGGATTATTACGGCAAAACTTTGCTAAATATATCAGCAGTGCAAAGTAGGTGGGTCAGAACATCCCTCCAAGAGAAATCCAGATTTGGAAGCACAGCCCAAGTGACAAGGTATACGTTCAAAGTAGCTATAAGCACAAACATAAGGGCTTTAAGCAAGAACACTCAGAGGATTTGGAGTTTCCCTTCCCCCCTCACACATACATATTCAGCCAAAAGTACAACACAAGTGTGCAATGGAAAATACTCTTTAGGAAACAGGCAAGGAAAATAAATGGATGCACAGAGAGGTGAACTGACCTCCAGTCTCAACTGAAACTGTTTAGGAAGGTAGAGACCAAATTTAGACTGAGCTATTGGCCTAAACCCCCTCACCTGTGAGAGGGCTGAGACTCAGCAACTCATTCCACATATGTGGCACCAATCCTGTGTATTCCTTGAGCACTCAGGACTGTGAGAGCCCTATAAGCCAAAATACTGATTCTAAAGTCAAGGATTATAGAATCACAGAATAGTGTGGGACAGAAAGGTGGTTTAAAGCTCACCTCATTCCAAACATGACACCTTCCACTATCCCAGGTTGATCCAAGCCCCATCCAGCCTGCCCTTGGACATTTCCAGGGATCCAGGGGCAGCCACAGCTTCTATGGGCACCCTGTGCCAGGGCCTCCCCATCCTCACAGCCAAGAATTTCTCCCTGATATCCAATCTAAACCTACTCTTTCTCAGAAAGAACCATTCAGTAAGATGAGGACAAGAAGGTGAAGTTGTATGATGGAGGTTTCTGAAAAACTGATGAATTTCATTGGGCTGTGACAGAGTTCTGCTGAATCTTCCAACAGGAAATCCAGCTTCAGCTGTGGGTATGTATTGGAAGTGTTGATAAAAGCCAAAATTGCAGAACATTTGGAAATGCATAATTTAGTAGAGGACATTCAGTACGGATTCATAAAAGGAAGGTCATGCCTGACAAATCTGCTGAAATCCTTTTTATTATACGACCAAATCGTTAGGTTAGACAAGAGTGAAACAGTGGACATAAGTTATCAGGATCTCAGGAAAGCATTTGATTTTGTACCACTCAGGCTGATTTACAAAGTCATAAAGTATTGTGCAGGGAGAAGGAATTGAAACGGATTAAAGAACATTTTAGGGATAGGCACAAAGGCAGCAGAGTGAGTGGAAGGAATCTGAAACAGAGAGGTGTAAAGGTCAGGCTGCTGCTAAAGGTATAAGAAAAAGCTCTGAGAATTGTAAACCCAGCTCAGCTACCACTTGAGGGGCAAGAATACCCGAATTTGGTGGCAGAACCGCAGAAGGGTATTACTAGTGGTAGTAAATTTGGAGGAAATCAGGTGCAGAAACTGGCACTTGCCAAGGTGCTGCACCAACCTGTGGGATTCACCTGTACTAGAGCTGAGGTGTGAAGGGAACTTCTGGCTGGGAATCCACACTCATTTTAAAAAGGATTCAGTAATTTTATGGTCATTAATAAAATCTGCAGCTACGCCTGCTGTGGTAATGATTTGGGTAATTAAATCTGAAGCTTCTGGGAATTAAGCTGATGGCCTGAAAGGGTCAAAAAGAAAACTCCTCTGGTGCTTAATCAGAGGAGCTTTCCAAGCTGGATGGGTGCATTAATTGTCCCACACTGGCCACAATGTGACACACAAAGCTACACCCAGCGGCTCTCTGGGCTGATCCAGCTCAACTCTCCACAGAAATCACCACGATTTCATTCATGCAGGACACACCAAAAGAAACCAGGGTGGCTTTGTTAGCCCCTCTGAGACAATTTTCCACAGACAAAAAGAATTCCCACTCATCCCAAGGTTTTCCACAGGCTGCTGGTAATATCTTCTCCTGAAAATTCCCAATTATTCTCATGGCTGGCAGACTGGACACGAACTCTTTCCTTTTTAAAAGGAAACTCCTCTGGTGCTTAATCAGAGGAGCTTTCCAAGCTGGATGGGTGCATTAATTGTCCCACACTGGCCACAATGTGACACACAAAGCTACACCCAGCGGCTCTCTGGGCTGATCCAGCTCAACTCTCCACAGAAATCACCACGATTTCATTCATGCAGGACACACCAAAAGAAACCAGGGTGGCTTTGTTAGCCCCTCTGAGACAATTTTCCACAGACAAAAAGAATTCCCACTCATCCCGAGGTTTTCCACAGGCTGCTGGTAATATCTTCTCCTGAAAATTCCCAATTATTCTCATGGCTGGCAGACTGGACACGAACTCTTTCCTTTTCAAAAGGAAACTCCTCTGGTGCTTAATCAGAGGAGCTTTCCAAGCTGGATGGGTGCATTAATTGTCCCACACTGGCCACAATGTGACACACAAAGCTACATCCCATGGCTCTCTGGGCTGATCCAGCTCAACTCTCCACAGAAATCACCACGATTTCATTCATGCAGGACACACCAAAAGATACCAGGGTGGCTTTGTTAGCCCCTCTGAGACAATTTTCCACAGACAAAAAGAATTCCCACTCATCCCAAGGTTTTCCACAGGCTGCTGGTAATATCTTCTCCTGAAAACTTGAAAACTGCCAATTATTCTCACGGCTGGCAGACTGGACACGAGCTGTGTGGCCTGATGACGATTCAAGGAGTTTTTATCTTCTGTCTTTTCTCCCCTTAGCCAGCAGCAAACCTTTACAACAACGTCCTCGTCAGCTGGGGTAAAATTCCCCCCAGAAAACTGAGCCTCAGCTGCTGCTGCTTGGCTCAAGGTCAGCTGAGATAAAGATGAGAACAGAACGTGGATCTTCTGATTCCCACTCCTGTGCCCTGAATTCCAGGCCACAGCGCTGCTGCCACCACCTGTGGGGACAGCCTTTCAATCTTGAAGGCTGTCAAAAGGCAGCAGCTTTTCTAAGCACTAAAAACCACTTTAAATAAACTTGTTTGAAAAAAAAAAAAAAAAAAAAAAGTTAGGGGAGAACAGGTGGACTCCTGTGACACCAGAATTCTTCAATGCACAAAGAATCTTTCATCTCACTGTTCTACACGGCACCTTTAAATATTCTTCTACATAAAGGCATGATATGCAAGAGCAAAAGAATAACTGAGAAACAGTAATCCGTAACAGATCAACTGTGCTTTATCTACACAGATTCTGCTTTCATAAAAGCACAGAGGAAAGAGGGAAAAAAAAAAAAAAGAAAGTACATTCTTATTGTTTTCTGAAGCTTAAAATAACCACAAAGTGAGAAAAATCAAAGCTGTTCCACAGAACAACTAGGGGAAAAAAAAGTCTCACTGAGCATTTGAGAAAGACAGTAAATGGCTGAAGATGGAATTAGAGATTTAGTGAGGGCCATGGTCACCAAGCTCAGGTCCTAAATTTGGTCTGTGCTTAAACCAGGGTGGTTAAATGCAAGGATCTGCTAGAATGTATGTGCCCCATATATAATTATAGATGTCACTGGCAGCAAAGGCTACAGCTCTGGCTGCCACTACATTCTCCATTTTCACTTGCTAACTTCTCTGAAAACTTTCTTTTTCTCCATATATAATGCAAGTGGGATGCAGGTAATTGTCTGCAGGAAACCTGCTAACTGTGAGCCAGTCAGAAGGTAAAGGGATGGTAAGAATTAGGAACAAATCATCTGTACTCAACACAGGCAGACTTGCCATCAATTTATTCTCAAAGCTGATTGATTATGGAGTTTTTGCACTTCCAGAAACAAGAAGAAAATGCATTATCTACTACAGCTGGTTTATGAACCAAACATTTGAGCTTAGATTAAGCACAAGGTCCAGGTCAGTGCTAGGGGAAGCAGCAGCAAAGGGGCCAAAATAATATCTAAAACCCATGAACTTATCCCCCACATTTATATATTTTGTATATTCCAAAGCATTGAGCTGTAACACCAATGGGCTGTTGACATCAGATTTGTCCAAACCCTCCTTAACTCAACCTGTGTTACCTGCTGGAATGACAATCCACAGACAAAAAACCCTGCAACCAGCCCTGTCTTCCATCATTTCCAAACCTCACTCTGTGTTTTTCCATTTCCACACCTCACTCTGTGTTTCAAAGATCTGAGAAGATTCTTTATATTTGGTCATTCAGACTCCTGGAAGGAGGTTTGTATTTATGTAATTTTATTTTTATGTAATTTTTATGTAATTATATATGTTTATGTACCCATTTTATTTTCATCCCAAATAAATGGAAGAGTCCCGTTAATCTCATCCCACTCAGTTGCACTCTAAAACAAGAGAAGCAGCAGTTGGAGACAAACCCATATTTACACAGGTGTCATTCAAATATT
This sequence comes from Melospiza georgiana, assembly GCF_028018845.1. Classification (NCBI taxonomy): domain Eukaryota; kingdom Metazoa; phylum Chordata; class Aves; order Passeriformes; family Passerellidae; genus Melospiza; species Melospiza georgiana. The sequence goes on along the minus strand of NC_080432.1, from coordinate 2,075,981 downwards.
AATTAAAGTTACAACAACCGTCGATTAAAAATAGGTGCATGATCTTTCTGTGGTGTGAATGCTTCCATCCTTCACTTTCCAGCTGCTGGGGTACCAAGATGAGCCAGCAGCATCCCCCCAAAATTTATTTCAAGAGTTGTGGCTGTACCATCAAGGAACTGCATTTTCCCCCTGCAAAACTGGCTGTACCAAGAAAATTCAAAAATATTTGTGCAATATCTCCAAAAAAACAATGAGCTGTTAACAAGCTTCCAGTTTTAAGGCAATGAAAGAAAAAGCCCAGTATTTTTAATTCAAACCTGACTTCCACTTTGATTCTGAACTTTTATTTAAGTTTCCAGGCCTTCTCCAAGTGCCTGGATATTGATCAAAAGGACAGCCAAGATGTCCAAAGATCTTCACCCCAAAATCCAGGTGGGAATGACTGCAAAGCCTTTCCTGTGCACATTTTAGATCCATCCCTATCATCACCTTATGGTTTTTGCCTGAGCTAGACAGGTACTAACTTGGAAAGTTACTCTTCCTGTCTGAGAACTAAAAATTTTAGTTACTCAAGAGAGGTATCCAAGTTTGGAAATTGGATGTCCACCAGAGGACTGGAGGATATATAAATCAGCACATCAGGCCTAAAATATAAGAGCTACTGTTTAATGCAATATGCCAAAAATAAAATGTGAGTTCCTCTAGACAGTCTGCAACAGGCAATTATCTAAAAAACAATTTTTCACAAAGTTCTGCACATTCCTGCTGACCAACAATTCTGCTGCCAAGCACAGGAGACGGGAGGATGAATTTTTATCTTTTTAGTTAGTTCTAAGAATATTATCCAAAACACTGACTTATATAAAGGGGTACTTTCAACTCCATTTATTACTTAGTTCTTTATGATTCTTCACACCCAGTAAAGAATGGCACACTGGCACACTTATCTTTGTCATCATCCACCCAAGGAGACAATTTGTTAAGTCAGTTTAACCCCTGCTGAAACATGACTTACCACTGAAAGCACAGCCAAATTCAAAGCCTGAGGTCAGTCCTAGAATTTAAACAAGGCCTGAAGACATTCCAAAGTTACAGCAGCCAGACTGCTGCAAGTTCCTCTAGAGAACAGAACAGCTCAAATGTCACTGGCTATGAGTTCTCATCTCATAGTCAAAATAGATGGATCTTCCTAGACTGATTTTGTATAAAAAAAAATAAATCTGATTATCCCAGAATACTGGGATGGTTTGGATGGGAAGGGCCATTAAATCCATCCCATTCCACCCCCTGCCACAGGCAGGGACACCTTCCACTATCCCAGGTTGCTCCAAGCCCTGTCCAGCCTGGCCTTGGACACTCCCAGGGATGGAGAAACCTGTTTTAGCTTTTCCCCTTTTGCTGGCACAAGATTACACATAATGAGCTCTACAGGAGAGGGGTGATGGAAATACTGAAATACCTGGATCACTGGAAAGGGTTAATAATTGCACAGTGCTGGTTGATGCCCTGCAGTTCTCACCCAAATTTGCACCAAGAGAACCATTTCAGGATTTGAGAAAGAAAAGGAGAAGTGGGGTAACTGTGACAAGGCTCTTTTTTTAGGACCTCCTTTACAATCCAAAGCAGAAAGTGAAACATCTTAGCCCTTCTCCCACTGTCCTCACAAAGTTCACATTTGCTCTTATTTCAGCTCCAGCTCGTGGAGTCAAATGATCTGAAGTGAAAAAATAAAAGCTGAGAGATGTAAAGTAAATAAATACATCATACCTTCCTGTGTCCTTCACTTTGCCAAGCCCTGACTTAATAAGAATTTATTTGGTATACCTGATGCTGTAAATAACAAACAGCAGTTAATATCAAAAGACTACTCAGACTTGATACTTTGGAATATAAAGGTCTTGGCAAAAAACCAAACAGGATTGATCTAAAAAATTCTCTTAACCTGTAAAAACTTGTTTGGAGCCACTTTTACCTGTGACTGAGACTGATCAGGCAAGAACCAGCAAGTGCCTTTGCTGGAAAGAGCTCACAGAGGAAGAGCTCCAGAACGAGGGTCAAGGATTATCAGGAAAAATTATAATGGAGAGATTTGGGCAGGAGCAGAAAAACGACACCTGATGGCCCAAATTTTGTCCATCCATAAATCACAACATCATTTTGATTGGAAAAGATTATCACAGAGACCTCCAAGATCATCACATACAACCTGTGACCTATCACGACCTTGTGTGAGTGCCACATCCAGGCCTTCCTTGGGACACCTCCAGGGATGGGGAATCCAAGCCCTCTTTGAACTGGGGACAATCCTCTCCATGGAGAAACTCCTCCTAATGTCCAACCTAAACTTCCCCTGAGGCAGCTTGAGGCTGTTTCCTCTCCTGTCCCTGTTCCCTGGGAGCAGAGCCCAACTCACACCCGGCTGTCCCCTCCTGTCAGGGAGCTGTGCAGAACCACAAGGACCCCCCTAAGCCTCCTTTTCTCCAGGTTGAACAACCCCAAAAGCTGAAGCTCTGGGTGTGGTTTCAGCCAGCTGAAGGCTGACTTTGTGCAAGGAGTGTTTTTACTGCCATCACACACTGGTTCCTGGGCTCGTCAGCCACTCTGACCCCGCAGGATTCAAATTTTGCCAGTCAATCTATAAATCACAAAATCATTTAGACTGGAAAAGACTATCACAGAGACCTCCAAGATTATCACAACCTGTGACCCATCATGACCTTGTGTGAGTGCCACATTCAGGCCTTGCTTGGACACCTCCAGGGATGGGGAATCCAAGCCATCTTGGAACTGGGGGAGTTCCAAAGCCTGACAATCCTTTCCATGGAGAAATTCCTCCTAAACTTCCCCTGGGGCAGCCTGAGGCCGTTTCCTCTCCTGTTCCCAACTCACACCCAGCTGTCCCCTCCTGTCAGGGAGCTGTGCAGAACCACAAGGACCCCCCTAAGCCTCCTTTTCTCCAGGTTGAACAACCCCAAAGCTGAAGCCCTGGGTGTGGTTTCAGCCAGCTGAAGGCTGACTTTGTGCAAGGAGTGTTTTTACTGCCGTCACAGACCGGTTCCTGGGCTCCTCAGCCACTCTGACCCCGCAGGATTCAAATTTTGCCAGTCAATCTATAAATCACAAAATCATTTAGACTGGAAAAGACTATCACAGAGACCTCCTAGATTATCACAACCTGTGACCCATCATGACCTTGTGTGAGTGCCACATCCAGGCCTTGCTTGGACACCTCCAGGGACGGGGAATCCAAGCCCTCTTTGAACTGGGGACAATCCTCTCCATGGAGAAACTCCTCCTAATGTCCGACCTAAACTTCCCCTGGGGCAGCCTGAGGCCGTTTCCTCTCCTGTTCCCAACTCATACCCAGCTGTCCCCTCCTGTCAGGGAGCTGTGCAGAACCACAAGGACCCCCCCAAGCCTCCTTTTCTCCAGGTTGAACAACCCCAAAAGCTGAAGCCCTGGGTGTGGTTTCAGCCAGCTGAAGGCTGACTTTGTGCAAGGAGTGTTTTTACTGCCATCACAGACCGGTTCCTGGGCTCGTCAGCCAGTCTGACCCCGCAGGATCCGATGTTCCGAAATGGCCTGGGCACAATTTATGTGCAGCCGTCGAGGAGCGTGGATGCACTGTAAAACATGGAACGGCAGGAAAAGCTCTCTCCACATCCACAAGGAGAAAACTGACACCATAAGTCACCATCCAGTTGGCTGGGGGAGAAAGGGGGATGACACACACACGGCATATAAATGGATGAGATCACAGCCTCAGCGCCCGCTCTAAAGCAATCGAGTAAGACTTGCCCTTAATATTCTTAAAACGTTTTTATTTTTGAAATATAAGACGTGCAAGTGCCCCATTTTTCACTGGCTGAAGCCAAACTTGAAATAACAAAACAGTCCTAAGTAGTTAACGGGCTACAAAACTGCCCCTGATTTCCAGGCAGCGCTGCAGACTTGCAGAGTAACACTGTGTACCCATTAACTCCAAGTCCACAATTTGGCCAGAATTTGTTTTGCTGCATTACAGCCAAATCACTTTTTGTGTCTGTCTTCCTCCTACGTGGGATTGCCTGAGCAGAACAGGATGCCAATGCTGAAAGCACTGACTGTCTCAGACGTTACCATCTCTGATTAAGAAGGCCCTTTTATTGCAGGATCACTTAGACTTTACAGATAACTGTTGCTGCATTGAGATGAAGTTACTGGCAGGAAAAGCTTATGGCAACTCAGGGAACAGCAACCAGAATATTAAGGCTCCCCAAGTGAGCTATTTCAGAAGTCCAGCACAGAAATTATTTTCCTAATATTCTTTTTTTGAATCAGGTTGACTCTTTCCTGTAAAACATCATATTCCTCATTTCCCTACAAGAAACTTCCACGTTGGGTTTGCCCAACTCTTATTGAAAGGTTCACTTTAAAGGTCCCTGCTCTTTCCTTCCAACGCAGGAATCCTCCCAGAATTCATCTCTCCATCCTTTTACTGCCACATTCTCAGCTTCTACATGAACTTCACAACATCTTGTTTCCAGTCCTGTTCGTGCCCCACATTCCCATTCTGTTTTACTCTGCTTGTGCAGCTGAGCAAGAGGAAGTGTGTGCTGCATCTGGATCTACAGGGGCTGATGAGCAGGGATCAAAGACTGCGGCTCCCACAGCCACATCTGCAAGGGACCAGACACAAAACACCACCAAGAATCAAGTGTTTCACAGCAATGGACAAGAAATCCTCATTTTTTTTATCCAGGCTGGCACATATCCTGAAGGATAATCCTTCCACTCTGTTTTACATCTACCACTCTCTGTGTTACAAGTATGGGGAAACAGCTCTTCCCACTTAATTTCCCTTTACCATTTGACATTTCTCTTCCATCTCAACTTGTTTTTATGGCAAAGGGATATTCCAATATATAAACTATCTCAGCCACTAACATGTGATTTGCAGTCATATATGGATGGAATTTTTTGATTCAGAATCAAAAACCTAATCTAGGATGCAGGACAGAAGCACCCAGAGGTGTAAGGTCATATGGACCATTAACTTCCCCTTTCCAGTTTTACAGATCTGAGCAGCAATAGCGTTTTGCATTCCTATAAAGACATTTTGTCCTCATCAGAAAAAAAATTAAGTGTTTTCTAACTTATTAAGCACAGCTTAATATCTGCAAGAGCCTGGTTCCTGCATCACTTTGTCACTTCCAGCAGAAGGCACTTGAGTGATGGCAGGGACAGCTATTTATCACCCCATCACCAAGGAACACAAACAGCAGCAAATGAATGACCTGGCAATACAGAACTCGAGTGAAACTGAGAGTGGCAAAACGTTGGGACCTCACTTTTGCCCTGATTTACAGTGCAGCACGTCCAGCACCTGGAGTTCATCAGCATGGGGAGGGAGTTTGCTTTAAAGTGCTACAATAGTAAAAAAGTACAATTAATATAATTAATTCTCATTTTCTGGGAGGAAGAAAGGGAGGCCCTGCAGCATCTTCTACCCAAATGCTGGCAACTTTCACCAGAGGCTCTGCACTCTAAGCAGCATCACAGGTTTGATATTGCTGAAAATGGGAATTATCAGCTCAACACCTCAAACTGTTGCCTTTTTTTCCTAAACATAAATATTTACACAGTGCTGAGGATGCAGAGTAATAAGCAAAAAGTTAATTACCAAAGGATTTAAGGTGCTTTTTAGAGTAGAGACAAAGCTATCATCATCCCATCAATGTTAACAAAGTGTAATGGAAAATCTAAACAGGCCAGGATCTCTTGTCTGTGCTTATTCCATCTCCACTGAAGCTGCTCTTAGGCTGCAGTAAATCCTGCGGCCCAGGAACAAAAAAATACAAGTGTGAGAGAGTTTTGGTTTTAATCACAAGAACACAGAGCAGCATCTGCCTGCCTCGTTCGCTCGGGGAATTTAAACAGTGACCAAACCACTTGAACTCGTCTGCGAGACACACTCCACACTCAAATTAAAAAAATCTGCTGCTGAACTCCTTCAGAGAGGAAATAAGAAATTCAATATGTATTCCATAGCTTAGTGCTTTTTTCACCTTGACTACCAAACCAGGATTACATTCACCATGAAAAAAATACTAGGAAACTTCCTGAATTAATATTAGAATTTATAAGGCAAGATGTGAAAAAAAGGTTTTGAATTATATTTTAATTTTTTAACAGTTACATTACAATTTTCATCAACTACTCCAAAACATAAACTTAGTACAATGTTATTTAGAATTACATGGAGAATATTTAGCAGCATTAGCTATTGCTGTGTTTTGGAAGGCAAGAAAGGAAGGGAAATAAATCCCAGTCCTGGCTGGTGAAAACTACAGAAGCACTGGGAAGGAGAGTCAAGTGCTAAAGCACTTTTGCCCTCCTTGGCAGATATAAGGAATAATTTGTTCATTTATAAATGTAAACGTTACAGAATTTAAATGAGGATTTGTTGAATTATGTACCTGCTTCAGGACATATTCCCACCCCACTTCCCCTACCAGCTAAGCATTCCTGCTCCTGCCCAAAGAAAGAAATGAAGGAATTAACTTAAGAGCTGTACCTGTTTGTGAATAAACACGCTTCCAATAGTTACCAGCCAATGAAAATCAACCTATCTTTAGGAAAATAATGAAAGTACAATCCCAAAACAAGATTAAAATCAATGATTTAAATCAAAGCTTCCCTCTTGCTGATGTAAATCAAAGTGATTTAAATCACCAGTTTTGATCAATTCACTGATTTGCATAACATTGATCGTTTATCCCTTAAAATGTCATCTAGGGGCCAAAGTTAGCCGGGTATTTCTCTAAATCGCAATTCAGCCAGCATAAATAAAGCTTGTGTGTCCTTATTTAAAAATTTATAAAATTCCCTATCAGCCCTAACATTCCCACTCCTGATGTGCAATCATCTTGGGGCAGCCAAAGTGGTTCAGAAGGTGAGCGGAGGCGATTCCGCAGCGATCCCGAGCACAGGCAGAGCCACATCCCCCTGCCAGGGCCCTGGAGACGCCCTGCCCATCACCACACACACACAAACATGCTGATGGGACAAACAAGTGTTTACAAGATCCCTCAGCCCATCAATTCCCTTTAATACAGTTGGGTAGCCAGGGCTTATTGATCTCTGGTGGTAAATTTTCACAGCAGGCTGTTTTCCCGCATTGATCAGGGGAGCAAGGCAGGGATTAACCAAGTGCAGGAGCTCCTTCACTCCAGGAAAACTGCCTTTGCTGAAGGCACTGCAAAGGTTACCCAGAACTGCTCCAGCCCTGGGAGTGTCCAAGGCCAGGCTGGACAGGGCTTGGACCAACCTCGGCTCATGGGAAGGTGTCCCTGCCCATGGCAGGGGGTGGAATGGGATGAGTTTTAAGGTCCCTCCCAACCCAAACCATTCTGTATGATTCTCTTAACCTTGTGGAAGCTGGATTTTCCTCCCAGTCCTCCCTGGCTTGCTTTGGTCTTTACTACAAAAACCATTTTTGATTTGTGCAATCCTTCACATCCACCATCATTTCTGTCTCTTTTCCTTCACCCTCAGACTCTTCACATGAATTTTCCAGTCATTCTCATACTGTCCAAACTCTTTCAAATATCAACTCTTCCCCATGGTTCTGCTTCTGCTTCAAGGTCCAGCAAGGAAGGAAATGCTGGAGAAGCTGGAAGGAGGTGAGAGCACAAACGATGGCAGGATGATACAGAATGAAGCCAAACAGATCCTGTGAGGGCTGGAATGGATTTCCCAGAGAAGCTGTGTCTGCCCCTGGATCCCTGCAGCGTCCAAGGCCAGGATGGACAGGGCTTGGAGCACCCTGGGATAATGGAAGGTGTTCCTGCCCATGTCAAAGAGTGGAATGGGATGAGTTTTAAGGTCCCTCCAACCCAACCCTGCTGGCATTCTATGGATTTTCAAGCACAGGAATCTACTAAGAATTCAAACAATGCTCTGCTCGTACATTTTATGCAAATAACAGCTCTCAAAAACAGAGAATAACCACTGAGTGCTTTTACCTATTTTACTGGCATACACAAAAACACGACTGTCTCGAGTACCAAGCAGGTTTTTTTAGAAGCAAGCATTTTAATGCAACAGCACAAAGCCAATAACTCTATCCTGGTCACTTTGATCCAATTACAATACATTTTAAAGTATTACAGTACTTTAAAGATTAAATAGTGCTGCAGCTTCTCCATCTAAAGTTACCATGCTGTAAAGTTCTTGGTTAGAGAAGGCCCAGCCCTGATTGCCTGAGCTTTTCCACTTGGGAGATTCAAAGTGGATTTAGCAGGATTACCAGCATACTTCAGCATTTTCAGGATCAGAGCTTAAATGGTATCTCCAACACACATGTGGGACAAAAAACAGAGGAGGAAAAAGAATTCTGTCCCTAAGAAAACCAGGAAGATATTGATCCTAAGCAGCTTTGTGCTTTTGACTTCAAACTAAGAGGGGAGGGATGAAAACAAATACTCTGTGTTTTAGTGAAGGAGTTTTATCAAAATCTATGTTTCCATGATCTATTCAGTTATCACTAATTGGTAAAAAAAACAAAATATGCAATTGGAAATGACAACATTTTTAGATGACAAAACTCAGTTCACACTACAGGTACTTTTCTGTTCAACACAAAAAAAAAAACCAAAAAGACCCAAACTTTATAAATATTAGATTATTCTGCTGACCTAAAATATCCTTGCTGGACAACCCACCAAAAAACCCCTACCTCAAATCCCTGTGTGTAGCAAACAGCATTTTCCCCATTTTTAAAAAGCAGATGGAGCTTCAGGAGAGCAAACAGCCCAGACCTAAGGAACAGGAGAAGTTAATATCCCAAAAAAAAAAGCAGAAGCTGCTCTTATGGCTGTGTACAGACACTTCCTGCCTCAAGATCTTAAAATTTCACTCCCCCAATGCACTCAGAAAACCAGAGTTGTCATAAACTGATGCCCAGATTTGTTTCTCAACCTTTTTTTTCTTGTTAAACTGCTCACAATTTATTTTTAACTACTGCACAGAAGCTGCATCTGTCGAGGATGCTCTTTTTGCAAGCAGAGCTCCTGCTCAAGAGACTGCAGGGAGAGCTGCCTGCCTTGCCTTCAGCAGAGTTAAACCATTTCTAAATAAGAAATTATTTTTCTACACAGTAATTCCAATTTTAACCTTTACAGCTCTGCCACCGGCCAAAATCCCACTGATTTTTTAGGAAAAAGGACACAAAAGCAAGAAGCTGTCCCATGTCTGGAAGGATCCAAAGCCAGGTTGGACAGGGCTTGGAGCAGCCTGGGATAGTGGAAGGTGTCCCTGCCCAAAGAAGGGAGTGAACAGGATGAGCTTTAAGGTCCCTTCCCACCCAAACCATCCCACAATTCCATGATTCCATGCTGCTGCTGCCTCTAATGTCTCACGTGAGCACAAAAGGAGGATTCAGAAGTAGATGGGTCTATGTTTAACTCACATTTAGAGCCTTTAAAAGTTAAAGGAGCGCAACGAATGATGCCAGGACAAGCATTATCTACAGAGATAAACGAGCTCAAAATAGCCAGCAGAGCGCTGTCAGCGAGGAGCACCAGCCCTGGATGTGGATCCTGGAACAATTCAGGAAGTTCCTTCCACCAATCTTCCAGAGACTCATCTTAAAAACTTCACAGCAGGAACAACAAAGAAGTCAAACCAAATCCTGTCACTGAAAGGCCTTCACACAGACATTACATTAAGAGCTCACTCTTACTTCTTAATGTAAAATACTTCAGGTGTTTTTGAAGTCCAGACATGCCATGAACATATTCTCAGCTGCAGGGTCTTTCCCCTCAAGGAAAAATCCTTGGAATACTCAAAGCTGGGCAACACCCAGAGTTTGAGTGTCCAGCAGGGAACATTTCCCCTCTGCAGCTGCAGGACAGCATCAGCTCTCCCTGTGAGGGTGGTGAGGCCCTGGCTCAAATTGCCCAGGGAGGTTATGGAGACATTCCCCAGCCCTGAATTGTTCCAGGCCAGGATGGACAGGGCTGGAGCCCCTCTGCTCTGGAGCCAGGCTGGGAAAGATGGGAATGTTCAGCCTGGAGAAGGCTCCAGGGAGAGCTCAGAGCCCTTCCAGGGCCTAAAGGGGCTCCAGGAGAGCTGGAGAGGGACTGGGGACAAGGGATGGAGGGACAGGACACAGGGAATGGCTGCACACTGCCAGAGGGCAGGGATGGATGGGATATTGGGAAAGAATTCTTGGCTGTGAGGGTGGTGAGACTCTGGAATGAATTCCCACAGAAGCTGTGGCTGCCCCTGGATCCCTAGAAGTGTCCAAGGCCAGGCTGGATGAGCTTGGAGCATCCTGGGACAGTGGGAGCTGTCCCTGCCCATGGCAGGGGTTGGCATGGGATGATCCTTCAGGTCCCTTCCAACCCAAACCATTTTATCATTTAATGCACATTACAAGCATTATAATGAGACAAAGCAATGCCTGCAGCACATTAAAGAGTCTTTGGAAGCAAAACAGAGTCCTGAACCCCTCCAGGGCCTGCTGGTGGCAAGAGATGTGTGGCTCTGGGCTAGCAGAATTCCCCAAAGGAGAGTTGGACTTCTCCTTACTTCATGTAAGGGCAGGAATGGATGGGATATTGGGAAGGAATTGTTCCCCAAGAGGGTGGGGAGGCCCTGGCACAGGTGCCCAGAGAAGCTGTGGCTGCCTCTGCATCCCTGGAAGTGTCCAAGGCCAGGTTGGAGAGGGCTTGGAGCAGCCTGGGACAGTGGAAGGTGTCCCTGCCCATGGCAGGGGGTGGGACAGGATGAGCTTTAAGGTCCCCTCCACCCCAAACCACTCTGTGATTCGATAATTCAATGACTTCCAAGTCCTTGGCTCCCCATCCCACTGAAAGGCTGATCTCAGAGGAGCTCCCAGATTTGGGCTAAGAGGTCCTGGAGCAGGCACAGCAGTGCTGGGCTGTGTGTTCACCAATCCCCAGCCAGCAGCACGACACCAATCCCACACCCAGCTCAAAGCCATCCACGGAGCAGGGCTGGGGCTGCTGCCCCACGTGCCCTTGACTTCACAAACACAGCTGCAATACTCACAAGCAAAGGTGCATCTGCATCACTGCAGAGTCATGCAGTTTAAAAATAAAAGCTTGAAAATGACTTTCTAAATTGAAATAATTTAAATTAGAAAAACGGTTTTAAGATGCGTATTTTGCAAAAATTTTCCAAGGGAGAAAGAAGAATCTCAAGGCAGTGAAGCAGTGGAAGTCACTGGGTAAGCACTGGGAACCAGTGTGTGATGAAGTGCCAACCCATCTTTCAAGCAGAATCCTTGTCTGCAAGTACAAAAGAACAAACATTTTCTTTTTACTTTGCTTATTTAGCTCAGTTCAATGACTGCTGCTTTCAAAGTTGAGAAATCAGCTGGGAATTCAGAAAGCAGGAAAAACAGTTCCTCGCTTTTAAATGAGGAATAAAAATAAGGTAAGTTGATGAGCTCTGCCAGATCTATGGTTTTGAAGGACAAGGTAACCAGAAATTAGGTGAAATTTAGCTTAGCAAGACTCACTGTATTTAATAAATGTACTTTAGAAGAAAAGCTCTATTTTGACAGAAGTGTAACACAGCCTTAACATCAAGTAAAACTGCACTTTCAAGTGAATTACTTTCCATCCAAATGGAGCTTGACACAATTTTAAATAGGAATCAGCTGGGAAATAGGCAGGATTAACCATGTTCTAATTCAGCACGTAATAAACGTATAGGAAGCAATGTAATTGCTCAGGTTACATCCCGACACCTGCTACAAACCCCTGAAGTTCTCAGCAGAGCCCAAGAAATACAAGTGCAAAACAAAAGGAAGGATCAATTATTCAAACCAAAGTTTCCTGCCTGCTCTTTAAACCACTTTGATTCGCATCGATCCACGTGCTGCAGCGTTAACTTTGTACAATCCCCACCCTCTGAAGCCACAATCAGGTCCCTGCAACATCCATGGGATGCTTTTATTGGGGGGAACAGAACTTCTGGGATGGATTTCATGGATCTTATTTATCTGGAAGATAGGTAAATAAACAATAAATTACTGGGAGATAGTCCTACTTCTGCTCTGAGCAGCTGAGGGGAGTAAAGGAAATGCTGGGAGAGGACAACAGGACAACCAGAGGAATTTGGCTCTTGAGTATATTTGAGTAAAAAAATGTTTCATTCCTTTAGGAAGAAACATGCAAGTTAAAACCAAATCACTTTTTCTGCCACCTTCTAAAAATATGAACTAGAAGGGGATGACTTGCATCGATCCCCGCGCTGCAGCGTTAACTTTGTACAATCCCCACCCTCTGAAGCCACACTCAGATCCATCCAACATCCATGGGATGCTTTTATTGGAGGAAAAGAACTTCTGGGATGGATTTCATGGATTTTATTTACCTGGGAGACAGTCCTATTTCTGCCCTGAGCAGCTAAGGAAATGCAGGGAGAAGACAACAGAACAACCTGAGGAATTTGAGCATATTTGAGGAAACAAATGCTTCATTCCTGTAAGA